>NC_090320.1:85509501-85820168 GCF_040869045.1 Eurosta solidaginis | reverse complement strand
TCCAGCTACACCCAACCAGAACGCAACAGGCGCTATGAACAACGGCGCAGGGCTTCCCCACGTACGATCGAGAGGCCAGCCGCTCGCTCGCAGAACCATAGGATAGACTCACGCAATCTACGCAAGCTCCTCAGCACGGTGGTGACCACACTTGAGAAGCTCCAAGAACTCCTCCATCTCACAACTCCGCAGGCGGGGCGCCATGTTGAAGACATGGGACGGAACCTGATTGAATTTTAACACATCCCAAGTTCATACTTACATTCAAACTTATAATTACCTGTAAACCTTTTGAATTATATACCTTTCATATTCATACTTACCTTTAAATTTGGGTCTACCTAAAATTTATAATTGCCCTAAAATGCATATTTACCTTAAAGTTGATACTTACCTTTAAACTTACATTAAATTTCCTATAAAAAATGAATAAACCGCTTGCTATAATTTTGGAACCCCCTTAATGTCATAAATTAAAGTACGGTGAACAAATACTGCTTCCTTTGTGTTTACTTACATACATACATACCTATTTACCTACTTAGCAAGCGGTTTATCGGACGACCCAAAAACTGATGGCAGTCAGCTATCGTTGAGCGCGCGCATGTTAATGTCATAATTCTAATCCTTTCAAATATTATAAGTTGTAAAACAAAAAGTGAGCACTTAAATTATACTTATTTTATAAGCGAAAGTCGGAAAATAAATGTTACCTTGAATTAAATTAAAAAAATTGCAGGAGTCGGTTATTTAAAAGCGGAAAAGAACTAAAAGAGTCAAGTAGTGAGCCCATACGTAATTAAGTGAAACTTAAACACATTTGATACTTTTTTCTAACAATAAACATGAAACTAACACGTCACACAAATTTTTTCTTTTACTTACATTAATTATATTACAATTAAATTAGAATTTGCACTTTATTTTAAACAGACATAAAGAGTTGGTACTTGCATTTTTTTGTTTACTTCGATTTGCATCTCTGAATAACAGCTGAGTAGACGCTACTGATGTCGTCAAAGTCTTCTTTAAAATTTAGTGTGTTGTGTATTTGTTGTTGTATTCGTATGTTTTCTAGAGACATTCTCGTTTTTTCTCTTTTTTCAATATCTAATATTTCGACATTGAGAAGTCCGCTATATGGTTGCTCTTTGTTAAGGGATGAGCTAAACCGGTGTTCGTTTTTTTGTATGCTGCGTCTTTTTGGTGTTAATTTATATGTATACCCAGTTGTCGTTTGGTTGTTCCAATATAACATTTTCCACATTTATCATCATCGCGACCATTGCATGTTATTTTATACACCACATCATTTTGTTGATCTTTTGGGATTGGATCTTTGATTTTTGTAAAAATATAATTAAGTGTGTTGTTCGGCTTGTGCGCGTAGTTAATAAATTTGTTGTTTATTATTTTATGTAGTATTTGATTGTCAGTAAGACCCGGTATGTATGTTACACCAATGTACTTTTTATTAGTGTGGTCCGGCGGTAAATTGTCGCGGTTTTGACTAATTCTGTTTATTGTGTTATTAATTAGTCTATCAATAAAGGTGCTTGGATAGCTATTTTTGAATAATATAATCCTTATTTTCTTCATGTATTCTTCAATGTACTCTTCATCACTGAGTAGCGTTACTTTTCTTATCATACTTGTTGCCGTTAGAAAAAAGTATCAAATGTTAATATGTATATTATTTTTACATATTTATCATTAAAGAAATCCCCAGAAGATGATGTGAGAAAAAAGAACGTCGAAACGCGTCGGGAAAAACAACAACAACTGTATTTTAATTTTGTGACCATATGTGCTCAACCCAGCAAACACAAATATCAGAAAATGGGCCATATATAAATATAAAATTTGTAAATCGGCGAGCAAATCCGAGACAAAAATCCAATAATCAACCATAAACATGAAACAATTCTTTAGACACATCAAAACAAAATACAATGAACAAATACAATATACTATAAAACAATTCAATAAAAAATCTAAAAATATCGCGAAACAAAAAGAAAGACTCAAGTTTCTCCTCAAATGCAAAAGCTATGGGATGACACCACCGCACTTACGAGGAAAGACAAAATATCTGTCGCATTGCTTCACAAACCAGTCTACCCGCGTCATCAACTAAAAAAATTGGAAACGAGCTTTCTGTGAAAAAAATACTGAATTTGGAAATAAAAGAAACAAGCATAAATACAAAAATAATTGATAATGACTTGAAACAAATATCGAAAACACTGAGGGAGAGATTAGAGGTAAATGAATATGAAACTATGGTGGAAAAACAATACCATTTTTCGAAGCACATTGGCACTGTTACGGAAAAAATTCACCAAAAAAAGCTGCAAGCTCAAATATCACGAAACAGTGACAAGTTTTGAATTAAGTTTAATGAAGACTGGTTCATCAACAAAACGAACATTGAAGTACCATATGAAAGCTGTTGTTTACTCTCGTTTGGCACAAACTTTGCATTACCAGTAACAAAAGGTAATTTTTCCCCCATACATTTAATCGCAGAATTAGAACTAGGGATACAAGATATCGATGACGACAGAAGTAAAGACATAATAAGAAGCAACATAGCCACAAAAATCAGCAGCTACCAGAGAAGAATTAACAACAATCCGAAAAATATATATATAATTCAAATGTTTGAAAATACATAGAAATTTCTACAACAGCACAAGGGTAATGTAGTGCTAACGCAGGCGGATAAAGGAAGAAAAACGGTTCTGATGAGCAAAACTGAGTATGAACAAAAAATTAGTGATCTAATTAGCGACAGAAAGGTATATAAAACTATAAGAAAGGATCCAACTCAACAACTTATGCGAAAGAATAACGCAATTGTTAATGAGTTGTTCAAAGGAAACAAAATCAACATAAAAGAAAAATTTCAACTAGCTAGTTCAGCAGCCGTCGCGCCTAGATTATACGGTCTCCCAAAAACCCATAAGGAAAGTATGCCACTAAGACCAATCTCATCTTCTACGAAGGCACCTTGTTACAAGTTGTCCAAACATATTAATGCTATACTCAAAAACATAATATCAGAAGATTTCAACATAAAAAATGCATTTCAGCTAAAGGAGAGATTAAAGAATATTAAAATAGAAGATGATGAAGTACTCATATTGCTCCACGTAATTTCACTATTCACAAATATTCTAACACACCTAGCAATACATACGATAATGAAACAATGGTCACAATTCGAAAAACACACAAACATCTCAAGAAAACAGGTCCAAAATATATTAGAGTTTTGTTTACGAGAAAAAAATTATTTTATGTACAACTCGAGGTTGTACCAACAAACATACGGGATGCCAATGGGCAATCCACTATCTCCGACTATAGCGGATATAGTATTGGACAAAATACTTGACGACAACATAGCTGAATTAAAAGAAAAGGACATATACATCAAATATATTAACAAGTATGTAGATGATGTATTTGCAATCATAAAAACCAAGGACGCGGAAGACATCTTAAAAAATTAAATGCGCAACATACAAGCATAAAATTCACTATGGAAAAAGAAAAGGAAAATAAAATAGCCTTCCTAGATGTAGAAATAATTAGAAAAACAAACAGTTATTAATGAATTGGTACACTAAATCCATCGCATCGGGCCGATTAATTAACTATCATTCAAACCACCCTTGGAAGCAAACAACTCGGCAACAAGTATGATAAGAAAAGTAGCGCTACTCAGTGATGAAGAGTACATTGAAGACAACATGAAGAAAATAAAGATTATATTATTCAAAAATAGCTATCCGAGCACCTTTATTGATAGACTAATTAATAACACAATAAACAGAATTAGTCAAAACCGCGACAATTTACCGCCGGACAACACTAATAAAAAGTACATTGGTGTAACATACATACCGGGTCTTACTGACAATCAAATACTACATAAAATAATAAACAACAAAAATATTAACTACGCGCACAAGCGGAACAACACATTTTTACAAAAATCAAAGATCCAATTCCAAAAGATCAACAAAATGATGTGGTGTATAAAATAACATGCAATGGTCGCGATGATGATAAATGTGGAAAATGTTATATTGAAACAACCAAACGACAACTGGGTATACGTATAAATGAACACCAAAAATAAGCAGCAAACAAAAAAACCAACACCGGTTTAGCTCATCTTTTAACAAAGAGCAACCATATAGCGGACTTCTCAAATGTCGAAATATTAGATATTGAAAAAACAGAAAAAACGAGAATGTCTCTAGAAAACTACGAATACAACAACAAATACACAACACACTAAATTTTAAAGAAGACTTTGATAACATCAGCAGCGTCTACTCAGCTGTTATTCAGAGATGCAGATCGAAGTAAACAAAAAAATGCAAGTGCCAACTCTTTAAGTCTGTTTAAAATAAAGTGAAAATTCTAATTTAGTTGTAATATAATTAATGCAAGTAAAAAAAAAATTTGTGTGAAGTGTTAGTTTCATGTTTATTGTTAGAAAAAAGTATCAAATGTTAATATGTATATTATTTTTACATATTTATCATTAAAGAAATCCCCAGAAGATGACGTGAGAAAAAAGAACAACAGCAGTGTTTTAATTTTTTGACCATATGTGCTCAACCCAGCAAACACAAATATCAGAAATTGATCCATATATAAATATAAAATTTGTAAATCGGCGAGCAAATCCGAGACAAAAATCCAACAATCAACCATAAACATGAAACAATTCTTTAGACACGTCAAAACAAAATACAATGAACAAATACAATATACTATAAAACAATTCAATAAAAAATCTAAAAATATCGCGAAACAAATAGAAAGACTCAAGTTTCTGCTCAAATACAAAAGCTATGGGATAACACCACCACACTTACGAGGTAAGACAAAATATCTGTCGCATTGCTTCACAAACCAGTCTACCCGTCATAAACTAAAAAAATTGGAAACGGGCTTTCTGTGAAAAAGTACTGAATTTGGAAATAAAAGAAACAAACATAAATATTAAAATAATTGATAATGACTTGAAACAAATAACGAAACCACTAAGGGAGAGATTAGAGGTAAATGAATATGAAACTATGGTGGAAAAACAATACCATTTTTTGAAGCACATTGGCACTGTTACAGAAAATATTCACCAAAAAAAGCTGCAAGCTTAAATATCACGAAACAGTGACAAGTTTAGAATTAGGTTTAATGAAGACTGGTTCATTAACAAAACGCACATTGAAGTACGATATGAAAGCCTTTGTTTACTCTCGTTTGGCACAAAATTTGCATTACCAGTAACAAAAGGTAATTTTCCCCCCATACATTTAATCGCAGAATTAGAACAAGGGATATTTATCATTAAAGAAATCCCCAGAAGATGACGTGAGAAAAAAGAACGTCGAAACGCGTCGGGGAAAACAACAACAACTGTGTTTTAATTTGTTAGACTTTTGTTTGCTACTACATCCTCCGTAAATCAACCACCTTCTTGATCACCAAAGGTTCAGTAGGCTTACCCTCTCGAATTGTATGTGGAATTCTCAATTTCCAATTATCTACTCCTATGACAAGACGCGGCATGGCGCCTTACAGGCTTGACATTTAACATTTAGGTTTTGTGAAAACTTTTCTCGCGCTGTATTTCAGCGGTACACTTCAAACACAATGTTTCTTACTGGCCGCTTATTCGAGATTCATTAGCAACTTCTATTTCTAAGAAACTTATTGAAGAGCTTTCATCGATAAACGCAAACGTATGTACTATTTTCTCGTTGTTTCCTTTTAGCGTTATCGGTATGACTTGGAATAGAATTTCACCAATTTGTGATCTATGCTTGGTTTATGCTTTTCTACGTTTGCATTGTTTTCAGTCCATTTTAGTAGACGAGTCGAAATTTTGCTTACAGTGTGTGTTTTGATGAAGTAGAGCGGGATGTTTAAGCCGGCAATTATTTACTCAGGATACCTGTGCACACGATCTACAATTTGTTTACATAAGTTGTTTTTCCAGCGATTTGAAACATTTTACAATTAGCAATATTGTTGCAGAGCTTCTTGCACACGCATTATGTTTTTTCTGTTTTTCTTCCTTGCTTGTGCAGGTGAATAAAGGCTCTTTGCTGTTATTTAAGCGAACAGCTGATTTATAAATAGGATCAGAATTAGCGCTAGCTGTCAAACCAACATTATGTATCCATAAATTATCGCTTTGAGCAATAATTTATTTTAAGTTAAATAGAAATAAGACACACAGAAACTAGGTTTACCATCTGTGGGTATTTCTTTATAAATAAGCAATACTTACCATCATATACATATTGTTACGAATATTAGCAACACTAAGGGGTACTGTCATCTCTAAGCCGATGCTAAGCAGTGACTGTATGCACATCAATAATTCAATCATTATGTGTACACATATGTACGTACACGAGCGGAGAAGCAACGCACAAACACATGCAGATATCTTATATGAGATATGCAATTATAATTGTGGAAGTGTCGCTCACAAATACACGCGCATATGAGAGCTGTACACGTATATCTGTAGTTATAATTATAGCAGATAACGAACTAGTAGATTCTAGAACAGAACCGCCTAGAAATGTCAACGAGGAAACCAAACACTATATAAGGCAGCAACAGTAGAGGCGCGAGAATCAGTTGGTTTTAGACGCTATCTACCGAGCAATAGCAGTATTATTTTAAAAATCAGTTTCGTTCAAGCAAGCTATCAGTTGCGAATTATAAGTGTTATTTTCAAGTAGTCTAATAAAGACCTGTTACGCCAGCCTTTATGCTGCAAGTGAAAATGTATCGCAACCGGGTATGCGCTCGTGTTGCGTAACATTAGTGAAAGGGTATCTCCGTGTACTCACGGTGTGACTGTGTGTGTGGATGCAAGCGAGGCCAGATGCATCTGTGTGCGTGTACATTCGTAAGACAGTTGTAGGGAAATGCCGTTTGGATACGAACTCAGGGTTCGATCATTATGTAACTAGAATCCAAAATTCACAGCAGCAATAGTAGTGGAAGTGTGCGGTCGCGAACCTAAGTCTCGCCTAAATTTTAATTAAAAAAGTGCGCGCTATTATTGAAACAAAAGAAAAAAAATTTAATAAAAGTTTCTTTAACTGTTGTGGGCAGTTTATATACTGAAAAGCCCAGACAACTGGAAGGAAGCCGCTGTAAGTCCTGCTACAGGTAAGTGCATATACATATATATATATGTATGTGTGATGAAGTGGAATTAGTGAAAAAAAAAGGTGAAGCCCATAAAATTTATTTAAAACCTCAAGCGAATAAAAATTAAAATGAATAAAAACTAACTTATATGACAAATTAAATTAAATTAAATAAAACCAAAAAAAAACTAACTTATATGAAAATTAAATTAAATAAAACCAAAAACTAAGATAAATGAAAATTAAATTAAATAAAACTTAAACTAGATAAAAATTTAGACAAATAAAAATTAAATTAAATAAAAAGTGGATTAAATTAAATTAAAAATTAAAATTAAAGTAAATAAAACAAAAACTGGATTGAATAAAAATTAAATTAAAGCACAATCAAATTAAATAGAAGCCAAATGAAACGAAAACCAGATTAAATTAAAGAAAATAAAATAAACGCCTAGTAAAATGCAGATAAAATTAAATAAAAATGAGAAAAAAAAAACCTAAGATAAAATTAAATAGCATAAATGTAAAATTGGTCGAAAGGAAAATTAAATAAAAAATTAAGTTAAATGAAAATTAAGCCAAATAAGAAGTAAAGTATAGAGAAAATAAAGTTCAATAAAATCCAAATCAAGTTAAACTAGAGAAAAAATTCGATAAAATAAATTGCAGAGGTATATATATATACGCACTTACATGCCGGTGTGCAAATTCATTGGCCAATGTATACACGCCCAACAGAAAAAAAGTTAATAGTCGTGGCCAATATATGTGTGTACATAATTTCGAACACCAAATACATGAATATTCCCCAAAATTTACCAAGTGTATCTTTTCCTTTGTATATCTTTACAGATTATTAGTGGCAGGACGCAGATAGAGGCCTAAGCCTTAAAAACCTCAAGTTTGGCTATACATACCAGTATACAAATGAGATTTGGGAAATAGCTCAAGGTGCAATGACCGCCAATATATAGCAACGGGGGAGTTCTGTTCCACACATACCCAGAGAGGGAGACAGATATACACCGGGATTGGGTCACCACTCCAGAGCACGGAGACAACGCCAACACTTGTTATTAGCGCCAACAACAGCGTCAGTGGCAAAAGAGGCAGAGCAACAGGAGCGGCGACGACAGCAACGTCACATTCACCAAACGCTGCTAACGCCGACGCCAACACCACCGGCAACGCAGCGACGTATCGCTGGCAGCGCAACCAGCTATTCAGCAGCGGGCCAACGCCGACCGCCACCGGAGCCACTAAATCAAACTCTGTTTTCCTTCTTTCCTTTTTTTATTATTTGGAATTGTACACATTTGTTTTTTTGGGTTTCAAAATTTCCGCACTAATTTTTTTTCGTTCGATAACCTACTTGATTTTATTTACGACTTCTTTGCTTGTTTGCGTTTTTGGTTTAGCACATGGTCGTCGACGTGCACTCATTTTTGGTTTCCGAATTTTCCTTCCTTTTTTCGTCACTTTTCCTTCGCGTTTTTTTTTTTTGATCCACATAAAAGATAACAAATTCGCGGGTTACTAACGGCAGCCTACAAACAAAGAAAAAAATACTAAAATAATTTAGAAATAGTTTCCCGTTTTTTTTATTTTTGCTGTTTTGATTTTCTTTCATATTTATTGATAATTGCCGTGGATGATTCACTCGTTGCCCGCTATCACGAGTGAATGAGACCGGCATTCAATTCTGAATCCCACTGAACCCTGCTTGGGCAAAGTATGTAGGTATGAAGTGATCAGGTGAGTGATATTGTGTGTTCCATTTTTTTATGTACCTATGCACATGCACATTAAGAACATACGAACCTAGGTCAGGGATTAGAGGTGGGAAGAATTTCAAATGAATTCTTATTTGTCCGACAAGATACATATGAATGTGGGCGAGTTGTCTTAAAAAGACGTATCTTGGGTAAGAGTCTAGAAAAAAAGGGGGAAACAAGGGAGGAAAGAGGATCGCACATACTAGGGTGTTCGGCTTTTGGCTGGCCGCGTTTTTTTTTTTTTCTTTTCATTCTTTTGGTTCATGATCTTTTTTTGCCTGTAAGTTTTTTTTGCGTTTGAATTATCTTTCTTTTTCAATTTTGTTTAAGAAATTGAATTTAATAAAGATAGGAAATAGTTAGTTGTACGGTTAAGTCTAAGAAAATTTAATTAAATGCTAGGTTATAATCAAATTTGGAATCGAATTATTTAAATGTTAGAGTAGAATCACAGTTGAAGTTTTGTGAAAATAGGGTAGCGATAATAGATAGATAGATAGATAGATAGATTGATATTTATTATTAATATGTTTACATATTTTTTGATTTCACAATAAATTTTAAATATCACAAATTCATTTTCAATTCACAGACGTGTATGATATATATATATATTAAGTAATAAAAAGTAAAAAGTAATAAAAAATATTTTAGCCTCGAATAAGATCTATACATAGCCGTTTAAAATTCATAATATTATTCTCTCGTTTGATATAATCAGGTAACGAGTTAAATATGTTAAGGCCCTTATATAATAATGTGTTTTGGGCTGCAGTAGTCCGCTGTAATCCTAGTCGAAAGTCATTCGCATTCCGCACAGCATATTGGTGTGTATCTCTAACATACTGAATGCAACTTGTTAAATACATCGGCGCCCTGTTCTGTTTAATTTTAAAATAATACCAATAATTTGAATAAATAAATAAAAATTGTACGTATTAGAAAGATGAAATTCCGTGTCTGAAAATGTTTGCATTTGAAAAGATGGAAGGCTAAGTTTTCGTAGGCCTTTGGTGAGGGTGTTGCACCTGGGTAATGGAGGGGACGTAGGGGTGACGACCTGGCAATTGTCGACATGACTTGAGGGACCTTCAGACGGACGGACTTGGGTCAGGTTTTGGGGGCGCTGTAAAATAAGAGGAGTCAGCACAGCGCCCATGGATTCGCGTACAATACGCTGAAGAGGGTGGGTAGACTCCCCCTGACTTTGGACGGGCTTCCTTTCTTTAACACTTCTTCTTCTGCTTCTTCCTCTGCTTCTACCTCTTGGACTTGTCTCTCCTTAATAAATTTTATCAGGCATGACTCTCATAATTTTGTTGTCGTAGTTGTTGGTAAGGCTGGTGAGCAGAAGCCCACCACATTCGACGAGCTAGCAGGGGCCAGCAACCATGCCACACGCCACCTTCGCCTTACCCCAAAAAAATCAACCACGTAACAATGGCGCCCAACGAAATAGCCCGAATAGTTTTTTTCTCATTTACCTCTACTTCTACCTATGTCTTTTCAGTCCTCTTAATTCACTGCTACATCTTATCTATTAATACAAGTCGGACAGGTTAGGGTAAGTAGGTTTCATGGTTGCAACATCGCGGGCGACCAGTCGCGAGTGATATGTGCTACCATGATAAATGGAGGGGGTCGTATCCCTGCACCTTTAGGGTTCCTTGTGCAGTCTTCAAAGTTTGCATAAGCGGCACTTAGGGGTGGTAGAGGTACAATGATAAATTCGTATACTGTTCAAGACAAACTTTGTTTCTTTCTGATTAGCGAATACGGACGCTGAAGCTGCCACATGGTCGTTCCAGCAACAGCTGTGTGTGAGGCTTGCAACACGCGGTTGCACGGGGGCAATTTTCCAAAGGGTGGGGATTAAGGTGGTACATCCAGGTCTCGGTATCGGATACTGAATCCTGAAGTGTACACTTTAGAATTAATAAATCAGGTAATTAGCTAGATGACACAACGTCGGACAGAGGACGCACGGACTGAAAACCCCTACAATGACCTCTACAGGTACAACACCTTATATACACCAAAGCAAACCAATATACACACATATATACAGTAATAATTTTGTTAGTTGGAGGAAAGAATAGTTTACTGAGGTTTAGGTTTTTTTTTATCTTCATAAATTTAACAGATTTGAAACCACTATTTATTGTATCTACATATCTATATATACATGCTCTTATATATATTTAATATATACTTATACACAAAAATATACATAATAACTAAATCTCTGCATATTTTCGGTTGGGTTAAACGGGAGAATTTGTCTCGGTCTTGATCATATGTGAATTAAAACAAATATAATTAATTATTGTTTTTTTTTTCTCATTATCATTAAATCATAATTTTTTTTTGGAGCGACCTTTCATTAAATTTTAATTTTTATTGTTTGTTTTTAAACTGAATTAAAAGTTAATTTAGTGGAATTTTTCCTCAATATTTAATACTAGTATTTAATTTAATTCGAATATAGAAAATTTTCGATCTTTATTTTTACTTGGAAAGTTGAAATAGAGGTAAATTTCGTAAATCCTATTGTGGAAATTTGGATTGAAATTGGATTTGGCGAATTTCATTTTTATTATTTTTTTATTGTTTTATTATTACTCTTTTTTTATCCTATAAAAGCGGTTGAAAAGTTGTTTACTCGAGTTTTGAGTTTAGGTTTAAGCCCCGTAAATTTAAATTTTTTTGGATATCGATGTTCATCTTTACCTTCGAAATCGGAAGTTGAACTTAATTTCATGAATTTCTAGTTTTGGTATTTCTTTCTTCTTCTTTTTTTAGCCATCTTCTAAAAACAAAAAAATAAAAACTTCATTGAATTGCTCCTTTTCATTATTTTATTATTTTTAATTTTTTTCATCTATCCAAATTTTGCGTTGGCAAATTGAATCAAAGTCAGTTTCGCAAATCGGTAATATCAATACTGGTTTGCATCATTCGATTCAACATAACTTTTTTGGATTTTTTTTTACTTAATACTAGTTTGAAATTCGAGTTAGTGAAATTTTGTTATATAACCGTTTCTTTTAATTTCAATTTTGCAATTATTTTTCGGAAGTTTTTGAAATTTGAATTCAGGCTTAAGTACGTGAAACTTTGTTCATTTATTTGTAACTTTTTTCTATTATATTTAATTTTTTAAATCGTCTTGGAACGGAATTTTGGTTGGGGATCCCTGACGGTCTAAGTACCTGAGTTCGTTCCGACTTTGAATCTGCCTTCGTGTGAGTGAGAGGTGTGACTGGGTCGTAGGAGCCTGGGTACATGTCGGAGGAAGACGATAGGGAGGAGAGAGTGGCTGGTGGTCTGGGTTTGTTTACCAGAGATAGGATACTTACTCGCGGCTTTGCGCGGGCACTTGAAAATCAGGTGGTTGGCTCACTATTCAACCAGATTGACACGGGTATTGAGCACCGGGTGGACTTCGTCCTTACGGACTACTTCAATCGCTTTGCTGCCCGCATTTTCAGTTCATAAGGGGAGAGAACTGCGTGCGACGCTAGTGTGTCCTTCAGAACTCAGGTTGTGGTAAACCAGCCCGAAGCCAGTTTGAGTTTTGGCCATAAAATCGACGCAATATCGGACATGTCAGAAGACACTGAAGATGGTGCTTGTGGGGGCGGTGATCCTGCAGCGGCGCCAAGATCAACTGCCGCGACAACCGAGGCAGTAAGACCTGCCGGAAGTGGAATAACCATCACTGATGCGAATGTTGAACCGCTGAGCCGCCTAATGGCAATGGTAGCTCAGCAAAACGATATGATGGCCCTGTTTACAACTGAGTTTAATAAAATGAAGACGACAGTGGACGGCCTGAGTGGTCGATTAACGGAGGTTGAAACATCCGGCGCCCAGCCCCTGGATCATCGCTCCGCACAGGCATCCACGCCGAATTACAGGGGTCGGTGCCAATGGCGAGGAACCACATACAGATGGAAGAGGTAATGCCACTCAAGAGCCACCACGTTGGAAGAAGATGGACCTCGAAAAGTGGCATATCAAATTCGACGGTACAGATAAGGGAATATCTGTAGAAAGTTTTTTATTCCGGATCGAGAAGATGGGGGTACAGCATCAAATCTCCCATCACCAGCTGTTTACGGATTTTCATTGCCTCGTGGCGGGTGCGGCTTTGAAGTGGTGGCTGGCAGGAGCTGGAGGACCATGCCGAAGACTCCAACTTCGGATATCCGGAGTTGAAGGTGGAACTGCTAGCCCACTTCAAGACCGCAGAGTCCGATTATGAGGTGATTCGCCAAATAATGGAACGTAAACAGGTGGCGACGGAGGGATTTGATGATTTCTATGGGGAAGTGCATAATTTAACGTTTAGGCTTCGACAAAGAATACCCGAGAAAGAATTAGTAGGGATCATAAAGGGTAACCTGAAACCATACTTGGCAAATCTGACTTTCTCGTCGAAAATGGACACACTAGCCGAGCTAAAGACAGAATGTCGGCGGGCAGAGAAAGTAATTAAGGAAAACCGGAGTAGGTCCAAAGGGGGGATAAGTGAGCTGGCTTACCCTGACCATTCGCTCGCGGAGGATGGGGGTAACGCCAAGCCACTAGAAGCGATGGGGAATCCTTTTAAGAGTAAGTTGAACGGTGGCCAGCTCCCTGACCACAGGGCACAGAATGTAGCACCGCGTGGGGTACCTGTCCCCGCGTCTGCAAACGACCCAAACCCACCATCAACTCTTTCTGTCCCTCCCCCTTTCGCTTGATGTTGTGCTTCTCGTGTGGGATGCCGGCCGATTATTTCATTAAAAACCCGGCTGAAGCCAATAAGGAAACAAAATGCAAATCGAGTTTCCACAACATGGTTTGTTTTTCGTGTGGCGGGGATAGTTCCTTCTGCGTTTTCAAGCCACCCAAGGGAAACGGGAATCTGGCAGAGATGACCGGGGGACTCAGCCAGGGGAAGGATCGCCCGGGCAACGGTGCATAAGGATCTTGAAGAGGGAAAACAATAGTGATGTAGCTAAAATTAATTTAGATTTAAGAAAGAAACGAGAATTAAAGAGCTTGCATATGAGAAAATTAGAATATGCAGAAGCCCGGGGAGACTATTTTGCGAGGCAATATCAGAAAGGAGAAGAAGCAGGAATTTTAGAAAAATTGAAAAGATGAGGGAAAGGAGAAAAAACTATAAAAGAATACACAACAAAATTGTATCAACCATAGTCACTTTAAAGGGTGATAATAGGTTTTTCGCACAGGCTAGGATAGGAGGTAAGGAAGCTTTGGCGTTGTTGGACTCAGGCGCAGGAACGAGTTGCCTGGGGAAGAATAGCGAAAATTTCCTGAAAGGGCGGGAAGAAAGGATTCTCCCTATAGAAAAGCAGTGTATAAGAACGGCAAACGGAGGGGAAACGGCAGTAACAGGCGTGATAACATTACCAGTGGAATGGGATGACATGTGTAGGGAGCTAGAATTTTTAATAGTGCCAGGGTTGCAGCAGGAGGTGTACCTCGGGATAGATTTCTGGAAGGTGTTCAACTTGAACGTAGTGAGCAAAGGTCCCATGACACGTCCCTCCCACACGACCGTAGCAGAGCTTGTACCCGCAGAGGGTGACCTGTCATTTGACGCAGTCCAACATATGTTGACCCCCGACCAGACCGGGGCATTAGAGCAAGTAAAAGGACAATTTCCGTCGTTCGCTGTCTTGGGATTAGGCAGAACAGGGTTAGAAGAACATCTTATAGAAGTGAGCGATGAGAATCTCCCGGTTAAACAGCGACACTACCCTATTTCACCCGCCATACAAAAACTCATATATGCTGAGCTAGATAGGATGTTGAGTATGGGTGTGATAGAGGAATCCAACAGTAGTTGGAACTCACCGGTATCACTGGTAGTCAAAGGCACGAAAAACTGACTTTGCCCTGACGCGCGTAAGGTAAACGAGAGAACTGTCAAAGACGCCTACCCACTCCCTCATATTGACGGAATTCTTAGCCGGCTGCAAAACACACACTATATATCAGCCATAGACTTGAAGGATGCCTTCTGGCAGATTCCGTTAGAAAAGAAGTCTAGGGAGAAGACAGCGTTCACTGTGCCAGGAAGACCCCTGTATCAATTTACAGTTATGCCCTTTGGACTTTGCAACGCGGCCCAAGAAATGTGTAGGTTAATGGACAAGGTTATACCCGCTTCGTTACGTGAATGTGTATTTGTGTACCTTGATGATTTGTTAGTGTGTTCCGAAGATTTTTCGTCCCATATATGTTTGTTAGAAAAGGTCGCTCGGTGTCTACGCGAAGCAAATTTAACGATAAATGTTGAAAAAAGTAAATTTTGCTACAAAGAGGTCCGATATCTCGGGTATGTTGTGGGAGACGGCTGTATCCGAACAGATGCGAACAAGGTAGCGGCAGTGAGGGACTTCCCTGAGCCCAAAACCCCTAAACAGTTGCGGCGGTTCTTAGGCATGTCAGGCTGGTACCGACGTTTCATACAAGATTACGCGACTATTGCAGCCCCGCTGCACGACTGTCTTACTAAGGCAAAGATAAAGAAATTTTCGATGACTGACGATGCCAAAAGGTCATTCGACCAACTTAAGCAAAGCTTAATATCGGCACCCGTAGTGATACACCCGGACTTTAACAGACACTTTTACATTCAATGTGACGCATCAACAGACGGCGTGGGCGGGGTGCTTTTCCAACTAGACGAGGACAATAACGAACGACCGATAGCATATGTGTCAGCAAAACTCAATAAAGCCCAGAAAAATTATAGCATTACGGAGCTGGAATGCTACGCGGCAGTCCTAAGCGTTAAAAGATTTTGACCTTATGTGGAGGGTTTGTCCTTCACCATTATAACAGACCACGCGAGCCTAAAGTGGCTCATGAATCAAAAGGACCTTTCTGGACGACTCGCGAGATGGAGCCTCAAACTTGTTCAATCTGTTCACAGCTCTCCATCAGCAGGTCACGGCGGTGTCCATAAGACATTGTCTCGGTTGCGCGAAAAATATTATTGGCCAGGAATGGTGTCAGAAGTTTGTACTTTTATAAAAGAATGTGAAGTATGTTCGGCCAACAAGACGCAAAATGTTTTTCACAGACCCCTTATGGGGAAACAGCATATAACCGAACGACCTTTTCAGCGTCTGTTTGTAGATTTTATGGGTCCTTATCCTCGTACGTGTGATGGTAATGTGTATGTGTTTGTATGTTTAGATCATTTTACGAAATTTGTGTTCTTGAAGCCTATGCGCAAAGCGACAGCAGCCGAGGTAGTAAAGTTCCTTGAACGGGAAGTCTTCCATATATTCGGGGTACCCGAATACATCCACTCGGACAATGGAAGGCAATTCATTTCAGGAACTTTCAACACGTTCTTAGAAAAGTATGGTACCACCCATATCAAAACAGCTTTCTATTCCCCGCAAGGCAACGCCGCAGAGAGAGTAAACCGATCGGTGTTGCAAATTATAAGATCTTTTATTCATGAGAATCAAAAGAATTGGGATCGGTATATTAGCGACGCGGCGTTCGCTCTTCGAAGTGCGGTCCACTCCGCAATCAACATGTCACCATATCAGGCAACTTTCGGTGTGCCTATGATACTGCATGCAGCATCATACGAGCTATACCGGAAGTTGGGCTCACTGAAGGATGTTGATTGCGAAGTGGAGGCAAGCAGTGACAGGTTGCAATTGCTTAGAGACAAGATTAAAAAAGAGCTGCAGTTAGCCAACGAGCGCAGTAGAAAAGTGTATGATACGAGGAGTAGAGATGTAAGGTTTCAAATCGGACAAGTGGTATACCGCCGAAACTTCAAACAGAGTTCGCAGATTGAAAATTACAATGCCAAGTTGGCCCCCAAACAAGTCAAATGTATAGTCTTGAAAGCGATTGGGAACGCCATGTACGAACTTGGTGATTCAAAGGGAAAAAGGATCGGGGTATACCATGCTAAAGACATTTTTGCGAAATAAAATATCTGTTCTGTGTTAAATGTGGCATGTATACCTAGTGTTTGTAGCAAACTCTGACTATTTTTTTTAAATGTTAGTGAATGTATTTATGTACTTATTCATTTATTTAGTTTGTTTTTTTTATATTTTTAATTTAACCCATTTAATTATTTATTCATACATATATTGACCTATTTCTACAGTTTAATACCCAGTGAATCGCAATACGTATACACCCACTTGACCAGGAATATAAGCACTTGACAATCCCATATACTAGTGTATGTAATTATTTATTTGTTTATTTTACTAATTTATTTCCTTATTTATACCTTATTTTGCTGTGATATTTTTCATTTTTTTATACATTGTTAAATTTTGTTACTTTAAACCCTGTGATATTTGGCTTGTCCACCCATTGACTATTTACTCTAATTACCCTGTGATATTTAATGAAATAGAAGGATTTGAAAGTAGAAGTAGACACTGTGACATAGTCCGTAGATGAATGCGTACGTAGGAGACATAGTTACACAAATCCCTTAGCCAAGCGTTACTTAACCTGACCTAGATCACTAGCCCGGCATGGGGTCGTGGGTCGAGGCCACACATTGGGCAAGAAGGGCAAAGAATACGCCAAAGGCGGCGTCTGAATTTCTTCTACGCACACGTTCCATGGTGCAGGCACTATCGACGGGTGCGAGCCTGTTACGCCAGCCTTTATGCTGCAACTGAACAACCGGGTATGCGCTCGTGTTGCGCAACATTAGTGAAAGGGTATCTCCGCGTACTCACGGTGTGACTGTGTGTGTGGATGCAAACGAGGCCAGATGCATCTGTGTGCGTGTAAATTCCTAAGACAGTTGTAGGGAAATGCCGTTTGGATACGAACTCAGGGTTCGATCATTATGTAACTAGAATCCAAAATTCACAGCAGAAATAGTAGTGGAAGTGTGCGGTCGCGAACCTAAGTCTCGCCTAAATTTAAATTAAAAAAGTGCGCGCTATTTTTGAAACAAAAGAAAAAAATTTAATAAAAGTTTCTTTAACTGTTGTGGGCAGTTTATATACTGAAAAGCCCAGACAACTGGAAGGAAGCCGCTGTAAGTCCTGCTACAGGTAAGTGCATATGCATATATATATATGTATGTGTGATGAAGTGGAAGTAGTGAAAAAAAAAGGTGAAGCCTATAAAATTTATTTAAAACCTCAAGCGAATAAAAATTAAAATGAATAAAAACTAACTTATATGAAAAATTAAATTAAATTAAATAAAACCAAAAAAAACTAACTTATATGAAAATTAAATTAAATTAAATAAATCCAAAAACTAAGATAAATGAAAATTAAATTAAATTAAATAAAACTTAAACTAGATAAAAATTTAGACAAATAAAAATTAAATTAAATAAAAAGTGGATTAAATTAAATTAAAAATTAAAATTAAAGTAAATAAAACAAAAACTGGATTGAATAAAAATTAAATTAAAGCAAAATCAAATTAAATAGAAGCCAAATGAAACGAAAACCAGATTAAATTAAAGAAAATAAAATAAACGCCTAGTAAAATGCAGATAAAATTAAATAAAAATGATAAAAAAAACCTAAGATAAAATTAAATAGCATAAATGTAAAATTGGTCGAAAGGAAAATTAAATAAAAAATTAAGTTAAATGAAAATTAAGCTAAATAAGAAGTAAAGTATAGAGAAATAAAGTTCAATAAAATCCAAATCAAGTTAAACTAGAGGAAAAATTCGATAAAATAAATTGCAGTGGTATATATATATATACGCACTTACATGCCGGTGTGCAAATTCATTGGCCAATGTATACACGCCCAACAGAAAAAAAGTTAATAATCGTGGCCAAGAAAGCATACCAGCATATATGTGTATACATAATGTCGAACACCAGATACATGAATATTCACCAAAATTTACCAAGTGTATCTTTTCCTTTGTATATCTTTACAGATTATTAGTGGCAGGACGCAGATAGAGGCCTAAGCCTTAAAAACCTCAAGTTTGGCTATATATACCAGTATACAAATGAGATTTGGGAAATAGCTCAAGGTGCAACGACCGCCAATACATAGCAACGGGGGAGTTCTGTTCCACACATACCCAGAGAGGGAGAGAGATATACACCGGGATTGGGTCACCACTCCAGAGCACGGAGACAACGCCAACACTCGTTATTAGCGCCAACAACAGCGTCAGTGGCAAAAAAGGCAGAGCAACAGGAGCGGCGACGACAGCAACGTCACATTCACCAAACGCTGCTAACGCCGACGCCAACACCACCGGCAGCGCAGCGACGTATCGCTGGCAGCGCAACCAGCTATTCAGCAGCGGGCCAACGCCGACCGCCACCGGAGCCACTAAATCAAACTCTGTTTTCTTTCTTTCCTTTTTTTATTATTTGGAATTGTACACATTTGTTTTTTTGGGTTTCAAAATTTCCGCACTAATTTTTTTTCGTTCGATAACCTACTTGATTTTATTTACGACTTCTTTGCTTGCTTGCGTTTTTGGTTTAGCACATGGTCGTCGACGTGCACTCATTTTTGGTTTCCGAAGTTTCCTTCCTTTTTTCGTCACTTTTCCTTCGCGTTTTTTTTTTGATCCACATAAAAGATAACAAATTCGCGGCTTACTAACGGCAGCCTCCAAACAAAGAAAAAAATACTAAAATAATTTAGAAATAGTTTCCCGTTTTTTTTTATTTTTGCTGTTTTGATTTTCTTTCATATTTATTGATAATTGCCGTGGATGATTCACTCGTTGCCCGCTATCACGAGTGAATGAGACCGGCATTCAATTCTGAATCCCACTGAACCCTGCTTGGGCAAAGTATGTAGGTATGTGTACGAATTTTTTGGTTCTCCTCCACAGATTCTCTGCGGCTTGCTGGTACCAACAACGCTGAAGTGATCAGGTGAGTGATATTGTGTGTTCCATTTTTTTATGTACCTATGCACACTGGCATTTATATACACATTAAGAACATACGAACCTAGGTCAGGGATTAGAGGTGGGAAGAATTTCAAATGAATTCTTATTTGTCCGACAAGATACATATGAATGTGGGCGAGCTATCTTAAAAAGACGTATCTTGGGTAAGAGTCTAGAAAAATAAAGGGGAAAACAAGGGAGGAAAAAGGATCGCACATACTAGGGTGTTCAGCTTTTGGCTGGCCGCGTTTTTTTTTTCTTTTCATTCTTTTGGTTCATGATCTTTTTTTGCCAGTAAGTTTTTTTTGCGTTTGAATTATCTTTCTTTTTCTATTTTGTTTAAGAAATTGAATTTAATAAAGATAGGAAATAGTTAGTTGTACGGTTAAGTCTAAGAAAATTGAATTAAATGTTAGGTTATAATCAAATTTGGAATCGAATTATTTAAATGTTAGAGTAGAATCACAGTTGAAGTTTTGTGAAAATAAGGTAGCGATAATACCAATAATTTGAATAAATAAATAAATTTGTACGTATTAGAAAGATGAAATTCCGTGTCTGAAAATTTTTGCATTTGAACAGATGGAAGGCTAAGTTTTCTTAGGTCTTTGGTGAGGGTGTTGCACCTGGGTAATGGAGGGGACGTAGGGGTGACGACCTGGCAATTGTCGACATGACTTGAGGGACCTTCAGACGGACGGACTTGGGTCAGGTTTTTGGGGCGCTGTAAAATAAGAGGAGTCAGCACAGCGCCCATGGCTTCGCGTACAATACGCTGAAGAGGGTGGGTAGACTACCCCTGACTTTGGACGGGCTTCCTTTCTTTAACACTTCTTCTTCTGCTTCTTCCTCTGCTTCTACCTCCTGGACTTGTCTCTCCTTAATAAATTTTATCAGGCATGACTCTCATAATTTTGTTGTCGTAGTTGTTGGTAAGGCTGGTGAGCAGAAGCCCACCCCATTCGACGAGCTAGCAGGGGCCAGCAACCATTCCACACGCCACCTTCGCCTTACCCCAAAAAATCAACCACGTAACAGACCATTATTGCATTATTCAATATTGGAGTTATTTATTCAACAGTTTAGTGATTCGAACTTAGCAGAAGGTTGCAAATAAGAGGATTTGCAGTAAATTCGTTGCAATTGGTGTCAGAAGAGGAATTGTTGAATAAATTCCGAAGACTTCGAATACAACTTGGACATGGCAAAGTTGAGTGAATTGGCGATCCAGAAACTGAAGGAGGAGTTGGAAGTCCGTGGATTGGCTACTTTTGGCGATAAATCCCAGCTACAAAGACGACTAAGTGTAGCTATGGTATTTGAAGTAATCAATGCTGAGGAGTATGTCTGTCATTATGATAGCGGCAAAATAACAACAAAAATGGAAGAAAAAAACGAAACACCGCAGACAGTGACGAGCACAATATCTGCACAAACATCGACAGTGGAGTTATTTATTCAACAGTTTAGTGATTCGAACTTGGCAGTAGGTTGCAAATAAGAGGATTTGCAGTAAATTCGTTACAATATATACATGCATATACTTATGCAAAATCGTTTATTTCAAGGGAATTACTTGCATTATTTCAATTAAATTGTGTTATTATTCATTTATTTCAATGAAACTGAAAAGCTTTATTTAAAACTTTAATTCTGTTTGTTATAAAACGAAATTTAGTCTTCGCTCCTTAACACCCAATCTCTCAATAATGGATCAGGTTCACTTTCAGATGGGCTTTTGCCCCGCTTAAAAAAATTGTGTAATATCCATTTTTAATTACTTTTCTCACTTTCACACGTTTTGATTATTTTTGAATTTTTCAATATTTGACAAAAGCTACCTACAGGGTTGTATTTCAAAATATGAAAATGCCAGATGTACTTGGTATCTTTTGAAAAGTGAGGTATCGTTATGTATCAAAAATCATGAATCTTAATTCATTACCAGTATTTACATACAATAATCTTTTTTTGCTAAAATCACGTGCACTTTTGATTTAAAATATTTGAAAATTGTTGAAGTGATTATATAGTTGGTTCCATGGAAGACTATGTCAGTTCAAATTGCGTCGAAGACTATCTCAGTTCGATTTGTTTTTTAAAAACTAACTTCGCTTGTTTGCCTACTTTTGTATTATTTAGTTTAATTTTATTTATTTTTGTATTATTTTATTTTTTTTATTTTTGTGTTAATTACTTAGGTTTTTATTTTTTTTTTAAATTAATTTTATAAATAAAAATAAATAAAATAAGATAAACTAAACAAAAATAAAATAAGTAAAATTAAAAAAAAAAAATACAAAATTAGCAAACAAGCGAAATGTGTCAGTTTCTCATAAATCAAAACGAACTGAGATAGTCTTCGACGCAAATAAGCGAACTGAGCTAGTCTTCGACAATAACGAACTGAGAGGGACCGACTATATGGAATTTCATGAGTACTGTATACTCCATGATAAAATTAAACATTAATATTACCTTCCCACGTACGTTCTTATATAGATAGAGATTTTGACTTTCTCTTGTATTTTTTTTGCTAAATCAGAAGGAAAGTTGGTAATTTTAATATAAATTACGAAATAAAATAACAAGTTGAGCGACGACCCCCTCGAACCCCACTGCTGCTGTACTTAAAGCTACAAATTCTGACTCACTAGATGATAATACAACTGTAGTTTGCTTTTCGCTGGACCATGCAACCGTGCAACAATAAACTTGAAAAATGAATCCGCTCACTTGCTTTGGATCCGTTGCATCACTTGCCCAATCGCATCAGCACACCCAACAGTGCTTTTTTGAAGCTTCTTTAAACACCCTTTTATTTTGCTTAAAACTCTTTAGATATCATTTTTGAACATTGCCAATGATCATCACCAGGTTATATCAGGCAAATATCAGGTCTTACACAGAGCATTAAGAACATTAAACTTCCCAACAATTCTCTGTAAGGTTAATTAAGCATAATTGATTTCTTATTTTATAACAGTTGTAATGCATAGTTACACTCTTCCATACCGAATTTACTTTATCAATACTTGATTCTTCTGACAATGGTTTATATTTTCCAAAAGTTAAAATTTTCATACCAAGAAAATACTTCAATGTACCAAGGTCGAACATTTCAAATTGTTTGCTTAAAGTTTTTATCAACTAATTAATGGGCGCAATTGGTTTTCCAGCAATAAGTAAATCATCGACGTACGGTTATAGCAATTAAAACATCTCCAAGAGTCAATTTGGTATACAAATGTGGTATGATCTATTAAGACTGGGTGCGAGTTCGCCTAAATTGCTACCTAAATACATAAAAAAATCTAAATATTGAAACTGTCTGTAACGCAGTGCAAACGAAAAAAAACTAAACAATTTTAAGCTTCTTTTCAACCTAAATTTAAAAGCCAAATATTAAAAAATAAATCATTTTTTTATTTCTTTTTGAATTCTGTTTTTTAATTTTAAAATCATATGCATCTGCATGCAAGACAGTTATCATATAGCCAAGGATGAGATAGTTAGTGTAACCCCATTTAATTTGTTGTGTCCCTCCCACAAATTATCATCCTGCCAGCAGTTCCTCGCAGCGGGACTGCGCCATACTCTCTTGATCTGGGAAGGTATCGAACCCAATCCGGGTCCGTCTCCTGACCCCGGTCCTGAAAAATGGTTTTGCTGCGTTTGCCAGAAAATAATCTTTTTAGGACTGTCATAGTCTTGTCAGTGTGTCACGTGCAAGGGATGGTTGCATCGGATGGGTTGTTCTGGGCTAGATTCCAAAACCAGACGTCCTCGTAACTTTTATAAATCTTTTGTGGCTCCTTGCTGTTCACGCCCAAAGGGCGTCCCGTAGTCCGCGCCTTAGCGCACCCCCACTACCTTTCAGCAGCTCTGCTGCCCAGCAAGCCACAACAAGTACCCGCTGCTGCTCGTGCCCTACGGCGCCACCAGCTCATACGGCCGCTCCCACTCATAACTACAATCTCCGTAGTAGAGTGGGGAGCAATGCCGAGCATCAGCTCCCGCCCCTGTCTTCTTCCCCCCTCTTTTCCGGCAGCAGTCGTGTAGGTCAGGGAAACATATTATTAGTCCCTACCACCTTTGCAGCGTTTGCCAGCACAGAATATATATGTTTGCGACATCCGCCCAATTTTGTTGTTATTGCAGCAGTGCTTCGCCCCACCTAATAAGTGCGACCGATCACAAATTTTCATCAATGTCCTCTAACGGGAGTCCAAGGAAACTTGCAGTTTCAACAGGGGTGGACCATAATGAGAGGGGTGTTAGAGGCGTTGGTTCCACATTAGAATTAAAGAGATGGTTGGTGTCATGTGGGGTCACATTGCAAGCGGGGCATATATTTTGTATGTCGGGGTTGAATCTGGATAGCTAGGAGTTTAGCCTGTTACAGTCTCCAGAACGAAGTTGAGCTAGAGTGACTCGCGTTTCCCTGGGGAGTATGCGTTCTCTTCCGCAAGTTTTGGGTACTGTTCTTTGAGTATTGGATTCACCGGGCAATTCCTGGCATAAAGGTGTGACGCCTGCTTGTTCACTGAGAACCTGCTTGTGTTTTTTTGCTTCATACGGCTGAGTTCTCAGGTGCTGTATTTCCTCAAAACGCTTACGGAGATGACTCCTTAAGCCCCTGCGCGGTGTTGGCTCATCAATCAGATGTCTGTTGGGATGCCCAGATTTCTGGGTATTCAATAGGATCTGTTTGGTTAGCATCTTATTTCTCTCCCTGATGGGGAGTATTCTCGTCTCATTATGTAGATGGTGTTCTGGGGACATAAGAAGACAGCCCGTGGTGGTTCTGAGAGCAGTATTTTGGCAGGCCTGTAGCTTCTTCCAGTGAGTAGATTTTAGACTTGGCGACCATATAGGGGACGCGTAGCATGCAATCGGCTGGCCAATTGCTTTGTATGTGGTAATGAGCGTTTCTTTGACTTTTCCCCAAGTACTGCCAGGAAGGGATTTGAGGATTTTATTACAGCTCTGGATTTTCGGTACAATTGCGGCTGCATGCTCACCAAAATGTAGATCCTGATCAAACGTCACACCCCATATTTTGGGGTGTAGAACAGTCGGTAGCGTAGTGCTATCGACGTAGAAGTTCAAAATGGTCGACATTTGGGACGTCCATGTTGTAAATAAGGTCGCGGCGGATTTAGTCGGTGATAATTCACGAGGCGAAAAAACTGGAGAGATCGGGGAGGTAGCCGTTTATTCTATTGCAAAGCTCATCTGTGGGCCTGGGCCTGTGGCCATTAATGTGCAGTCATCGGCGTAGGAAACGATAGTAACTCCTTCTGGTGGCGAAGGTATCTTAGATATGTAGAAATTAAACAAAATTGGGGATAGGACACCACCCTGTGGCACCACTTGTTTAATTCTTCTTGGTTTTGATGTTTCGATTCTAAATTGCACCGATGCCTGCCGACCACCCAGATAATTTGCGGTCCACCTTTTAAGATATGGGGGAAGGGTAGACCCTTCCAAGTCTTGCAGTAAAGTGCCATGGTTGACCGTATCAAAAGCTTTTGATAGTGTGAAGTTCCCTTTTGGAACTTCCAAAATGTTCTGTTTGTGCCCACACACGCACAGCTGGCACAAGCACTTCTCTTCTATGTTCCTGTCTACTGCCTTCTTTTGCTCTTTCTCTTTATTATTAAAACAAAACTTATTTACTTTTAAATGTGAACGTATCGTTTTTTTTTATTTAACTTTAGTTACACTCAGTTCTTTTGTCTTTTTTAATTTTAGGTTGATTAATTTATTATTTAATTTACTTTTTAATAATTTTCCTTTTTACTTTTTCGCACTGCCTCGGTAATTCCAAAATTTATAATGGCCGGTCTTTTTCTGCCGAGCCGAATTGCTCTGTTTCCAAGTTGTTCCAACACCTGTTGTTTGTTCACAGTAGACAAAGGGTGTTGCAGCAATTTGGAAACAGGGTGACATTTTTATTATTTGTTAAGGCTGCTGTTACATCATCCTTTTTGGGGAAAAGAAGAATTGACAAAGTGATCAGTTTTGTCACATTCTTCTTTGGCCATAAACTTATAAAAATTGTTGCAAATAAACGAATATATATTTATATTAGGGTGTACCTCCCCTTTTTAATTCCTTGGTTCGGAACCATTTTTATTATTAATTGAAAAAAAGAACTTAGAACTAAAATACTTGAATTTGAGTTACATTTTTGTTTAAAATATTCTGTTTGTTGTTTGTGTTTTTTTTTTTTGAATTTTTCTTTGTACAATATGTATATTTTAATATCAACTTAAGGTTTTTTTTGTTTATAAAGTATTAATTTGTTACATGTAGAATATGTTTTTGTTTGTAGCTTGGTAAATACAATTTGTTCGATAATAGGCTAAGCTTTTGTTAAACGTTTTTTTTTGCTTGTACTATAATTTTGATAGGTTACATTTTTCATTTGAATGTACAAAATTTTTGTGCTATTTTGTTTTTACATTTTTTGAGCCTTCGTGGCTTCTTAAACGCTACCTAAAAAAAATTTTGGATTTTTTCAATCAAATTTAAAGTTTAATCAAAATATTATAGTAACGTTAATTTACTTTACTTAACCGATTTTTATGTACAACGTGTTCTTTATTTTTAACTTCATCGAAAATAGTTACGTTAGGTTCGTTAATTTTAGTTATAATAAACGGACCTTGATAAATATTTTCGTGTTTATGATGTGGTTCTTTCTGTAAAAGTACTTTATCTCCGATTTTTACAACTAAAGGACGTACAGTTTTATCATACAGGTTTTTACTTTGTAACTTATTTTTATTAATTAGGTTTTGTGCCATTTTTTGCGTTTTCTGCATCCTAAACTTGACTTCTTTGGCATAGTTTTCGACATTATAGATTGGGTCAATTTTTTCCTTTATCAATTCATTAGGCAAAGTTGCCTTTTTCCCAAAGACTAACTCGAAAGGCGAAAATTGATTGTCGAAAACTGTGCTACTCGTAGTATTGTGTAGGAACGTAAAGTATTTTAAATAAACATCCCAATCAGAAAAAGTATCTTTTAAATATGCACGTAAGTATTCATTAAAAACTCTATGATTACGTTCAATCGTGCCAACAGTTTCGTGATGGTATGCAGTTGAAAAATTATGTTTAATATGTAAAAGTTTTGTTAATTCTTCGAATAATTCATTTTTAAATTCTGTACCTAAATCTGATTTTATGGCATTAATTGTGCCGTATGTCAAAATGAAGCCTTCAACGATTGCTGAAGCGATTGTTTTTGCCGATTTGTCTGGCACAGCGACTGTTACCAGGTATTTAGTCATGTCGCAAAACATGGTAAGTGCGAACATTTTACCATATTTGGACTCATTTAGGGGTCCTATTGTGTCAATTACTACTATATCAAATGGTTTACAAAGAGTTGGTGTTAAAACAAGTTTTTCTTTTGTTTTAGGTTTAACCTTGTTTAAAAGACAATCCTTACAACTTTTGATATATTTCGATATATCGCGAGTCATATTTTTCCAATAAAATTTTGTTCGCAGCTTTGCGTAAAGTCTCTTCATTCCGCAATGTCCACCAGAAATGGGATCATTATGGTATATTTTCATTAGTTTTAATTTTGTATCCTCATCTGTTACTGTCTCCACTGGATCTGTTAGTATAATTTCTAATGATTTTAAAATTTTATTTCCAATATATTTGAAATATCGTTTTTAGGCCATGCAATCTGCTTAATTTTGTGTTTGCCGGCTTCTGATTCAAGCCTCGAAAGTAATTTCTCTAAAGTCATTATTTCGTTAACAAGCTCAAAACTAAGTAACTCGAGTTTCTTATGTTTAATATGCGCAAAAATTCTTAAACTTGTTGTTTTATTATTTTTATCGTACGTAATTTCAGATTTTATTCGTGGAATCTTTTTTGAAAAATTAAATGAGTAAAGTAATTTGTTTTTCGTCATTTTTGTCTGTTTTCCTAGGAAGGTTATTGTCGTTTTGCCGTTTTGTCATTGATCTTGTCTGTACTGCTAAAATTTGTTTGTTCGATTCCTTAATCTCATCCATTTTGATACACGATAGTGCATCAGCACAAACGTTTGATTTACCCTTTATATATACAATAGTAAAGTTATATTCAGATAGTTCCAGCCTTATTCTTGAAAGTTTTGAAGATGGGTCTTTCATATTGAAAAGGTATACTAGAGGTCTATGGTCGGATTTTACAACAAAATGGGTGCCATAATCATATGGCCGAAATTGCTTGATTGCAAACTAAATGGCTAAAAGCTCTAATTCTATAATTGGTTTTTCTGCTCTGCTTTATTAAATGCTTTAGAAGCGAAACAAATTGGTAAATCACTACCTTGCTGTTCTTGACTCAAAATAGCGCCACATCCAGTTGTCGAAACATCAACGGTAATAATGAATTGTTTAGTAAAATCTAGATATTAAAGTAATTTTGGTGAAAGTACGCTGATTTCAAAGATAAAAATGCTCTTTTGCACTCTACATCCCATACAAATTCAACTCTTTTCCTGCTTAAACGATTTAGAGGCGCTGCCAGAGACGCATAATTAGGTATAAACCGTCTGTAATAGTTTGCAAACGCGACGAATCGTCGTACCGCGTCTTTATCAGTCGGTTTTGTATACTTTTTAACTGCGTTTATTTTGGAGTCGTCTGGCAACAAACCTTTGGCTGAACATTTGTGACCTAAAAATGTAACTTCTGGTCGTAAAAAGTTGTATTTATTTGGGTTAAGTTTGAGATTAAAAGATCTACATGTATTGAAAACTTTTTAAAGATTTTTAATATGGTGTGCTTCACTACAACCTATCGTCGACGTACAGGAATGCGACGTTGGGTGGTATACCCGAAAAAGCTATTGTCATCATTCGTGAGAGTGACTTTGGTGCTATATTTAAACCGAATGGCAGCACTTTCCATCTAAATGCACCTCGGTCAGTGCTGAAAGAAGTAATGTCACGTGAGTCAGGATGCAAGGGGATTTGATGAAATCCAGAAAAAAGATCTAATGTCGAAAAATACTTTGCCCTGCCAAGATTGTCTAAAATATCGTCAACTCTAGCTAGTGAAAATTTATCAGCAATGAGTTTTTTGTTTAGTGCGCGAAAATTTACGCACATACGATAAGCTTTTTGACCATTAGTATCTTTCTTTGGGATTGGAAATACTCAAATTGGAAATACTTCAATCAAATCGTTGTCTAACAATTTATTTACTTGGCGATTTATTTCTTCGCGTTGAGAGTATGGCAATCGATAGTTTTTAACATATACGGATCGTTCTCTGTCAATCTTAGTTTTTGCTCGTAGAAGTTGTTTAAAGTCATTTTGTCCGTGTCGAGAGCGAAAATGTCGGCATAATCTATGCAAAGGTCAATTAATTTACTTTGAGCATGTTGAGGTATTTGATTTTTTAAAATTGAAATTAGTTTTTCGTACGTTTGTCTTCTGTTTCTGTCTTGTTAATTGTATAAACGTTATAATTTGAAAGTTTTTCTGTCAGAATGGTGTTTCTTTTCACATACTTTACATCATCCGTGGTGTTTATGACTTTAATTATAGGGTTACTGGAATTAACAATGCACCTCGCTGTGAAAACATCTTTTTCAATTTCCTGCGAGTCCGCGAAAAGTGGCTCGGGTGAATTTCCTAAATCAAAAAGTCTAAAAATTTCACATCTTGGAGGAATGATACAACTGTCGCTTTCTGTTCCATGTAGGATTGGTATCGCAACTTTTTCATAACCTACCCAAAAGGAAGTACTATTTCTTTCAGTCTTCATTTACAACATGTAAAGTATGTTTAAGAGAAAAGTTTGAAAGATTTAAATTTACGGTAATTGTACCTAAAGGCGAAACTGAATTTGAAGTTACACCGGTAATGTTGATAATGTCGTTTGTATTTAATGAAATATTACTGTCTAGGCATGATATTTTTATTACAGAAAATTCTATGAAATCTGAGTAATTTAGGTTTAAACAATAGATGCCTATTGGTGAGGAAAATTCGCTTACTCGGTTAGTTCGTCCTCCCCCAGTGCTCGCTCCTGAGGAGCACTCGCGTTTAAAGCGCTTACGTTTGCATTTCTACCTCTACCGTTGGATGATCTCGAATTGTTACCTCTATTGTTACTATTGTTTGAATTAGGATTTGTATTTGAACGCGTATTATTATTGTTATTATTCTGGTATCTATTTCCGTTATAATTCCTATATCTTTGATCATTGTTGCCGTTATAGTTACTATTGTATGAAAATGAACTATTATTATTTCTATAACCAGTATAGCCGCGGTTTGAGTAAAAGCGACGGTACTACCACGTGAATTTCTGAATGTATTGTTACCACGTGCTCGAAAAGATAAAACCTGACGCTCTGTTACTTCCATATTTTGTTCTACAATTAGTTTCGCTACTACGTCTTTCGGATCAGTAAATGCCGTTGAGGCTAAAATGGTTTTAACTAAATTGGATTTTGCGTTTAAAGGACACACGTTAACAGTTTGTTCGATTGCCATTTCATGAGCTTTCGCTTGAGTGATCCCTTCAATAATAAGAGACCGCTCAAGTGAGGCAGCTAAATCTTCACCTTTTTTGGCAAAATCTGTATAATTGTTATTGTTAACGTGCAAGGCTGCAATTCTCTCTGCTGAATTTACTTGTCTTGGTAGTGCTTCACGGGCTTTACCCCCTAGTTTTGATTTTAAGAACGCTATACAAGTATCAGTTAAATCTGCAGTAGCGAATTGTTCAAGTGATTCAATTTGGTCTATAAAAGAATCAAATACTGTAGTTTTCTCTAATAGAATTAGCACATGTGTTAATGAAAATTTTCTTTTCCTCAAGTGTTGCCATGATTTGATCGTTAAGATCTGAAGCTGAATTAGAAGAAGATGAGGCCACGTTTGTACTAATTGGATCATTAAGATCTGGGTTTACGTCAGAAGAAGAGTTAACTAAGGTTGTACTATTTGAGCTGGTCTAGCGCAACGAGTACTGTTCTATGGTGGGGGTGTTGATTTAAACCGCAATTTTTCTGGGTGCTAATGGCATTTAGCGCTGTGGTGGTGCTATGGAATTTTCTGAAGCCATGCTGATGAGAGGCTAGCTGCAAATTTGATTTGAAGTAGGGGAGCAAAATGGCTTCAAGCGTCTTGGCTACTGGCGATATCTCTCCTATCGGGCGATATGACTCTCCTATGTTAGCTGGTTTCCCAGGCTTTAGTAGCGGGACCACCTTGGCCATTTTCCATTTTCGGGAAAAGTGGAAAGAGACAGGTTGAAGACATGTGCTTAATATTTGAAACATTCTTTCCCTAGGCTTTAAGCATCGGCATGGCTATGCCGTCTCAGCCCACTGCTTTGGATGGTTTAAAATGACCGATGGTATCCTCAACCTCTTTGGCGGTGATGGTAATTGGTGACGCGCTGAATTTATGTTTATGTGCGTGTCTGTTGGCCCTCCGTCTATCTTTGTTGGCCGTAGAATGCGCTATATATTGTCCGCAGAAAGCGCTCGCGCATTTTTTCGCATCCGACAGCACTTTATCGCCAAAGGCGATGGAAACTTTGTCATTGTGCCTAGACGGATTCGATAGGGACTTAACGGTGGACCAAAGTTTACCTACACCAGCAGAGGTTACAACCGCTTATGTGCTCCTCCCATTTCGCTCGCTTGTGTTGGTCACGTTCTCTCGCTAAATTTGCGGCCTCCGCCGGAAAGTGGGGTCGAATTTCGGGAATTCTACCGGCGGGAATGAAGCGAGCCGAGGCGGATGCAATGACCTTGCGGAAAGCATGCTCCCCTTGGCGGGCATCAGTCGGGATAGGGAGGGCAGCAAAGCGGTTGTCTGTAAAGAATTTGTATTCGTCCCACTTTCCTTTTTTAAAGTTTATGAAAGTGCGTTTTTCTGTGACGATAAAATCGGCGGTACGCTCGAGCGAAATAAGTATAGGCAGGTGGTCGGATGCTAATGTTCACAACAAGATCTGCTCTGCAGACCTGTTCTGGGTATAATGCCCACAGAAAAGATCGCGAGAGTGGAAACGGAGGCGGTCTCGCGTTTATCATACACCACTCAGTGCAATATCAATATTTAATCCCGACATCGGCCGCTGGGACAATGTCCTAGAACGTCACTGTATATCTGTCCGGTCAGGCGATGGAAACCTAGAAATCATCAACATCTGCATGCCTCCTGCCACCTGCTGCCCCAGTGGATACCGCCCTAATGTTTGCGCCTTACTCACTGGCGATAATCGCATTACCTTGGGCGATTTCAATGCCCCTCACGACCTATGGCATTCAAACTTGCGGGCGGACAGCAGGGGTGAGATGTTGGCGGATCAAATAGAAGAAACGACGTTCTGCACAATAAACGGAGACGCCCGCACTCGTATGATAGGAAGCTGTCACATTTCGCCAGATATATGAATCGTGAGCGCAGGGCTCGTAAACTGCGTCAACTGGCAGGCGATGGTAACATTGGCATCCGATCACCTGCCAATACTTATTTCAACCTGTCTCTGTCCACCTTTGTCATCCCCGAAAAATGGAAAATGGCCAAGGTGGTCCCGCTACTAAAGCCTGGGAGACTAGCTAACATAGGAGAGTCATATCGCCCGATATCTCTCCTATCGCCAGTAGCCAAGACGCTTGAAGCCATTTTGCTCCCCTACTTCAAAGCAAATTTGCAACTAGCCTGCCATCAGCATGGCTTTAGAAAACTTCACACCACAACCACCGCGCTAAATGCCAGAACAGTACTCGTTGCGCTAGACCTATCAAAAGTTTTTGATACGGTCAACCAAGGCACGTTACTGCAAGACCTGGAAGGGTCTACCCTTCCCCCATGTCTTAAAAGGTGGACCGCAAATTATCTGGTTGGCCGGCCGGCAGGCATCGCGCAGTGTTTCGTGTAGAACAAGCTAGCTGAACAAAATTATTTTATGAGATTTTCCGTTTCATATGCAGTCATTTATTACAACTACGTCATTTTTTCAGCCACATGTTCTTTTTTTATTGTTTTCCAAAATTTTACTTCATATGCATACATTTGCTTATTTCATATACAGTAACTCATGTGAATAAGTGACATAGATCCAAAAAAATTTAAAGGACTTAAGAATATTACTTTATTGTACTTAAATTGAATGGACTACAAATCTCAATACTCTAAAAAATTCTAAAAATTCGGAAAAAAATTAAAATTTTTTTTGAAAATTCGTCGAATTTTTCAAACATTTGTTAAATAAATAAAATTAAAATAAAAACAACATCAATTATTTAAATATAATTTAGTTTTTGTTATAGATCGTGACAAATTTTCTTATGGGAAATTAGTTAAAATATGAAAATTCGTCGAATTTTTCAAACATTTTTTAAATATAATTTAGTTTTTGTTATAGATCGTGACAAATTTTCTTATGGGAAATTAGTTAAAATAAATTTGCGAAAGCGAAAATTGTAAGAATTGTCCAAAGAGGGGTGTCTACTTATTTATGTGAGTGACTGTACATATGTACATACATATTTGGTATTTATTTGAGTATTATTTATCCTGGCACTACAATTTTTACAAAATTATCTTATAGTACCAGTCAGGAATGTAAAAGTGAATTACAATAATAATAATAACAATGTAAATAATTAAATTAATTATGTGAAAATTACTTATTACAAAAACATAAAAGTAAAGTATCATACAAAGTAGAAAAGGCAATAGATTTAAATTAAATAAAACCTGATCCAACAAAAAGTTATAGGGCAGGTTATCTTTTATAATTATGTTATTATTCGCTATCATCACTTTCATTCGATGAGTCACTTGTGGAATAGTCATGAGCATCTGCAACACTACTGTGAAAGCTTGAAACAACTGGGGTATTTATTGACTCCTTAACATCATCGGGGGACAGTAAATTTAAAACTTCTGAAGTCAGACTTTTAAAATTTTCTTAGGTATCTCCCTAAAACTGTTAACTAAATGATCCGATGTTATAAGCAACATATTCATAAGGTCTCTATTCGTGGCTTCACGCGACTGCTTTTGTGTGTTATCATCCCTGAATCGTCTCAAATCTTTGTTACGGGCTTCCTGTGCTTCCTCAGAAAGTTGACCAAAAAAAACTGATAAATTGCTGATTTTAGAATATCAGTACTATGCACTAAGATTTTATGAACTGTAACAGACATATTAAACCATGGATAGAGATCTATGTATAGTTTTTTAGTATCGACCGAAAATTTTTCAAATCTTTGGATATTTATATTGTACCCAGATGCTAATGCGCAAAGGAGAGTGTCGAATCTTTTGATCCAATCCCGTAATCTGGCTAGTGCTGCCTCAGAATTTTCGAAAAACCTACGAGCAGTGTTGCCGTCATTGGTATTGCCGAAACCTGGTTTTGGTTTATCTACTATCAATCCAAGTACACTTTTAAATTTATTCTGGATTTCGTTGGAACGTAGCTTTACACTCTCTTTATCTGCCTCATTTCTAAGCTGCCATTTTTTTACTTCGAGGCGATAACTTATGTGAAGCAAGCATTCAAAGCATATTATCCATGCATGGAGAGTAGACAAACCAAAACCAAGATTATCTCGGTTAGGAGTAAGGTCCCGTAACTCATTATTCATATCTTTTGGAGTGGCACCACAAATATAACAATTTTGTGCGGAAGAAGTTTCAATCAAAGCATTGCAAACTTTTCCGTCAATCATTGTTAGAAACATATTGTGATTTACGGAAACTTCGTATTCTTCGAGCATGTACTTTGTTGGCAACAACGCATTTATCTCCTCTAAAACTTTGTTCGTTTCAAAAACAATAAAATCTTTTGTTTCTTTAGAAAAAATAAATTTAATTGGACGACAATACATGGTAGAAGAAGGTCGAGGATTCTGCCAAACAATATTACCTTTTTCATCCTGTAATTGAAGAGGAACGAAAGAAAATATAAACAGAAACTCATCAGTGTCAGAACTGCATGTAAACTTTTGCTTATATGTGCTATGGCCAGAGCTTCCATCGCAACCCCAATTGCTGATTAAAGTATACGTCAAGTTTGTAGGTAATAAACTAACAAAAACTTCTTGAATTGCTAAAACTGAACGCTCAACAGTTTTATCTAATACGGACTGGACTTTAATTTCCGCACGTGTTTCACCCACATCAATTTCATTTGGATAGCATTCTGCTTTAGCTTTTCTTAGACTATAAAATGATGGATAAACCTTATGGCCTGTCTTGATTCTCCACTTCCGAGTCGTTTTGTACCCATGAGTCGTCGACTTGCTATCTACGTAGTATGCTAAAGCTTCTAAATTGCTCAAGCATCTTGCATCTGGCTCACATGTCATCTTTTTGCCGGATATTTGAGTGGTTTCCTGTGATTTTTTTTATAATGTTAGCAACATTTCTGTTGCCGGACATACGCGTTGATACTTCTGCCGCATAAGGTAACTCACCAGGACTTCTAGATTGCAAGACGTCATCCACTCGGCGCCGTTTGGTTTTTTCACTGCTAACAAAGTCCTTCTTTCGTCTTCCGGGGCCGGGGTTACCTGAAGAAGTGGTTGGTTGGTCTGATGACAACTTTGAATCCACCGTTATTGTACATGTGAAGTCTGGACCCGAAAGCCACTCCGAGTTTTTATTCAAAAATCGCTCCTTATGTCTTCCAGAAGTGTTACACTTTTGATCCCGCTTCGACGAATATGCCGATATTTGTAAGCTTAAACTTTTTATCGAATACTCGGCTGCTTCGCTTAAATTGTACTTAAGTACAACAAAACTCAATAATTCTTTATATCTGGTTTCCTCCCAATGTTGAACCCAAATATCAAAAAACTCCATTCTTGGTACGGTTTAACTAAACTGCTTTGTGTTGTTGATTTTCCGACAGGGTGAATAGTTGATGATTGTTGTGCTGCCATCTTAAGTGTCGTTGGTCGTTCTGATTTTATTTATTTATTTATTTATTTATTATTTAAAGTCGACGACAAACTATGGTCGACTGCATAATATAAAAGATATATAAATATACAACTCAAAAGATAAAATTTAAGATATATCGAGATTTCAACAATGTTATATTACAAACAAAGAAATATTAATGAACATTACTATTTAATTTCAAAATATAATAATAATAAGAAATATGAGTAGAAATAAGATCTTATGCCGAAATCTTATACTGGCGGAATGCATCAGATTCCGCTCAGCATGATATCGGAATGCAGTGGATTCCAATCTCCCTGTTGGAATGCATCAAGATTCCAATCAGCATGTCATGGGAATCCGGCAGTGCTAAGAGTAGTGTAATGAGGATACGCCATCACAAGGCATAAAAAAGTAACATGACCTGTGTTGTTGGAATGCACCGGATTCCAATCAGCTCGATGCCTGACCCATAAGATTATACTGCCGGAATGCATACGATTCCGGTCAGTGACTCATGAAAAAGCATGTTTTTTACGTTGTTGGAATGCACCAGATTCCAATCAACACAGTACTGTCTTGTTCCTTCTTAATGATACATGTTGATAAGTGTTCCTCCATCCTTAAGCGAAATAGTTCCCGTTTTTTATCGAAGGAATAAAATGCCGGCAAATTAAATTAGCTTGTATCTCTTAAATTAGATAGGCAAGTATTGCATTACGTAAAGTGGCAAAAGTACATTCAAGACTGATGCAGCTATACAAGTCATTGTAGTGCGCGCACCAGATAAGGAGAGGATTATTTTTAGCAAAGTTTCGTCGACAAAGGGGTAAATAGAAAGGAACGTAGTGTCTGGATACTCTAGGGGGAACCGCAAAAAACAAGCGGCTGAGGAGGTCCGCGGAATCAATTTCTCCAATAATGAGCTTATGGATGAACAATACCCCCAGTAATATTCTCCGATTTTCCAGAGTGGGTAAGTTAATAAGAAGAAGTCTACTTCTGTATGGAGGAAGGTGGAGACTTGAGTCCCAATTAAGGCCGCGCAATGCAAATATCAAAAATTGCTTTTGAACTGACTCAAGACGCTTTATATGCTTTTGAGAAACAGGGGACCAAACGCATGAGCAATACTCGAGTATTGGACGAACCAGCGATGTGTAAAGAACCTTAGTGAGGTACGGATCATCGAACTCTTTAGCCCGTCTTTTAACAAATCCAAGTAAACCCAAAGCTTTGTTGGCTATAGATGAAATATGCATGTTAAAATTCAATTTCGGATCAAAAAGGACACCTAGATCATTTGCAGTAGATATACGCTCCAAAGGCGTACCATCTATTACATAAGATTTCAATGCTGGCTTCACTCGGTGAAATGTCATATGCTTACATTTAGAGCAATTTAAAGCTAGTAAATTTGTTGTGCACCAACATTGGAACGAGTCCAAGTCGGCCTGAAGAAGATCCAAGGAACTCAAATCGGTAGGACAGTAAGTGTAGCAAAGTTTTACATCATCCGCATACATTATAGTATGGGAATATAATATTGTCTGTGGCAAGTCATTAATGAAAAGGGCAAAGAGCAAAGGGCCTAGATGACTTCCCTGGGGTACGCCGGAGGAAACTCCGAACGACTCCGACAGATTGCACTTGAACAGGACTTTTTGGGTCCGGTTAGAAAGATAGCTTTCCAGCCACATTAATAGGTGAAACGGAAAGCCCAGTAGATCAAGCTTATGAATAAGCAACTCATGGTTGACGGTATCAAATGCTTTGCTGAAGTCCGTGTAGATGACATCCGTTTGCTTGTTCGCTAAAAATCCTTCCATAACTATAGAGGTGAATACAAGCAAATTTGTAGTGGTTGACCTTTGACGAATAAAACCGTGTTGGCATGCAGATAAAAGACTAGAACACTGATATTGCAGTTGACTGGTGACAATCTATTCAAAGAGTTTAGGAATGACTGAAAGTTTAGCAATACCCCTGTAGTTTTCAACTTTTGACCTACTACCTTTTTTATGCAGGGGTATAATAAAAGACTGTTTCCAAAGTGCCGGGAATGACGCAGATCCCAGAGATAGCTCAAATAATTTTAAAATAGGCTCATACATGTTTTCGGCGCAGTACCTAAGCACGCAACTAGGAACACCGTCCGGTCCCGGAGAAAAGGTGGGCTTCAAAGATTGAAGACTCTGAAGAACAATATTACCATCAATAGCAGGATTCCTAATGTAATTTGAGCTATCTAAGTGATAGGGATATTGACCGGAATGAAAACCACTGGATGAATACGTGGACTTAAAGAACTCAGAAAATAGTTCAGCAACGTCGTCATCAGTGCAAGCTTTTTTACCTCCAAAGGTTAATGAGGAAGGATACCCAGAAGTTTTCCGCTTTGAATTTACGAAACTGTAAAATTTTTTTGGACTTCTAAAAAATTGAGCTTTACAACAACTCAAGTAATTTTTATAACAAAGCTGATTAAGACGGTGAAATTTAGAACGAGCTATTAGATATTTAGAGAGGTCTGCGGATGCTCCAGATTTCTTGAACCTCTTATAAAGCCTAGATTTAATGTTACTAAGTCTGATAAGTTGCCTTGAAAACCAAGGGGGCTTATTCGAACATAGGGTATAGCGAGTAGGAATGCAGGTATCAAAGAAGCCATCAAGCGTACTGTAAAATATAGAGATAGCCGAATCGACATCAGTGCAAGCATAGAGATCCGACCAATCATGGGAAGCCAACAGATCATTGAGCATAATGAAATTCGCTTTGTAGAAGCATCTAGATCGGGGACGAGACTGTACTTGAATCCTACGGGGTAGGCTGATATCAAGTGATATCTCTAGCGTAGGGTCTTCTTGAAGGGATAAAGGTGGTATTCGCGTAAGGGCAGTACCCACCGAGTCATCCACAAATACTAAATCCAGCATTTTATTTCCACTATTTGGAACATTGTTAATCTATAAAAGAGATGAGTCTAACAAGCAATTGAGAAACTCATGTTGAGCAGTGGGAGTTAAAAAGTTTGAATCACTTATATTAACCCAACTAACTGTTGGCAAGTTAAAGTCACCAACAACAACAAGTCGATCGTTATCTCCCAACTGCGAATGCAAATCACAGATGGCCGAGCTATGACTAGCATAAACATCCATATCCGAACGAGGTGGTATATACGAACAACAAACAATTACGCTATAGCTACCGAATGAAAGCCTAACTGCTATGAATTCGATATGAGAGATATTGTCCAGCGAAATCAACTCAGACGATAGGTTAGATTCAACAGCAATAAGGACACCTCCCGCTCTAGAGATGCGATCACGCCGATAAACAGCATATTTATTTGAAAAAACCTCAGAATTGTAATTATCAGGCTTTAGCCAGGTCTCCGTAAAAGCTACAACTTGTGCAGAAAAGTTGAAAGAATTAAGGAAGAATGGAACAAGTTTTGATCGTAAACCACGAACATTTTGGTAATTAATAAGAAGACGGGACAGATCAGCAATTACCTTTGTGTTGTTATTACTGTGTTCGTCATACCGTTTTTTGGCTGTAATAAAACAGGTTCGGCCCTCGCCTTTCTCGTGAACAAGTGAACCACAGTATGCTTGGGCCAAAAAGAGGAATCAAGTACCTTATCGAAATATTCATCTGAAAGGGATATTTTAAATGAGGAGATGTCTCTCTCATATTTAAAGTTAAATTTATACACATTGATGTTACTAGTGGGTGCAACACCAAGTTTAGAGCAAACGTAATGAGCAATGTCATTTTCGGTAAGCGAGGCGTGTAATCGGGACACAAATACAGCCCTACGAGGTGGCACGGCAGTCACCTGCAAAGGAGTAGCGGATAGCGCACCAGAGAGCTGGGAAGGTGCGGCCGTTATAGCGTTGGTTATCGAGCCCGTACTATTTTTTTCAGGTACACTTGTATCGTTAGCAACAACCCCAGTATCGGTAACTGTTATTGTTGGAGCTAAAGATACCGGTGGAGGTGTAGGATGAATTGGGGAGTCCAGCGAAATCAACATTGGTGACGTAGAACAAACAGCCGCAAAGGTACCACTATTAGTTCGTACATCGTTTAATTTGCCAGAGATCGTCTCACTGGAAGTCTCGACACAACCTTGTGGAGATTCTTGTGGAGATTCCTGAGCTGCATTGTTCATAACGTCTTTGGTAAGCCTGTTCGTATCAGTCAACGCGGTTGAAGGGACATTCGTAGGAGGACAGCTTTGCCCCTGACTCGAAGACAAGTTGGAGTTATTGTTGGGCATACATTTCTTACGTTTTGGGGATTCAGATATCACTTTCAATTTTTTAAAGTGAGCCTCCATCGTTTTGAATCTTTCGTTAAGGTCACGAAACCCAATAAAAATGTTGTTGAACTCTTTCTGAGTTTGCCTCATAAAAGCTCGCATGTCATTTTCTACGGAACGACAATCATGACATGTCCAGTTCAGTCCAATTTTGCTGGATATTAGGTCAACCACCCGACCACCTATGTGAGAGAAACCGGCACAGATACATGAGCCATATTATCACAGAGCCAACAACAAACATAAGTATCACCACGGGAAATTTTCTTTTGATTGGTGCACTTCTTGACACAGCAATCCAACATAATTACAAAGTTAAACAAACCCAAAAGAAAAATAGGCAAAAGAAACTATGAGTATAGGATAAATTGAACAGCTGTTCAAAAATTATGGGCGAGAGTTATTTTGGAGCACTGGATGCAAATCGCAAGACAGCGTATAGCTAGCAGCGAACACAACACAAAGCAAAAAGGGCACACAATGACTTGCTAATAGCAGCTACCAACAAAAAGGTATGCAGTTATCACAAATTTTTGTGAAAATCTATGATATATGAACACACAGACTGAATGTTTAAATTGCACAAAAAGCCACTATGTATATTGCACTGTGTAAAGATTTAATACCAAATTAAACATATAAACTGTTTTCTATTATATGAATAAATATTTATAAATGATAAAACTTGTTTACAAAGTAAAAAGAATAACAATTCGAAGAGCGATCAAAAACACGTCCGCGCACGGCAAGGTTACCAGATTTGATTTGTTATCAGTTGTGCATTATTTATATTACATTCAGGTATTGGCGTAGATGCTACCAAATGGGGTTGTTTTGTGTAGCGTTTCTGTGTGGTTATACCTGCATTAGGATTGCTTTGTATGTACCTGTTTTTACGCCTTGGTGACTGGTGCGGTAGGTTGTGGCAGGTTGAAGTCAGTGATCTTCGCCTTTTTGCATTTGGTGTGCTCTTGTTGACCTTGCGCGTTCATTTTTGTGTGTTTTATGGCTACGTGTTTGTTCCCTGTACCTGTGAATTGGTTTTGCCATTTGTAGATCAGCTTTAAAGATTCAAATATCTCGTCGGAGCTGGTACGTACATACATCCTATTTTATATGTAGAGATAACTAAATCTACAAAAAAAAAAATTTAAAATAGATGTGCAAAGAATTCGCAATGGTTTTTTCTTTCGACTATTAGATAATACTTGCGACTATAACATATGTAAAATTTAGCCCGGATGTCCGCGGATGTATGTAACTTTTTTGTCCCTAAAGTTAAAAATATAGAGAAAAAATACCTATTCTTCTTAATAACGGAATGTTAAATATATTGAAAATACTCTTATTTCGAAAGAATTACTATTAAGAAATTTTACTTACGTTCGACCATAGAATTCATCAAAAAAATTATATAAAAGTATTCACTTAAAAGAAATATGATGCTTAATATTCAACAAGAATTTTGCAAATTAATCAATGCATTTTACGGCCACTCCTGCTTTCTTACTTCAATTACTCAATATATATGAGGAAAAATATAAAAAAAAGCAAAAATCCCGTTATTTTGTTTATTTTCTTTCATTTCTCATTAAACTTTTCTTGGAATAAGAACTTTGTTTTTGTCCAGCTAGCGTGTTCTACACGAAGCACTGTGCATCGGTGCAATTTAGAAACGCAACATCAATACCAAAAAGAATTAAACAAGGAGTCCCACAGGGTGGTGTCCTATCCCCCCAAAATAAGCGGTTACCTCCCTGATCTCTCCAGTTTTTTCACCTCGCGAAACCTGACATTATCACCGACTAAATCATCGGCGACCTTATTTACAACATGGGCGTCCCAAATGTCGACCATTTTGAACATCCACGTCAATGGCAATATGCTACCGACTGTCTTACACCCCAAAATCTTGGGAGTGATGTTCGATCAGGATCTACATTTTGGTGAGCATGCAGCCGCAATTGTACCGAAAATCCAGAGTCGTAATAAAATCCTCAAATCTCTTGCTGGCAGTACTTGGGGAAAAGATAAAGAAACGCTCATTACCACTTACAAAGCAATTGGCCATCCGATTGCATGCTACGCTTCCCCTATATGGCCGCCAAGCCTAAAAACTACTCACTGGAAGAAGCTACAGGCCTGCCAAAATACTGCTCCAGAACCGGCACGGGCTGTCTTCTTATGTCTCCAGAACACCATCGACATAATGAGGCGAGAATACTCCCCATCAGAGAGAGAAATGAAATGCTAACCAAACAGTTCCTGTTGAATACCCAGAAACCTGGGCATCCCAACAGACATCTGGTTGATGAGCCAACACAGCCCAGGGGCTTAAGGAGTCATCTCCGTAAGCATTATGAGGAAATACGGCACCTGATAGTGATGGACGATATGGCTATTTTGAGCTATCAGTGAAAATAGATATGGCTATTTTTGAATCACGGCTATTTTTTATAGCTATAGCGATCGGTTTATTTTAACAAGCGATTCTATACAGAAGATATGATGGGCGATACAGCGATTTTGAGCTATCAGTGAATATAGATATGGCTATTTTTTACAGCTATGGCGATCGCTTTCATTTATCTTTGATGAGCGAATCTGCAATTATTTGTATACTTGGATATAAAAAATGAATATTTAAGTTTGTATACCGGAGTAGATTGAATGTTAAACTTTAATTTAATTTAGTATACAGAATACATGAACCAAAATTGAAATAAAAAGACAAAAATATGTACCTTTTATTGTAAACTGATGTAATGTGAAATTCTAATTTTCTGAGATGTTATGGTGTATATTATTAGCTGGTGTTCAGTCTCGTATTACACTCAATGAGATGAAACTAGCTGAAATAGATGTCTATGCTTTTATTTTTAAATGTAAGATGAATCAACCCGAAATAAATATGTATATGTAACGCCATAAAAACATGATTTATTTACTATATTATACTACACCGATGTATTCAGAAATACTCCGTATGAATTTATTCTGAAAGTTCTATTTGGCTGCATAATATTTGTATAGTAAAGTGAATCAATTTTTAATGAAAATTACAGAGCAAAATATAGCAAATTCTGCAAACTATTATAAAAATATTCTTTAGGAGAAAATTAGCCACCCACTTCAGTGCCCTAGAAATTAGCTGGAGAATTCAACCATATACAAACCATATGACACAGCTTGAATTGCATTCTCCCAAAAAACTTAAATTTTGAATTAATCTGTTTACAATAAGACGAGTAATATATGTTTCTATAGTTCTTTTATTTTTCCATCAAAAATACAAATTTTATAAAACTGTTAACGGCTACAGCCTAGAAGTATTAACTTATGAATAACACATGCATTAGTTTCATGTCCGAATCAGTTTTAGCAAGCGGAAAATATGCTATTGTTTTTTTGTTTAGGCCAACGTCCCATCTTATTTCTATACCCTCCTATGTTTGCGATTCTTTTAAATTTTTATCGTATTCTGTTTCTAGGCCCACAAGTAGACCAAAAACTTTCTCGTATTGATAACCATCTTCATGGCGTCTCTAAATTCTGAAATGTTGCATCAATATTTTCTTGCCATAATTCCTCTAATCTGTTTATTTGTGCTGCTATTTGTCGTGCACGCCACTGCTCTTGCTCGGTAGGCACCTTAACCAACCACGGCAAAAACCGACGATCAGTTATAAATGGCTTCCATTATTCTTGATCCCAATTCATATACATTACGTACGCCACACGAGTAACATTTTAGTACTGTTTCTCTAAGTGGACTTTCAGAATGTAGGGTAACTTCCCTATGTTTAGCCCTCACCGAAAGATTAACAATTTGGGATCCAGATGTGCTTCCACGCCCATTGCAAAACCATTTTGTGCAATTATTGCACATCACCTCGTCGTCGAAATTGTTGTTGCACAAGTTTGCTTTGTTCCGTTCGCCGTTTCCACAATTTCTCTGCACAAAAAGCATACTTCTTTCGCCCTTATTTACCACTATCTCTTGACGAGAATTTTTTTTCATTGTGCAGTTCTTAAGACAAATATCCCCATTTTTCGATAATAGCTGGAAAACTTTTGTAAAAGTATATTTTTTCCAATTTTAGAGAAAATGCTTCCTTTTTGTATCCAATAAACTTTTTTACTCAGTCGGAAAGTAAAGCACACAGATGAGTAGTGGTGAACGATATTTCACTATCGATGATTGCATCCCCGCTATCACTATTAGTATTAGAATTTCATGCTGAAGGAAAATCGCCAATCGCTATAATCGCTATTGGCGATATTCTGCCAGAGGTGATTGTCATTCAAAAGAATCGAATGAAGGAAATCGCCAATCACTGATATATTTGGATTGCAATAGCTATAGCTATTGGCGATTTGTCAATAGCGGCGATGTAATCACCAATAGCGAAATATCGTTCCATCACTAGCACCTGAGAACACAGCCGTATGAAGCCAAAAATCACAAGCAGGTCTTCAGTGAACTCCACAAACAGGCGTCGGACCTCTATGCCGGGAATTGCCCGTTGAATCCAGTACCCAAAACTTGCGGAAGAGACCGCATACTCCCCAGGGAAACGCGAGTCACTCTAGCTCAACTTCGTTCTGGACACTGTAACAGGCTAAACTCCTAGCTATCCAGATTCAACCCCGACATACAAAATATATGCCATGCTTGCAATGTGTCCCCATATGACAACAACCAACTCTTCAAATGTAATGTGGAACCAACGCCCCTAACACCCCTCTCATTATGGGCCACCCCTGTTGAAACTGCAAGTTTCCTTGGACTCCCGTTAGAGGATATTGATGACAATTTGTGATCGGTCACACCTATTGGGGCGAAGCACTGCTACAACAACAACAACATGGTTAGTGCTGTGGTGAGTGTGGCGATCGATTGCTGGATTGGTGCCTATAGTTTTGTTTTTGCGGTTAAACCAAATCGCCTCAAACTGGTGGCGGCAGTGGAACAAAGTTTGCCCAAAATATTCAAAGACGTGGTCACTAATTGGTCGAAAATCTGGTGTTTGTGGAATGCCTAACTTTAGCCACATCAAAATAACCTTTATATAGTGGCGAACACCTCCCTCGAAGTCCTCCATGACACTAAAAGTTGTGTTTTAGCGTTGGAGTCGATGCATTTTCTTTTGTTATCTAGGGTACTCCTTCATGTGCAATGTCCCTTTGAAGCATGCATGTCTGCTCATATATTGCAATTTGTCGTGTAAATTTTCGTGCATAAAGAAACAGTTAAGATTTACCTAAACTGTAGCAGTAATGGAATGTTCCAGTGGAATATTCGTTTAGGTACCTAAAATTTAGGCGAACCCGCACCCATCGTAATTCCCATTTCCAGCAACTATTGGTTAAATTTTTGATTTCCACAACTAGGTGCTTGTTTTAAGCCGTACAACGACTTTCGTAGCTTGCAAGCTTTGCCTTCTATTTTAATAGCTTCAGGTACGGCCATGTGCAAATCTTCCTGTGGGCGCCATGTAAAAATGCTGTTCTTACGTCAAGCTGGTGGAATAATAAACGCTCATGAACTCCAACAGCCAGAACAACTCTAATTTTGCTACCGGAGCATACGTTTCACTATAATCTACGACCTCTTTCTGCAAAAATTATTTTGCAACAAGGTGTGCTTTGTAGCGTGTTGGGAGTCCATTTTCATCTTGCTTAGCCCGAAAAAATCCATTTGGATTTTTAGCAAATTTGCACCTCTCCGAGGAGATACAATATCTCAAACTTTGTTTTTCTTCGTTCGTCTTCAATTGCATTCAGCCAATTATGTGATCACTTCTTCCAGCAATTTCTGAAAAGGATTCACGATAATCTGCGTGATTAAAAGCGGCTTCATATTCAGTAAAGGAATTTACTTGGGGGTCGGCGCTCCCGTTCGCTGCGCCGAATAACGACTTCTGTTTCAGAACTGTATCGTCAATATCATTTTGAGTACCGTTTAACACATCGTCAGCTTCGTGTACCGCATCTTCAAAAATATCTTTAGCTTTACCATTTTGTGCAATTGCTTCATTCCCATCGGAAAAATGAGCAGCCACAGATTCACCTTCCATCATGCGGAGCGCTGCAAGCTGCTTCTGCACTTAAAGCTGACTCACATTCGTCTTTCTTGCAAATCCCATCTGAAGGTTTTCCCACATCTCTCTAACCGTGGTCTTATATCTGATATCAGTCAAGCAATCACTATGCACAAAGCCAACCAAAATATCTCCTGCTTTTTTTTATCTTCAGAAATGCTACCTTTGCCGCGTCATCAGTTGGAAGGTCGCCCGTTAAAACTTCCGCCAACCTGCGCGCATCGAAATGCATTTTTACACTAAATTGCCTGCCATCGAAACCGATTCCAGAAAACAACGGCATTCCGTGATCGTTTAAATCACCCATATCCTATTAGTAGTCACCTAACACAGCAAATGTTCCTTATTTAAAATAGGATAATTACCCTGCAGTCACCTATGCTCCCCTAGTTTGGTGGCAGAAGGCCACTTAAAGAATGACAAGAGCAAAACTAAGCAAACTGCGTCGATTAGTTTGCATTGGAATAACGGGTGCGATGAGAATGTCCCCTACTGTTGCACTTAGTGCTTTAGTGGGGGAGGTATTCCCTATTCTGATAGAGAAAGAGGCAGCACTAGGCGCACTTCGACTTCAAAATATTACGGATCTGAAGATAGGAAATATTTATTTATTTATTTGGAACTTTGGCGTGTCCATTGTGGACAGAACCCACTGGGAAACAGGGCATCGTTATAATGATCCTGGTGCGGCGGATTTTGTTCGATATGGACTGTATGCGCAAATGGTAGCACCTGTTGTTGTTGCGGTTGCTTCGAGTTTCCAAACAATAAGCGTTTAGGTTTTAGTAACTTAGCTTTAATGCTTCAATGTAAAGCTTCTAATCAATAATCACTACGTTATACAAAATATTATTTGGTGACTCTGGCGGTCGTATATGCACAAAATGCATGTAATTTCACAAATTATAATTATTTAGGCAGCGGTGATGTTAACGAGATGAAAAGCACGAATCAAAGTCAAAGTCATTTATACTAGTTGTTATTAACTAACTATTGGAAGTTACGAACGATAGAATGAAAAAGAATGAGAGAATGCAACTGTGTAGACTTGCATGTTACCCTTATGTTATCATATTTGCATAAGCTCAACATGTTTAGGTACTCAACACAATATGTTTAGATGAGCTCAACATACCGCCACCCTTGAACTATCTTGATATGTTCAATATATGTAAATTACAAAAGAAATAAATTTAACTACAAAGATTTAGCAAAAATAAAAATTTCAAACTTAAAATAAGTCAAATAACTGCATTATTAGTTTTCTTCGGAAAATACATCCCCTTGTGTTGGTAGAAGACACAGCTTAGATATTGGTCGAATGAATTCTCCATTTGCGGTTTTTATCGTTACGACACGTACATGACCATCTATACCAGGATGGCAATGAATTATTCTTGCGAGGGTCCACTTTGTTGGAGGAGATGGTTCATTAAAAACAGCGACGACGTCTCCTTCTTGAAAATTTCGTGATGGACGGAACCACTTAGCACGTCGTTGCAAGCTGACGAGGTATTCGTCTCTCAACGACACCAAAAATGTTGACGAATAGCAGAGATCAACTGCCACCTTTGTTGCAGTGTTCCAGAAAACCCTTGACCCTCAGGTTATGGAATTGCCCGCATTGGTTCGCCTACCAGAGAGTGGCCAGGCGTTAAAATCGATAAGTCGCTTGCATCCGTCGAAATGTCGCATAATGGACGGGAGTTAACACAAGCCTCCACCTCCGTTAAAAGCGTACTAAACTCTTCATAGCTTAAGAGAGTTTCCCGGAGGGAGCGTTTAAGATGATATTTTATGCGTTTGATTCCAGTTTCCCCATATCCTCCCATGTGAGGTGCGGACGGTGGATTAAATCGCCACTCAATAGCAGAGTCTGCAAAAAACGATTGAAGTTGGGGGTCCTGCATGCACTGTTGATATTTTGCACGGAGTTCCCTTTCTGCACCAACGAAATCCGTTCCGTTATCCGAAAACATTTCTTTGCAATAGCCTCTGCGGTTGATGAATCGTTTAAAGGCATTGAGAAATGACGAACTTGAAAGATCTCCAACAAATTCGAGGTGCATTGCACATGTGCACATACAGACAAATGAAGATATATAACCCTTTACGGAGTTGCTCCTCTTCCATGAGTAAATTTGTATGCATAATGCCCAGCAAAGTCTACTGCTGTACGAGCAACGAGCGTACGTTATGCGAGACGAGGGAAGATCACCCATTGATTGCGTTGCGAGTTTGCGATTTAAAGCGGCATATTTTACGCATTTTCGATAGATATTACGAATTAGGTTGCGAGCACCCACGACCCAATAGCGGCGTTGGAGAATTACTTGCATTATGCGAGGGCCGTCATGTAGCGTATAGTGATGTATGTCGAAAAGAACCAGTTTTGAAAGCGGAGAGTTTTTTGGCAGTATAACAGGATATCTGACATCATTCTCAACATCTGCGGATTTTAAACGACCTCCAATACGAAGAATTCCAAACGGATCGAGAAACGGTTGTAAACGCAGCAAGCTACTACGCAATGGAATCGCCCTTTTTTCCCTGCAACAACGTATTTCGTTAGACAAATAGAAATTTTGTGTATATTTAATTAATCTTTGTTCTGATTCGAGCAATTCCTGACAATTAGGAATACCAGTTTTTTTGTTATTGATGCCAAGCGAACTAGATCGGGTATTGTATACAAATCTCAATACATAAGCGATAATTCTTCTTAATTTCGAATAAGATGAGTATTTTGTCATGACCGACCAGTGAACATCAGTAGCTGCAATACAAGCCTTAACTTTTCGTAAGCCTCTCTCGGTTTTATGCATTATTTGAGCGGGTTGGTTCCAGAACTGTTCATCTGCGTGTAAGAAATCAGGTCCGAACCACCATAGCTGATGATGTAAGAGTTGAAGCGGATATATGCCTCTGGACGCGCAGTCAGCAGGATTGCTTTCAGAGCGTATGTGGTTCCAGAACTCTGGGGGTAAGACATCGTGAATATAGGCGACGCGATTTGCGACGAATGTTTCCCATTTATTAGGGTGTGCTTGCAGCCACGCCAACGTAATTGTCGAATCTGTCCATGCTACCAGTGGACAACGAAACTCTTTCCAACTATGTGTAACAGCCTTGACCAATTTTGCGGCAAGATGTGCAGCGCACAACTCGAGACGAGGTAATGTTGTTGTTTTTAGCGGGGCAACCTTCGTCTTTGAAGAAATTAAGCCGCTTGTGATATGACCGTCTTTATTTACGGTGCGAGCGTATACGACGGCGGCATAGGCGCGCTCGGAAGCGTCGGCGAAAACGTGCAACTCTGTAAATGAGTATTTTGTTCCGACTCCGACCCAACGGTTGACCTTAAGGTCAGATAGGAGTTGCAATTGCGTGCGATGATCAAGCCACATCTTGGCTATCGTATCTGGTACTGGGCCATCCCATCCAATATTGGAACGCCATATATCCTGAAATAACATTTTCGACCTAATCGTTGCGAGTGAAAGTAGGCACAATGGATCAAAAAGTTTGCTGGCATCGGCCAGAAATGGTCTCTTAGTGAAGACGCGGGGAGGTTCTAGAGAAATAGAGAATGTAAAATAGTCTTCTTTCATATACCAAATTAGTCCCAAAGCATGTACATTGTTGCCATCTACGGTGTAGTGCGATATGTTCTTGGATTCACTAGCGATAGTCTCATTTAACTCCGTACAATTTGACGCCCACTTCCTTAATTCGAACCCACCTTCTCGTAGAATATCGGACACATTTCGCTGCAATGCCTTGAGCTCCGACTTGCTAGACGCACCAGTGAGAAGGTCGTCCATGTAGAAATCCTAAAGGATTGCGGTGACTGATTTTTGAAAAATATTGGAAGATTGTATCGCGGTTTGTTGCATCGATTTGACAGCCAAATGCCAGGCGGACGCAACTCCATAAGCAACGCGTAGCACGCGGTAGTTTGTAATAGGTAGAGATGTGTTAGAGCGCCAAACAATTCGATGTAAGTCAAAGTGTTTATCCGAAACATAGACTTGTCGATACATTTTCGCAACGTCTGCAGTTACTGCGTATTTATGTATTCTAAAGCGCAAAAGAATTGAGTACAAGTCTTCTTGTAATTGAAGCTTCGCACGGCGACATCTCTTGATTCACCTAAAGGCACGTCGACCTTGAGCGGTAACTCCACTACAAAGCGTCCGTCCGAACTTCTAGTATGTGTAGATTCAAAATGCTCCTCGCAGTACCGTTCCTCGTGAGTTAGATATCTTGTTTGCGGTGCTTCTTCAAGTTCCCACAATCTAGTTAATGCTCTGTCTAAATTTACATCACAGTGCAACGATTGTATATGGGTCGCAGGTGGAACAGATGAATCTACGTTTCCACACAGCGTCCAGCCGAAGACTTTCTTTTGTATTATTGGCGTACCAGGTGGGCCTTTACGCAGCTCAGTTAAAATGAGTCGATCCATGTAGTCCATGCCAACTAAGATATCTACACGACCGGGTTCCATATAGTGAGGGTCAGCTAAAAATAATGCCTTGATGTGAGACCATTCAGGAACGCTTAAACTATGCGATGGCAAATCGCCCGTAATCTTTTGAAGAATTAGTGCATTGATGGCATAGCATTCACTTAAATGTCGCGAAGAAAGCAGTAATGACGTCTCGCCCTTACAACGACCACCCTGAGAAGCGCCAATTCCAGTTACACATATGGACGAGGATTTGCGAGTTAAACCTAGACGTTGTACGCATGCCTCAGTTACGAATGTAGCGTGAGAACCTGAGTCCAATAATAAGCGAGCATTCTGCCATCGATCAGCAGAATCACGTACCTTTACTAGGGCGGTTGATAACAACACAGCTTTATGTGTTGTAGGCATTGGTTTGACCTTGGAATTAAGGCAAGCGGAAGCGGATATAACTGCGGTTTGCGGGGGAAAACTAGCGGCGGGTAGCGTAACTGCAGCGGTGCGTGGTGAGTCGACGACGTGAGAATAAGTAGACGCTTCTGGCGAATTGTGAAGCAATGTATGGTGTCGCTGCCGGCATATTCGGCAGAACGACGCGTTATTGCAGCGTTCCTTAAAATGTCCAGTACTTAAACAGTTTAAGCAAGCGTTGGACTCTTTGACGAATTTTGATCTAGCGTTTGAATTTAGGCTACGGAATTTTTCACAAGAATAGATTTTGTGACCTGCGCTGCAGTATGTACAACGCATTTGATGTGCGGTGGCATGAAAAGATTTTGCTGATTTACCGACTGGTTTTTGTATGTTCGGCTTTCCTGTCGATAATTGAGTTGCCGGCGTTGGTATTATCGCTAACGAGCGACATCTTATTTCCAGAAACGGTGAAAGATCTTCGAAGGTAGGAGGATCGTCGCTAGTGAGCGAGATCTCCCACTGTTTGAGAGTTTCAAAGGCAAGTTTGTGTACAATTTCATGGACTAGCCAATCATCCCAAAAATCTACTGGTCGCCCTAAAGCTTTAAGTTCCTTTATGTGTTGTTGAAATGCATTCAACACGCTCTTAATAGATTCAGCAGTGTCACTTGTCGCCTTACGTATCTCTGCGATGGCGTCTCGGCCTGGATGCGCGCGTTCTGTTCGACCTCGATGTTATCAGCACCACAAGAAATCTCGACCTCATCTTGGGCTGTATTAAATCTTACCCACTGCTCACTTAATAACTGCAGATAGCTTTCCACATTATCCAAATCTAAAATAAATGCTTCGTCTTTGCTTTTGGTCATGTACCTTTTGATAGATGTTTTGACAAACGCTGACATTTTTGTGTGTAGAATAAATTTTCAAATTGAAATTAAATGGATTGCAGGGAGTAAATTAACAACGCAGCTTCTTTAAGTTTAATTGATTTTGCGGAGGGTTAATATAATATAACGCAGATATTTATTATAAGGTTTATTTATAATATGTATTATGTATTAATAAGCAATGATGTTTTAATTGTTTTATGTATGTATTTGGTCAGGGACCATGCGGAAATTTTAACACCAGAAATTTTGGGGTTATACTTGCGGTTTCGATGTATGTATGTTGTATGCGTGTGGAGCGATCCGGCTCGAAGGACCGGAAAATGGTGCGGCGGATTTTGTTCGATATCGACTGTATGCGCAAATGGTAGCATCTGTTGTTATTGCGATTGCTTCGAGTTTCCAAATAATAAGCGTTTAAGTTTTAGTAACTTAGCTTTAATGCTTCAAAGTAAAACTTCTAATTAATAATCACTACGTTATACAAAATATTATTTGGTGACTCTGGCGGTCGTATATGCACAAAATGCATGTAATTTCACAAATTATAATTATTTAGGCAGCGGTGATGTTAACGAGATGAAAAGCACGAATCAAAGTCAAAGTCATTTATACTAGTTGTTATTAACTAACTATTGGAAGTTACGAACGATAGAATGAAAAAGAATGAGAGAATGCAACTGTGTAGACTTGCATGTTACCCTTATGTTATCATATTTGCATAAGCTCAACATGTTTAGGTACTCAACACAATATGTTTAGATGAGCTCAACATACCGCCACCCTTGAACTATCTTGATATGTTCAATATATGTAAATTACAAAAGAAAGAGATTTAACTACAAAGATTTAGCAAAAATAAAAACTTCAAACTTAAAATAAGTCAAATAACTGCATATTAGTTTTCTTCGGAAAATACATCCCCTTGTGTTGGTAGAAGACACAGCTTAGATATTGGTCGAATGAATTCTCCATTTGCGGTTTTTATCGTTACGACACGTACATGACCATCTATACCAGGATGGCAATGAATTATTCTTGCGAGGGTCCACTTTGTTGGAGGAGATGGTTCATTAAAAACAGCGACGACGTCTCCTTCTTGAAAATTTCGTGATGGACGGAACCACTTAGCACGTCGTTGCAAGCTGACGAGGTATTCGTCTCTCCAACGACACCAAAAATGTTGACGAATAGCAGAGATCAACTGCCACCTTTGTTGCAGTGTTCCAGAAAACCCTTGACCCTCAGGTTATGGAATTGCCCGCATTGGTTCGCCTACCAGAGAGTGGCCAGGCGTTAAAATCGATAAGTCGCTTGCATCCGTCGAAATGTCGCATAATGGACGGGAGTTAACACAAGCCTCCACCTCCGTTAAAAGCGTACTAAACTCTTCATAGCTTAAGAGAGTTTCCCGGAGGGAGCGTTTAAGATGATATTTTATGCGTTTGATTCCAGTTTCCCCATATCCTCCCATGTGAGGTGCGGACGGTGGATTAAATCGCCACTCAATAGCAGAGTCTGCAAAAAACGATTGAAGTTGGGGGTCCTGCATGCACTCTTGATATTTTGCACGGAGTTCCCTTTCTGCACCAACGAAATCCGTTCCGTTATCCGAAAACATTTCTTTGCAATAGCCTCTGCGGTTGATGAATCGTTTAAAGGCATTGAGAAATGACGAACTTGAAAGATCTCCAACAAATTCGAGGTGCATTGCACATGTGCACATACAGACAAATGAAGATATATAACCCTTTACGGAGTTGCTCCTCTTCCATGAGTAAATTTGTATGCATAAGGCCCAGCAAAGTCTACTGCTGTACGAGCAACGAGCGTACGTTATGCGAGACGAGGGAAGATCACCCATTGATTGCGTTGCGAGTTTGCGATTTAAAGCGGCATATTTTACGCATTTTCGATAGATATTACGAATTAGGTTGCGAGCACCCACGACCCAATAGGGGCGTTGGAGAATTACTTGCATTATGCGAGGGCCGTCATGTAGCGTATAGTGATGTATGTCGAAAAGAACCAGTTTTGAAAGCGGAGAGTTTTTTGGCAGTATAACAGGATATCTGACATCATTCGCAACATCTGCGGATTTTAAACGACCTCCAATACGAAGAATTCCAAACGGATCGAGAAACGGTTGTAAACGCAGCAAGCTACTACGCAATGGAATCGCCCTTTTTTCCCTGCAACAACGTATTTCGTTAGACAAATAGAAATTTTGTGTATATTTAATTAATCTTTGTTCTGATTCGAGCAATTCCTGACAATTAGGAATACCAGTTTTTTTGTTATTGATGCCAAGCGAACTAGATCGGGTATTGTATACAAATCTCAATACATAAGCGATAATTCTTCTTAATTTCGAATAAGATGAGTATTTTGTCATGACCGACCAGTGAACATCAGTAGCTGCAATACAAGCCTTAACTTTTCGTAAGCCTCTCTCGGTTTTATGCATTATTTGAGCGGGTTGGTTCCAGAACTGTTCATCTGCGTGTAAGAAATCAGGTCCGAACCACAATAGCTGATGATGTAAGAGTTGAAGCGGATATATGCCTCTGGACGCGCAGTCAGCAGGATTGCTTTCAGAGCGTATGTGGTTCCAGAACTCTGGGGGTAAGACATCGTGAATATAGGCGACGCGATTTGCGACGAATGTTTCCCATTTATTAGGGTGTGCTTGCAGCCACGCCAACGTAATTGTCGAATCTGTCCATGCTACCAGTGGACAACGGAACTCTTTCCAACTATGTGTAACAGCCTTGACCAATTTTGCGGCAAGATGTGCAGCGCACAACTCGAGACGAGGTAATGTTGTTGTTTTTAGCGGGGCAACCTTCGTCTTTGAAGAAATTAAGCCGCTTGTGATATGACCGTCTTTATTTACGGTGCGAGCGTATACGACGGCGGCATAGGCGCGCTCGGAAGCGTCGGCGAAAACGTGAAACTCTGTAAATGAGTATTTTGTTCCGACTCCGACCCAACGGTTGACCTTAAGGTCAGATAGGAGTTGCAATTGCGTGCGATGATCAAGCCACATCTTGGCTATCGTATCTGGTACTGGGCCATCCCATCCAATATTGGAACGCCATATATCCTGAAATAACATTTTCGACCTAATCGTTGCGAGTGAAAGTAGGCACAATGGATCAAAAAGTTTGCTGGCATCGGCCAGAAATGGTCTCTTAGTGAAGACGCGGGGAGGTTCTAGAGAAATAGAAAATGTAAAATAGTCTTCTTTCATATACCAAATTAGTCCCAAAGCATGTACATTGTTGCCATCTACGGTGTAGTGCGATATGTTCTTGGATTCACTAGCGATAGTCTCATTTAACTCCGTACAATTTGACGCCCACTTCCCTAATTCGAACCCACCTTCTCGTAGAATATCGGACACATTTCGCTGCAATGCCTTGAGCTCCGACTTGCTAGACGCACCAGTGAGAAGGTCGTCCATGTAGAAATCCTAAAGGATTGCGGTGACTGATTTTTGACAAATATTGGAAGATTGTATCGCGGTTTGTTGCATCGATTTGACAGCCAAATGCGAGGCGGACGCAACTCCATAAGCAACGCGTAGCACGCGGTAGTTTGTAATAGGTAGAGATGTGTTAGAGCGCCAAACAATTCGATGTAAGTCAAAGTGTTTATCCGAAACATAGACTTGTCGATACATTTTCGCAACGTCTGCAGTTACTGCGTATTTATGTATTCTAAAGCGCAAAAGAATTGAGTACAAGTCTTCTTGTAATTGAAGCTTCGCACGGCGACATCTCTTGATTCACCTAAAGGCACGTCGACCTTGAGCGGTAACTCCACTACAAAGCGTCCGTCCGAACTTCTAGTATGTGTAGATTCAAAATGCTCCTCGCAGTACCGTTCCTCGTTAGTTAGATATCTTGTTTGCGGTGCTTCTTCAAGTTCCCACAATCTAGTTAATGCTCTGTCTAAATTTACATCACAGTGCAACGATTGTATATGGGTCGCAGGTGGAACAGATGAATCTACGTTTCCACACAGCGTCCAGCCGAAGACTTTCTTTTGTATTATTGGCGTACCAGGTGGGCCTTTACGCAGCTCAGTTAAAATGAGTCGATCCATGTAGTCCATGCCAACTAAGATATCTACACGACCGGGTTCCATATAGTGAGGGTCAGCTGAAAATAATGCCTTGATGTGAGACCATTCAGGAACGCTTAAACTATGCGATGGCAAATCGCCCGTAATCTTTTGAAGAATTAGTGCATTGATGGCATAGCATTCACTTAAATGTCGCGAAGAAAGCAGTAATGACGTCTCGCCCTTACAACGACCACCCTGAGAAGCGCCAATTCCAGTTACACATATGGACGAGGATTTGCGAGTTAAACCTAGACGTTGTACGCATGCCTCAGTTACGAATGTAGCGTGAGAACCTGAGTCCAATAATAAGCGAGCATTCTGCCATCGATCAGCAGAATCACGTACCTTTACTAGGGCGGTTGATAACAACACAGCTTTATGTGTTGAAGGCATTGGTTTGACCTTGGAATTAAGGCAAGCGGAAGCGGATATAACTGCGGTTTGCGGGGGAAAACTAGCGGCGGGTAGCGTAACTGCAGCGGTGCGTGGTGAGTCGACGACGTGAGAATAAGTAGACGCTTCTGGCGAATTGTGAAGCAATGTATGGTGTCGCTGCCGGCATATTCGGCAGAACGACGCGCTATTGCAGCGTTCCTTAAAATGTCCAGTACTTAAACAGTTTAAGCAAGCGTTGGACTCTTTGACGAATTTTGATCTAGCGTTTGAATTTAGGCTACGGAATTTTTCACAAGAATAGATTTTGTGACCTGCGTTGCAGTATGTACAACGCATTTGATGTGCGGTGGCATGAAAAGATTTTGCTGATTTACCGACTGGTTTTTGTATGTTCGGCTTTCCTGTCGATAATTGAGTTGCCGGCGTTGGTATTATCGCTAACGAGCGACATCTTATTTCCAGAAACGGTGAAAGATCTTCGAAGGTAGGAGGATCGTCGCTAGTGAGCGAGATCTCCCACTGTTTGAGAGTTTCAAAGGCAAGTTTGTGTACAATTTCATGGACTAGCCAATCATCCCAAAAATCTACTGGTCGCCCTAAAGCTTTAAGTTCCCTTATGTGTTGTTGAAATGCATTCAACACGCTCTTAATAGATTCAGCAGTGTCACTTGTCGCCTTACGTATCTCTGCGATGGCGTCTCGGCCTGGATGCGCGCGTTCTGTTCGACCTCGATGTTATCAGCACCACAAGAAATCTCGACCTCATCTTGGGCTGTATTAAATCTTACCCACTGCTCACTTAATAACTGCAGATAGCTTTCCACATTATCCAAATCTAAAATAAATGCTTCGTCTTTGCTTTTGGTCATGTACCTTTTGATAGATGTTTTGACAAACGCTGACATTTTTGTGTGTAGAATAAATTTTCAAATTGAAATTAAATGGATTGCAGGGAGTAAATTAACAACGCAGCTTCTTTAAGTTTAATTGATTTTGCGGAGGGTTAATATAATATAACGCAGATATTTATTATAAGGTTTATTTATAATATGTATTATGTATTAATAAGCAATGATGTTTTAATTGTTTTATGTATGTATTTGGTCAGGGACCATGCGGAAATTTTAACACCAGAAATTTTGGGGTTATACTTGCGGTTTCGATGTATGTATGTTGTATGCGTGTGGAGCGATCCGGCTCGAAGGACCGGAAAATGGTGCGGCGGATTTTGTTCGATATCGACTGTATGCGCAAATGGTAGCATCTGTTGTTATTGCGATTGCTTCGAGTTTCCAAATAATAAGCGTTTAAGTTTTAGTAACTTAGCTTTAATGCTTCAAAGTAAAACTTCTAATTAATAATCACTACGTTATACAAAATATTATTTGGTGACTCTGGCGGTCGTATATGCACAAAATGCATGTAATTTCACAAATTATAATTATTTAGGCAGCGGTGATGTTAACGAGATGAAAAGCACGAATCAAAGTCAAAGTCATTTATACTAGTTGTTATTAACTAACTATTGGAAGTTACGAACGATAGAATGAAAAAGAATGAGAGAATGCAACTGTGTAGACTTGCATGTTACCCTTATGTTATCATATTTGCATAAGCTCAACATGTTTAGGTACTCAACACAATATGTTTAGATGAGCTCAACATACCGCCACCCTTGAACTATCTTGATATGTTCAATATATGTAAATTACAAAAGAAAGAAATTTAACTACAAAGATTTAGCAAAAATAAAAACTTCAAACTTAAAATAAGTCAAATAACTGCATATTAGTTTTCTTCGGAAAATACATCCCCTTGTGTTGGTAGAAGACACAGCTTAGATATTGGTCGAATGAATTCTCCATTTGCGGTTTTTATCGTTACGACACGTACATGACCATCTATACCAGGATGGCAATGAATTATTCTTGCGAGGGTCCACTTTGTTGGAGGAGATGGTTCATTAAAAACAGCGACGACGTCTCCTTCTTGAAAATTTCGTGATGGACGGAACCACTTAGCACGTCGTTGCAAGCTGACGAGGTATTCGTCTCTCCAACGACACCAAAAATGTTGACGAATAGCAGAGATCAACTGCCACCTTTGTTGCAGTGTTCCAGAAAACCCTTGACCCTCAGGTTATGGAATTTCCCGCATTGGTTCGCCTACCAGAGAGTGGCCAGGCGTTAAAATCGATAAGTCGCTTGCATCCGTCGAAATGTCGCATAATGGACGGGAGTTAACACAAGCCTCCACCTCCGTTAAAAGCGTACTAAACTCTTCATAGCTTAAGAAAGTTTCCCGGAGGGAGCGTTTAAGATGATATTTTATGCGTTTGATTCCAGTTTCCCCATATCCTCCCATGTGAGGTGCGGACGGTGGATTAAATCGCCACTCAATAGCAGAGTCTGCAAAAAACGATTGAAGTTGGGGGTCGTGCATGCACTCTTGATATTTTGCACGGAGTTCCCTTTCTGCACCAACGAAATCCGTTCCGTTATCCGAAAACATTTCTTTGCAATAGCCTCTGCGGTTGATGAATCGTTTAAAGGCATTGAGAAATGACGAACTTGAAAGATCTCCAACAAATTCGAGGTGCATTGCACATGTGCACATACAGACAAATGAAGATATATAACCCTTTACGGAGTTGCTCCTCTTCCATGAGTAAATTTGTATGCATAAGGCCCAGCAAAGTCTACTGCTGTACGAGCAACGAGCGTACGTTATGCGAGACGAGGGAAGATCACCCATTGATTGCGTTGCGAGTTTGCGATTTAAAGCGGCATATTTTACGCATTTTCGATAGATATTACGAATTAGGTTGCGAGCACCCACGACCCAATAGGGGCGTTGGAGAATTACTTGCATTATGCGAGGGCCGTCATGTAGCGTATAGTGATGTATGTCGAAAAGAACCAGTTTTGAAAGCGGAGAGTTTTTTGGCAGTATAACAGGATATCTGACATCATTCGCAACATCTGCGGATTTTAAACGACCTCCAATAGGAAGAATTCCAAACGGATCGAGAAACGGTTGTAAACGCAGCAAGCTACTACGCAATGGAATCGCCCTTTTTTCCCTGCAACAACGTATTTCGTTAGACAAATAGAAATTTTGTGTATATTTAATTAATCTTTGTTCTGATTCGAGCAATTCCTGACAATTAGGAATACCAGTTTTTTTGTTATTGATGCCAAGCGAGCTAGATCGGGTATTGTATACAAATCTCAATACATAAGCGATAATTCTTCTTAATTTCGAATAAGATGAGTATTTTGTCATGACCGACCAGTGAACATCAGTAGCTGCAATACAAGCCTTAACTTTTCGTAAGCCTCTCTCGGTTTTATGCATTATTTGAGCGGGTTGGTTCCAGAACTGTTCATCTGCGTGTAAGAAATCAGGTCCGAACCACCATAGCTGATGATGTAAGAGTTGAAGCGGATATATGCCTCTGGACGCGCAGTCAGCAGGATTGCTTTCAGAGCGTATGTGGTTCCAGAACTCTGGGGGTAAGACATCGTGAATATAGACGCGATTTGCGACGAATGTTTCCCATTTATTAGGGTGTGCTTGCAGCCACGCCAACGTAATTGTCGAATCTGTCCATGCTACCAGTGGACAACGAAACTCTTTCCAACTATGTGTAACAGCCTTGACCAATTTTGCGGCAAGATGTGCAGCGCACAACTCGAGACGAGGTAATGTTGTTGTTTTTAGCGGGGCAACCTTCGTCTTTGAAGAAATTAAGCCGCTTGTGATATGACCGTCTTTATTTACGGTGCGAGCGTATACGACGGCGGCATAGGCGCGCTCGGAAGCGTCGGCGAAAACGTGCAACTCTGTAAATGAGTATTTTGTTCCGACTCCGACCCAACGGTTGACCTTAAGGTCAGATAGGAGTTGCAATTGCGTGCGATGATCAAGCCACATCTTGGCTATCGTATCTGGTACTGGGCCATCCCATCCAATATTGGAACGCCATATATCCTGAAATAACATTTTCGACCTAATCGTTGCGAGTGAAAGTAGGCACAATGGATCAAAAAGTTTGCTGGCATCGGCCAGAAATGGTCTCTTAGTGAAGACGCGGGGAGGTTCTAGAGAAATAGAAAATGTAAAATAGTCTTCTTTCATATACCAAATTAGTCCCAAAGCATGTACATTGTTGCCATCTACGGTGTAGTGCGATATGTTCTTGGATTCACTAGCGATAGTCTCATTTAACTCCGTACAATTTGACACCCACTTCCTTAATTCGAACCCACCTTCTCGTAGAATATCGGACACATTTCGCTGCAATGCCTTGAGCTCCGACTTGCTAGACGCACCAGTGAGAAGGTCGTCCATGTAGAAATCCTAAAGGATTGCGGTGACTGATTTTTGACAAATATTGGAAGATTGTATCGCGGTTTGTTGCATCGATTTGACAGCCAAATGCGAGGCGGACGCAACTCCATAAGCAACGCGTAGCACGCGGTAGTTTGTAATAGGTAGAGATGTTTTAGAGCGCCAAACAATTCGATGTAAGTCAAAGTGTTTATCCGAAACATAGACTTGTCGATACATTTTCGCAACGTCTGCAGTTACTGCGTATTTATGTATTCTAAAGCGCAAAAGAATTGAGTACAAGTCTTCTTGTAATTGAAGCTTCGCACGGCGACATCTCTTGATTCACCTAAAGGCACGTCGACCTTGAGCGGTAACTCCACTACAAAGCGTCCGTCCGAACTTCTAGTATGTGTAGATTCAAAATGCTCCTCGCAGTACCGTTCCTCGTGAGTTAGATATCTTGTTTGCGGTGCTTCTTCAAGTTCCCACAATCTAGTTAATGCTCTGTCTAAATTTACATCACAGTGCAACGATTGTATATGGGTCGCAGGTGGAACAGATGAATCTACGTTTCCACACAGCGTCCAGCCGAAGACTTTCTTTTGTATTATTGGCGTACCAGGTGGGCCTTTACGCAGCTCAGTTAAAATGAGTCGATCCATGTAGTCCATGCCAACTAAGATATCTACACGACCGGGTTCCATATAGTGAGGGTCAGCTAAAAATAATGCCTTGATGTGAGACCATTCAGGAACGCTTAAACTATGCGATGGCAAATCGCCCGTAATCTTTTGAAGAATTAGTGCATTGATGGCATAGCATTCACTTAAATGTCGCGAAGAAAGCAGTAATGACGTCTCGCCCTTACAACGACCACCCTGAGAAGCGCCAATTCCAGTTACACATATGGACGAGGATTTGCGAGTTAAACCTAGACGTTGTACGCATGCCTCAGTTACGAATGTAGCGTGAGAACCTGAGTCCAATAATAAGCGAGCATTCTGCCATCGATCAGCAGAATCACGTACCTTTACTAGGGCGGTTGATAACAACACAGCTTTATGTGTTGTAGGCATTGGTTTGACCTTGGAATTAAGGCAAGCGGAAGCGGATATAACTGCGGTTTGCGGGGGAAAACTAGCGGCGGGTAGCGTAACTGCAGCGGTGCGTGGTGAGTCGACGACGTGAGAATAAGTAGACGCTTCTGGCGAATTGTGAAGCAATGTATGGTGTCGCTGCCGGCATATTCGGCAGAACGACGCGCTATTGCAGCGTTCCTTAAAATGTCCAGTACTTAAACAGTTTAAGCAAGCGTCGGACTCTTTGACGAATTTTGATCTAGCGTTTGAATTTAGGCTACGGAATTTTTCACAAGAATAGATTTTGTGACCTGCGTTGCAGTATGTACAACGCATTTGATGTGCGGTGGCATGAAAAGATTTTGCTGATTTACCGACTGGTTTTTGTATGTTCGGCTTTCCTGTCGATAATTGAGTTGCCGGCGTTGGTATTATCGCTAACGAGCGACATCTTATTTCCAGAAACGGTGAAAGATCTTCGAAGGTAGGAGGATCGTCGCTAGTGAGCGAGATCTCCCACTGTTTGAGAGTTTCAAAGGCAAGTTTGTGTACAATTTCATGGACTAGCCAATCATCCCAAAAATCTACTGGTCGCCCTAAAGCTTTAAGTTCCCTTATGTGTTGTTGAAATGCATTCAACACGCTCTTAATAGATTCAGCAGTGTCACTTGTCGCCTTACGTATCTCTGCGATGGCGTCTCGGCCTGGATGCGCGCGTTCTGTTCGACCTCGATGTTATCAGCACCACAAGAAATCTCGACCTCATCTTGGGCTGTATTAAATCTTACCCACTGCTCACTTAATAACTGCAGATAGCTTTCCACATTATCCAAATCTAAAATAAATGCTTCGTCTTTGCTTTTGGTCATGTACCTTTTGATAGATGTTTTGACAAACGCTGACATTTTTGTGTGTAGAATAAATTTTCAAATTGAAATTAAATGGATTGCAGGGAGTAAATTAACAACGCAGCTTCTTTAAGTTTAATTGATTTTGCGGAGGGTTAATATAATATAACGCAGATATTTATTATAAGGTTTATTTATAATATGTATTATGTATTAATAAGCAATGATGTTTTAATTGTTTTATGTATGTATTTGGTCAGGGACCATGCGGAAATTTTAACACCAGAAATTTTGGGGTTATACTTGCGGTTTCGATGTATGTATGTTGTATGCGTGTGGAGCGATCCGGCTCGAAGGACCGGAAAATGGTGCGGCGGATTTTGTTCGATATCGACTGTATGCGCAAATGGTAGCATCTGTTGTTATTGCGATTGCTTCGAGTTTCCAAATAATAAGCGTTTAAGTTTTAGTAACTTAGCTTTAATGCTTCAAAGTAAAACTTCTAATTAATAATCACTACGTTATACAAAATATTATTTGGTGACTCTGGCGGTCGTATATGCACAAAATTCATGTAATTTCACAAATTATAATTATTTAGGCAGCGGCGATGTTAACGAGATGAAAAGCACGAATCAAAGTCAAAGTCATTTTTACTAGTTGTTATTAACTTGCTATTGGAAGTTACGAACGATAGAATGAAAAAGAATGAGAGAATGCAACTGTGTAGACTTGCATGTTAACCCTTATGTTATCATATTTGCATAAGCTCAACATGTTTAGGTACTCAACACAATATGTTTAAATCAACTCAACAGATCCTGACTCAGGGGTCTGGTTCACGGATGAATCGACGGTACCAATGCGATGCTACCCCACCATATTTCAGGCAGAAATCCATGGAATAGAAGTTTGTGGTAGAGAATGTCTACGGAGAGGCTCATCCTCGAAGAACATCAACATTATGTCGGAAAGCCAGGCGGCCCTGCGTGCCTTGCAATCCTACACAATTACATCTAAGCTAGTGGATGACTGCATTGAAATCCTTAATTACCTGGGAACCAAAAACAAGGTTTTGTTAGGATGGGTTCCTGGACATCAGGGACATGAAAGTAATGAACATGCAAATTACATAGCCAAGCATAGAGCTACAGCGGCATTTTATGACCCAGAGCCCTTCTGTGGACTCACAAAAGCACACACTAGGAAAACCATATATAACTGGGAAACAAAAAAATTCAGACGTCACTGGATTTACTGCCTAGGGCAAAGACAGGCCAACGAAAGTATCAGCCAAACTCTTCAATCTAAGCAGGGAGGACCAAAGAACTCTCACTGGGTACTATACGGGACACTGTAGTCTACGATATCACCTAATTAAGTTATATCTATCCGATACATAAACTTTTCGTCTCTGTGAGCTGGAGAATGAAACGCCGGTACACATTCTCTGCAAATACGTCGCTCTGGCAAGGCAAAGACTCTCCCATCTAGGTGATGGGACTCCTAATCCCCTTGTGATGAGTAAAAAGCCTGAAGAGGTACTTAGATACATTAAAATCCTCCACATACAAAATTAGGCTGAAAGGTCATACACAATTAAAATCCTCCACATACAAAATTAGGCTGAAAGGTCATACACAATAAATCTAAACAAAGGTCGCAGTGCTTCCAGGCCTAATAATGATAATAATAATAAAATACCCTGCAGTCTTACCAAGTAGTTGTACTCCTTTAAGTTGAGCTGTTTTGCCTCACTATGTAGGTGGTGTTCAGTGGTCATAAGAAGACATGCCGTGGTTGTTCTTAGTGCAGTATTTGGCACGCCTGTAGCATTTTCCAGTATGTTATTTTTAAGCAAGGCGACCAAACCGTTGAAGCGTATCACACGAGCAGTCGACTAATTGCTTTGTAAGTTGTGCTACCGGCAAGCGCCTTGAGAGTGTTATCGAACGACACCCCTAAGATCTTTGGGTGACTGACAGTCGGTAGCATAACGCCATCGACGTGAATGTCCAATATTTGGGTCATCTGTTCCTTAAATGTCTTAAGCGGCAGTTACCCACGAACGTACGTAGAAAAAAACGTGTCAGCTGACACCACCTAACTTATGAATGTGCAATGTAAACGAAAACTCACCGACGTTCAACGCACGTAATTATGTAGCGCGGAACGTAGAAATCGAAACAATTTTGATTTTTTCCGTAATAACGTGTCAGCTGATCGCTCTCTCACAAGACAGAGTTGCATATTAAATATTTTGTGTGCTATGTTTGGACGAATTGCAGTTATTATACAAAAAGGCCTAATGATTGTTTAAAATTTTGTTGAAATATCCTAAAATTATTATATAAAATTGGAGGTTACAAATAAATGAACTAGAAATTCTTATTCAGTATTTGTTTCTGCCATTTGCACCATGAAAAATTGTAATTCCAAAAGTTGATGTTTGCATAAGCATGCATGCAAACTGATCAATGGCAACAGTGCTTTGCTGTAAACAATACACACACAAATATGTTATGTACATGTATACAGACGCAACATTGATTCCTACGGGTTTGAGGGTTCGGTCAAACGTGTTTCGTACGACAAAAGTCCATACGTACGGCACACGTCGGTGGGTAACTGCCGCTTTAAACAGAGTGGCCGTGGACTTGGTCGGCAATAGTTTCAGATCACGCGAGGTGAAAGAAACATAAATACTTAGTAGACATGTAGTTCGTCTATTGACAGGCCAGCGCCAGTAGTCATTATCGTGCAGTCGTAGTATATCGTTCTGGTGGTGAAGGGAGCTTTGATATGTATAAATTAAAGGCTTCATTCTGTATTGCGAACGATAGCTCAGACGAACGATTCGCCTCCAAGCGATTTCGTATAGCAATGGTATTCTTTATCGTTCGTCCTTTACGTTACTCACTTTATGCCAAGCAGGAAGACGAGAGCAATTGTCAAACGATGTGTTTAACATAATGCAAATACTCTAGTGATTCGTCTCTGAGGCGAAACGAACGTGCGTTTCGTAATAGAGAATGAGGGCAAAATAGAACCGGGGACAGGACACCACCCCTTGCTTAATGCTCCTAGGCTTCTAGGTTTCGCTCTTAAATTGAACCGATGCTTGCCGACCACTCAGATAATTTGCGGCTCATCTTTTTAGAAAAGGGGTGAACCTATGCTTGGGAGTAGTGCGCGGTTGTTGACTGTGTCAAACGTTTTCGACAGGTCAAGTGCCACGAGCACCGTCCTATGATGGAGTTTTGGGTGGTTTGGTCAGCAATTTATCAGGACGTTAATGGCGTCAAGCGCGGTGGTAGCGATATGGATTTTACGGTAGCCATGCTGATGGCAAGCTAACCGAAGACTTGCATTTAGAATGAAAGAAGCAGAACGGTTCGCATCGTCTTCGCTACTGACAATAGGATAGCTGATGTCTTATGCTCAAGATGGTCAAGCATCGGCACATCTATTCCGTCTGGGCCTATTGATTTAGAAGGTTTGACCTTTTTAATGGCTTCAATAATCTACAGAAGTAACTGAGAGGTGTTCTCTGATCGTGTTTGTGTGTATGTACCCGTATATTTGTTCGACGGCTAGCCTTGTTAATTGAAGTATGCATTGCGAATTGCTGGCAGAAAGCGTTCGCGCATTTCTTAGAGTCCGACAGTCAAAATTCTTGTCAATGAACTATACAAATACTAACTGGTATGAATAACCCCACAAAATTCTAGTCAATGAATTATTCAAAAACTAACTATTATGAATAACCTCACAAAATTCTAGTCAATGAACTATTCAAATACTAACTAATATGAATAACCCCAAATAAAACTGCAGGGCCCTGCAAACTAGTTGTATACTAGATGAAAACTAGTTTATTAGCATCTGATATTTTAGACACGGCGGCGATGTCCTACGAAATATCGATTATCAGTCTGTGCATCGGCATCATTCCAGTTGACATATGTACTAGTCAAAATTTACTAGATGGCATATTAGTCGGTATATGAATCAGTGACATACCAGTTAACACACTAGTCTGCCTATGCGTCCGCATTAGAACAGTTGGCATACTAGTTATTATATTCATCAATGGATTTTCCATTGACATACTAGTTAGCTTATACAACAGCACCATAACATTTGACGTACTACTCATTCTATGCTTGAGGGTCATATCAGTTGACATATTAGCCTATCTAAACATCAGCCTTTTGATATACTGTATAGTTGGTACTTGCATCAGTATCCTACTAGTTAGGTTAGGTTGAACTGGCCGGTCCATGAGGACCTCACATAGACTGAATGAGTCCGTAGTGTTACCAGAAGCTTGTTTTAACGACCACACTGAAATAACTAAAATAACTCTGTCCTCTTGGCTATCACTGACCAAGCCTAATTTAAAGGCATGTGACGCCAGAAGGCAGTGTCCAGTCAGAATACCCGTCATGAGTCTACAGTCCTCTCTTTTTAATGAAAGAAGCAACTTTGTTAGCATAAGGTTGTAAGACCTACACATAATCTTCGACACTTGACAGCCCCGCGCTAGAACCCACGCCTTTCCCGCTTGGTCGATCAGCCTAATTGGGACGTATACGGAGCAAGCTTCAAGGGATGCGCCTTTTTTAGCTAGTTCATCTGCTTTTTCATTCCCATCTTTTCCCATATTCCCTGGAACCCAATACAGATGTATGCTTTTCCCTGTCCCGACTCTTTCCAGAGACAGCTTGCACTATAACACGGATTTAGATGCTGTGCTATGCGAGATTATTGCTTTAATTGCTGCTTGACTGTCAATATAAAAGTTAACACGATTGCAGCTTAAGCTATTCTCTTCCAGTGTTTCTACTGCTTTCGTTAAGGCTAATATTTTCGCTTGGAAAACGCTAAAGTAATCTGGCAGCCTGTAGGATCTGTTTATTTCCGGATCAGCACAGTATACTGCAGACCCTACGCCTTCCACTACTTTGGAACCGGCTGTGATGTATCGCCTCGTCCGCCATTTGAGCACCCTTGCGCCAACCCTGCACCTCTATTGTGGCCTTAAGACCTCCCTCGAAGCACAGATAGGGTATCAGGTAGTCTGTGCGTATTGTGATTGATGTCGCTATACTACTGTGGCCGTATGGTCGCCGCTCAAGCTGCCCCGAGGCACCGAGCCTGGTTACAGTTGTCAGCGCTATGTTCTTTGCTACCAGGTCTACAGGTGGAATGTGCAGAATGGCATGCAGTGCAGCCGTCGGGGTTGTTTTCAGGGCTCCCGTAATGCTAAGCATTGATAGTCTGCATATCCCCTCTAATTTTTTGAGGTAAGTTGTTTTTTGGGTGGCTTTCCACTCCATAGTATAGAATAGAGGTTACAATCGCTGTAGAAACCCAATGAGAAAGAGAGGGCGATAGGCCCCACGTACACCCCAGCATTCTTTTATATGCATAAATTGCCGTTGAGGCCTTCACACTCTCCTCCACGTTGAGCTTCAATGACAGCTGACTGTCTAGGATGATTCCCAATTATTTTGCGCAAGGTTTCTCCTTTAGGGTCACCCCTCCTAACTTAGGCCCGGTCCAATTTGGGACCTTGCACCTTTTTGTAAACAAGACCATATCCGTCTTCTCCGAGTTGGCTTTCAACCCGACATTAGATGCCTAGGTTTGAATATCCCGAAGCGCCCGATCCATCAAAGAGCTAATCGTTGGAAAGCGCTTTCCACTTATGACAATTGCAACGTCATCTGCGTAAGCCCTAAGTTTTACGGGTCCCTCATCGAATCGCCTGAGCAGTTGGTTGATGACCAGCGTCCACAGCAGAGGTGATAGCAACCCTCCCTACGGCGTGCCCCTGTCCACTGATTTCGTGACCTCGTACAATCCCCATTGTGATGTAATATTCCTGCAATGCAGCCGATCCATCTGTACTTTAATGTAATTAAGACCATCCATAATCGCCCATTTAGAAACATTGTTGAAAGCCCCGGCAATGTCTGAGAAGAATCCTAGAGCGTATTCCTTATCTTCCAGGGCTCTCTCTATGCTTTCTACCATCATATGCAATGCGGTGTCTACCGACTTGCCTTTGGTGTACACCTGTTGTGTTGGTTGTGGAGAGCAGCTTTTCATCCACGTTGGACTTTCTGTACATATCTATCAGCCTCTAAAAGGTTTTGAGCAGAAATGATGTTAAGCTAATGGGTCTATAGTGTATGGGATACACGTGACCGATCTTCCCCGCCTTTGGTAGGAAAGCTACACGAGCAGTTCTCCAAGAGTGCGTTACATGATTCAGTCTTATGCACCCATCGAATATTATTTGAAGCCATTCCACGACCGCTCTACTTGCAACTTGCAGCATGGCCGTGAATATACTATCTGTGTCCGGCGATTTAAACTTAGAAAACGTCTTCACCATCCATTCGATCTTGGTATCTGTCACCAAGCCCGGCTCTACCCGCTCCGTGATTGAAGTGTGAGTGCTGTCTGATGGCTCTTCTAAATCATATCCCGATGGGAAATGTGTATCGAAAAGCACCTCAAGGGATTCCTCACTATTACTATACAAGTCTGAAATTACAGAAGGGTTTAAGAAACTGATTGAAATGTGAGCTATTATATGTATGTACGAGCATATCCTACTAGCTAATATGCGAGCTCATGGAACGGAAATTGCTTTAAAAGTTTATGTTTCGTTTTATTGCCAATTAAATTATATTAAATGAAAAGTGAATAACAAAATATATATTACTTCAATCCATTGCACTTAAGAACATGTTCTCAATAAGCAAGTTAAAGAAAAATTAAGTTTTAAAAGGCTTACAGGAATATATAATAAGTTTACAAAACGCTGATTTTTTAAATCGTTCGCGAGATGGGCGGGCTTGTACCTTAATGGTTCTTTTTACCGTAACGTACCAGATCTATATTCGGCAAAGGAACATCAATATCGATAACAGTTCCCAAAACCTTCGGGAAGTGTCTTTATCGTTACAACCACAATAACCATTCGCGAGAATATTTCTGGAAAATGAGAGTTTATGGCTATTTTCAAAAGGAACTCGGCATTATTTTATGGGATTCGTATAGAACTAGTTCGGATAGCGACGGAGTTGTTACTCATCTACTTCGGTATTACTTGTGATTTAATTTGGTAATGTTTAGGACCATTTCATGATTTTTTGAGAAGATTTTCATCAGCGCGATATCGGTAAAAACCGCTATGGACTAGTTATCCGTTTGTTATCGAAAGTGACACCGTCGTCGAGCTTTGGGTTTGTTATTGTCGACTCATTGGGTTGTTATTGGTTTCTCATCGGATTTTTATCAAAGAATTATTAATATTCAAGTCAATGTTTTCGGCATCTGTTAATGACAAATGTTCCGAAAAGAAAGTGCACACTTTGAGTTATTTGTTTCTTGATCATTATGGATAAAACAATATTAGAGGGTGTGATCAATTCTGTTTTTTTATTAACTTCTTCGCCAAAAGATTTGTCATAGTTTCCGCTGTATCGAGAGTTGAAGAACAAGAGCATGACAAGAAGTTACCGCAGTAAAAATAAATATTTGTATTTAGAAGCTACAAAAACTGAAATAAAAGTTGTAAATAATAATGTACTATTACAGTCCGGTAGTCTTATAATACTATAAAGAACGTTCAGGAAGAAACGGACCTAAGTGCATAGAAAATAATAAATAACCGTACGAAACTAAGCGAAAAAGTCAAGAACCATTTATTAAATTAATTGATAACATCATATGAAATCCTTTTAAAACAGGGAAGTATCAAAACAGAAGGAAAACCAATTGATATTAGGAACAAAGGGAGCACCAAAAATCTATGAACGTCTTGTGATAGAAATTTTTTAATGAAATTGATCGTGTACATTAAACCAGGTATACCTTCCAGTGTAACCAATTTGAATAACAAAGTTTGTTATAAAACTACTGTAACGAATTTTGAGAATTTCTGATTATTTTGCACCCCCTGCTATCGTTCGAATTGCTGAACTGTCGAATAAATAACTCAAATATTCAGTATAGCAAAATCTCCTTTATTTACAACTTTCCTGGCGGAGTACTTCGCAATAGAGCGTTAAAATCAAACTGATTACCGATTCCTCAGCTTGCGCTGGTTTTTACTCTCGGTTATCTTGTTCGCCCATTTCTCCTAAGGTCTAGACGTTTCACGAACATGCTTTCTAGAACAGCTGTATCTCATGCTTGGTTATTTAGCTATATACATGTATATCTTTTTTTTTTATTATTTTACATGTATATCTATGGTTTATGTTTTTATTCTAGCCATATGCGTGGGTTTGTGTGAGTAACAATTGTTAACTTCTGCTCCTAGCATATATGTACATATATTAGGGCGGGTCGATTTAAAAATCGCTCATTGCTCTGTGAAAATCGTATTCTAGGGATCAAAATAAGAAACTTTGCCGAAGGAACCATACCTCTAAAACGAATTCTGATGTCCCCCCTTTGGGTCGAACTTTTGGGTAGGGGCAATTTCAATTCTACCTGCTGTGTCTTGTGGTGGCTTAAAAAAACAACACAAGCAATTTTACGATCTGCAATTGTGTCACAGTGATACCTTCATTTTTTAAAACAGTTGAATAAAAAACCCACACAACTATGTTTACGACATGCAAATGCATCACAGTGATGCCTTGGTTTTAAAAGGGGGTTGTAAAAACGCTAATTTCTAATAATTTTTTTTTAATTTCTTTTCTATTACTAAGTTAAATTCATTTTTTCATTTACATATGTTCTGACTAAACAAATTTCTAAAGAGAAAAATAAACTCCAAAAAGAAAAAACATTGGCATTTCAAAGTGGGATTTTTCAAAATTTGCCCCTACGACCCAAAGGGGGGACATCAGAATTCGTTTTAGAGGTATGGTTCCTTCGGCAAAGTTTCTTATTTTGATCCCTAGAATATGATTTTCACAGAGCAATGGGCGATTTTTTTGCCTCCCCACAAATCGACCCGGCCTAACATATATGTATGTGAAATAATATCTCCGCTTCAAGCTGCTGGGTTTGTGTATGCAATATTCTTCGTTGCCTTGTACATAAGTGTCGCTGCTTGCTGTTTTTGGTTTTGTTATTATTTACTAACAGCATAGTGATGCTAATATTCGACACACTACCCTCCACCTAAGTCTGATCGTCCCGATCAGACAAATTTTCCGATCTAAACGGGCATGTACAACAACAAAATCTACATACAGACAAATTAATAGAGGCAGAATGTCTCAGTTGTGTTGTTAGTGTAGAAATAAGATAAACTAAATTAAGCAAGGAGACAAATACATGCAGGATAGCCTAGTGGTTAAGGCAAATGCAGTTTCACCGTGGGATTCGAGGTTCAAATCTCGGTGAAACCTTTGATAACATTACGAAATTGCCTGACGATGAATTCGTGGCGGTTTTCGAAATAGTACTATCGCAATATGCCAGTAAATGTTTCTTTCTTTCTTTTCAGTTTCTCTTAGAAAAACATAATAATTGAATATTCAATTATTATAAGCCGGTGTTAAGCTCATGAATTCTTAATAATAAGTATAAATTGAACACATCATTAAAACAAACAAACATAAACTTGTAAAACTGAGCCCGAGTTTACAAAGCTTCTCATTCGCAACGAAAAAGAAACTTTAAAAAAAAAATCGACCTACACACAAATTAATAGAGGCAGAATGTCTCAGTTATGTTGTTAGTGTAGAAATAAGATAAACTGAATTAAGCAAGGAGACAAATACAAGCAGGATAGCCTAGTGGTTAAGGCAACTGCAGTTTCACCGTGTGATTCGCGCTTCGAATCTCGGTGAAACCTTTGATAACATTACGAAATTGCCTGACGATGAATTCGTGGCGGTTTTCGAAATAGTACTATCGGAATATGCCAGTAAATGTTTCTTTCTTTCTTTTCGGTTTCTCTTAGAAAAACATTATAATTGAATATTCAAAATGCTTTGATTTTCAAATGTAAGATGAATCAACCCGAAATAAATCTGTATATGTAACACCATAAAAACATAATTTATTACTATTATTTTTATACTACACCGATTTATTCAGAAATACTCCGTATGAATTTATTCTGAAATTTGTATTTGGCTGCATAATGTTTTTATAGTAAAATGAATTAATTTTTAATGAAAAATGCAGAGGAAAAATATAACAAATTCTTCAAACTATTATAAAAATATTCTTTTACAGAAAATTGGCCACCCACTTCAGTGCCCTAGATATTAGCCGGAGAATTCAACCATATAATATGACAAAACTTGAATTGCATTCTCCCAACAAACTAAAATTTTGAGTTACACCTGTTTACAATAAGACGAGTGATATATATTTCTATAATTCGTTTATTTTCCCATCAAAAACATAAATTTTATAAAACTGCTAACGGATACTGCCTAGAAGTATTAACTTAGGAATTACACAGGCAACCAATCTTAGACCAAGTCTAAAGACCCAGGTCTATTTGGCGTCATATGTAATTAAAAACAAAAAAATCAGTCATTTATTGCCTCATTCTGTTTGACGATATCGTCTCTAAAACGATCATCGTTCGTGTATTCGTATTATGAATTTCAATACGATAGACAAAACGATAACAGCTGACTGTTACGTAACGAAAGTGCTCGATTGGTATTCTGTATCACGAAAAGGTGCTACCAATACGAAAACAAAGTGTCAAAAAAACAAACAACAGGTATTCACCTATCGTTTTGGTTGAAAATGAGCGGCACAAACAAAAAAGTGATTATTATTAATTAATTAGTTATTATTGTGTAAAAAAACTTGTATTTTATATTAGAAGATTCAAAAAAGACCACAAGCGCCCAATTCCTCGTGCTTGTTCATGAGCTGGAAGCAAATGTGGATCTGACCAGAGGAGCACCGGTATATGGCGCAAATAAAACTTCATTTGATGAGCAATGAGCCAAAATTGCGGAAAAAGTAAATGCCCATGGTCCCCCTCAAAGAAGAGCGAGTGAATGGAGAAAGGTATTATATGTACATACATATGTATATCCAAATATTATTATTTTATGTTATTTTATAGATTTTTGCCGACCTCAAATGCCGCACCAAAAATAAAATTGCGGAAAACGCGGCAAATATGAGTGCTACAGGTGGTGGACCATTTCAGCAGTCTCCACTCAACGAAGTGGAGGAGGCTATAGACAGAATGCTGCTAATGACGAAAGGAGCAGCGCCAAGCGGAATGACACTTGGTGTGTCAAGGCCATCGAGGGCAACGTCTTCCACAGCTTCAGCGCTAGTTGAAATCACAGGTGTGAGTGCTGTATCACGTCCAGTCGGGGAGCCACCATCTCCTTGTGCAACGCCAAATTCCCCAGAGGAAGTTAATACGAGCACAACCGCTGTGGTCACACCGAGCAGAATGCAGCGCAGAACTACTCAGACTCAAACCTGTCAACACAGGCGCAATTTGTTATTTTACTCAGCGTTCGGTAAGTGAAGAACGGTCGAGCGGTTTTTCAATATCCGCCTTTAGATTTTTAATTCTTCTTCTTGGGACACTAATAGAGCAATAGCTTGATACAGTTTTATTATATCTATATCACTATATTTATTCCACTAACAACTTTATTTTTATTTCACTTATTTTGTAAACTTTATGGACGTGCGCAAAAACAAAACATATGTGCACAGAGTTGCAAGTTTGACACTTGATATCGTGTAGTTGACGAACGACGTAAAGCTACACGACAAACGGTAACGTAAGATTAAGAATACCATGAACACACGATATCGTCCAAGCAGGTATCGTTCGCCAAACAGAATGAGGCTGTTAATCTCTTTTATACACTTCATGAAATACTTATATGGACGGGGACTTTTACAATTATCACCGGGCTTTGCATGCGTTTCATTTATGGGCTCATGAAATTGCCACATTTCACTTCTTTTTTTACTATAATTTGCTCGCATATTTCACTCGATTAATAAAATGGATTTTTAATAAATTAATACAACCAAATTTTCGTAGCGAACCAGATCAAAACGTCGTTTATAAAAATATCAATTCAAAATAGCGTCGCCTGAAAGAGAAACTAGCTAAAAGTAAACACAACCGAGTGAAGAAATATCGCTTCATGAAGAAATATCGTCAATCACTGATATATTTGGATAGCTAGTAGCGATGAACGATATTTCACTATCGGTGATTGCATCGCCGCTATCACTATTAGTATTAGAATTTCATGCTGAAGGAAAATCGCCAATCACTGATATTTGGATATTTGGATATCTATCACTATAGATATTTTTCACTCGCGGCGATGAAATCACCGATAGTGAAATATCGTTCCATCACTAAAACTAACCACTTTCATTTTGCTTCGTGGTTTGCCAATGATTTGTATGCGCTAAACTACATCGTTGATCCGTTTTACAACTTTTTATGAACTTTACCAGTTGAACTGAAACTTCTGGGAAAAACGTTTCTTTCGTTGTGGTTGTATAACAGCACCAAATCTCCTTCCCGAAAACCTTCCGAATTAATTGCTTTATCGTATCTGGTTTTCATCTTGTCACTCATAATCTTGGTTCGTTGTCTGACAAGATCGTGTATTTCCCTCATCTCTTCCTCTATGACATCAGTGGATTCTTGGCATTTTTCTCCGCATCGGCATATATCCCAAACTTCAAATCAGCAGGCAGTCGAAGGTAATTGCCAAAAATTACCTTCGCGGGGGTTTGGCCCGTTGCCTCATGCACTGCCGATCGGTAAGCCATCATGATATATGTGTATCCCACTCTTTATGGAACTTGTCTACTACATTCCTTAAGTACTCCTCCAAGGTTCTAGCGAGTTGTTCGAACATACCATCGGAATGAGGATGCAATGCAGTTGTCCTGTTTTTCGAATGCCCAATGCCTTACACATTTCTTGGAACACAGCTGTTTCAAAATGCCTGCCTTGGTCAGAATGTAACTCCATTGATACACCATACCTTGCAACCCAATAGTTTTTAACACACTGCTACTGTTTCCGCTTCTTGATTTGCGATTGGGTATACCTCTGGCCATTTGCTGATATAATCCATAACCACCAGTACATATTTGTTTCCGCGGTTGCTAGTAGAAATGGATCTCCGACATCCATAGCAATCCTTTCAAATGGTGCAGCTGAGTTATATTGCTTCATCTGGCCATGACTTCGGGTTTTGGGCCCTTTCGCTCTGCTGCAAACGTCGCAGTTGGCAATCCACTCAGTGACCGACTGAAGGCAAATAACCCAATAGAATATCTGCTAAATTTTCTCTAGCGTCTTCGTGATTCCAAGACGACCTCCACTTAGACCATTATGTAGTTCGCTGAGAACGTCACGGATCCTTTTCCTGGGAACAGCTAGCAGTTTCTTCTTGCATTGATATATTCAATGCAGGCATCCGGATATCAATGGCAATCTGTTCCCCTGGGCCCAATATGACTTCGCAATAGGACTCTCTGCTGACTTGTCCTCTTTATTCTTTCGTTTAGTTCGAGCCCTTGCATAACATGTGACACATCTGTATCTTCTAGCTGCGACTTCCTTAGTTGTGCCATGTCGCATTCATAAGCCGGACATCTATGATGTCTTCCTTAGCCTCAGCTTTCGAACAGTGTTTGCATTCAAAAGTACATGGTCTTCGTGACATTGCATCGACATTCCCATGGATACTACCTTTCCGATGCCCAATTGAAGAGTCATAGTTTGTAGTCGCTAGATCCACCATTCCAATTTACCATCTGGATTACGGAACTGCAAGAGCCATTTCAACGCTGCGTGATCTGTCCTGACGCGGAATCGCTCCCCGTAAAGGTACTTTTGAAAATGCTTAATGCACTCTACCAATGCCAACAGCTCTCTCCGTGTAGCGTAGTAGTTCCTCTGGTTTTCCAATTGATCGGCTGTAATATGCAACTACCTTCTCCTCCCCATCGACCAGTCGTGATAAAACGCCTCCTACAGCATATCCACTCGCATCTGTATCTAGAATAAACGTTGCTCCTGGAAACGGATATGCCAACATTGGGGCAGTGCACAAACGCTCTTTCAATGTTTGCAAAGCCACTTCTTGCTCCTTCTTCCATTCAAAAGCTTTATTTTTTCTTGTAAGCTCGTGGAGGCTATGGGCTACGCTGGCAAAGTTTGGTACAAATTGGCGGTAATATGTGCACAGCCCAAGGAAACTTTTTAATTCATTGTTCTGTGGTCTTGGCCAATCCTTTACAACTTCTATCTTTTCATTCGCAGATGCCCTCTGTTGTTACCTTGTGACCCAAATAACTTACTTCCTTTTTAAACAGTAAAAACTTTTTGGGACTTAGTTTCAGACCAGCGCTAGCTATTTTCTGGAAAACTTCCTCCAAGTTTTTAAGATGTTCATCCAAGTTCTTTCCCATAACGATAATGTCGTCCAGGTACATCATGCATGTTTTCCAATGTAGCCCTTTCAATACCTAATCATCCATGAGACTCTCAAAAGTAGCTGGTGTATTACAAAGTCCAAAAGGCATCACTGTAAATTGCCAAAGACCATCTCCGGCACTGAAGGCTGTCTTCCTCCTTCACCTCCATTTGCCGGTAGCCGCTTTTCAAGTCCGTTGTGGAAAACCATTTCGTACCAGATGGCGAGTCCAGAGTGTCGTCAATTCTTGGAACTATTAGAGATATACGCCGCCGATAAACGCCGCCGCCGATTTTTGACGTTTTTTGCACGCCGCCGCCGAATGTCAAAAATATCGGCGCGGTGGTGGCGGCGAACTTCAGTGGAATGCAGCGGAGCTTCACAAATTTCTAGTAGGTGACTTCCACCACACCAAAAACTTTAACACAATTTTTAACATAATTTAAGCACACAAAATACACTGATTGGAGTTTTAGAGAGTAAAAATTTAAATTCTGAACAGATTAGCTGAATAAAAAGTGTACAAATAATTGTTAAATAATAAATACAGAGAGTGGTAGTTTAACAAATTCTGCTGTGATGAGTGGTGAATGTGACCTACTAGAATTTTGTGAAGCTTGCTTCACACTATTTTTCATCCCTACAACATCATCGATCGACTATCATTCTAAAATATCGTTTTGATTTAACGGAGATGTTGTGAACACAAACATCTGCAAACTTTGGTCTACATTTTAAAAATTGTATCCCGGATCCTTGTGAAATTTTAATTATTTAGATTGTAGGGTCTTTATTAAGTTGTTTATTTTATTTATATTAATACGTTTACTTGTTTCTTACTTGTGATTTTTCAATTGTTTTAAAATAATTAAGTTACCTTTTTTTAAATGAAAATTTTTGAAGTTATCAAAATAAGAAAATTTAGTAGTTTTATAAAAATTTTGTTAAACAAACGGATTTTTAAATAATTAAATAAAAATAGTTTATTTTAAATATTAGCTTTATATGGCGATCCTTCCATCGAACCAAAGGAATTAGTAAAAAAAAAACCAATAAGAGAATGTTAATTGTGCAATAAAAGAACAAAATAAAACGAATCTAACAAACAAAAATTGGTGCACACAAATACAAAAACACAAAAGCGAATAATAAAAACAAAACGACACGCAACTGTGGCGAAGTATCATCATCTGTTTCGAACCAAAAAGCAAGCAGTAAAGATATAATCGACAGATAAGACGAATTAAATGAAAAGTAGAGCAGTAATACAGAAAAATTTATAGGAAACACAAGCCAACGCATGTTAAAGGACATCAACAAAAGCTAAATAATAAATACCAAATAACAACAAAAACAACCAAAAAAGGAACACGCGTGAGAACATCGTTTTTAGAAACGCTGAGAGGGAATGCTTCGTTGGAGGCAGCAGAGATGCATTGGAAATAATACAATTTTTAGTACTTAGTATTTTTGTATCAGTGTTTAATATCAACCAAAAGAAAGCTGCATAACCGTCAAGTGAAATAAAAATTATTTAAAAGTATTCTTCACACACGCGAATAGCACGCAGCACACTTAAAAGTCATAGTTTAACATTAGAGATTAGAAATAATTAATGTTCTCTTAACCGATTTGGTCTCACCACATAAACAGCAGCAACAACGTATGTCTCCTTTTGTTTTTATTGATTAATTACACATAATATCGACGTCTAATTTTGATCTAAATGCGGATGATCTCATACAGCAGTTCTTTGAACGAAAATTACAATGAAATTTTTATAAATGAAAGCCATTGCAATACCTACAATCAGCAATTTAAATATAAATAATTTATAAATATCACTGTATTTAAGTACGAATATAAATATATATTTTTATATGAATAAAAATTTTAATCAAAATTAAATAATATTAAATTTATATATATATATATATATATATATATATATATATATTTATTTATTTATATTTATATTTATTTATAATCAAATTATTTTAATTTATTATAAAATTTTATTATTTTTTTTTTTGGTTTTGTTTTTAACTTTACTTCACGTTAAGTATTAGTTTTTTTCTTGTTAACTTCCTTTCCAGGGAACAATTGCATTTTTAGATTTTAATGGTTTTACGTTCACCAATTAAAACTCGTTCTTTTACATCTTCAGAGAATTTAAATAATATCTCGAATAACGCAATTTCTTCAAATCAAACACAAAATACAAACATTAACACAACTCCAGACACACATTCAGACAATTCTACACAAAGAGATAACTTTAGATTCCATTCAAATAAATCCCTTAAATTACCTCAATTTTGGTCAGATTGTCCTGAAACATGGTTTTTACTTATTGAAGGACAATTTGAAATAAATAACATTATTGATGATAATATCAAATTTCAAAATGTTCTTATTTCACTTCAACAAGAAACAATATCCAAAATTGTTGATGTTATCAATCCTCCCTCTATTAATAAATATGATACAATTAAAAAATTCTTTGTGAAAGATTTTCTCTAAGTGAAGAAAAAAGACTTGAAAAATTATTTTCAAATACTGAATTGGGAGACAGATCTCCATCTGAACTTTTTAGATATATGAAATCACTAACAAGTTCATCATCTATTTTTAGTCAGGAATTACTTTTCAAATTATGGATCAGAAAATTACCACAAGATATTAAAATACATTTAACTTCAAGTAATATTAAAAATATTACTGATATAATTTCACTTGCAGATAAACTTTTTGATTTAATTGATAAACCACATTCTTCTAAAATTTCTTCAATAGCTAGTATTGAAAACAATGTTCTTACACAAAGTGTAAAAAATCTAACTGATTTAACTACTACAATTTTTCAAAATTTAAATCAAATTACTACCGATATCAATGAATTAAAAATTCGATCTAGATCTAGAGAAAGAAATCAATCTAACTTCAGAAATTTTTCTAGATCTAGAAGTTTTAATAATGATAATAATATATGTTGGTATCATCGAAAATTTAAACATAATGCTTACAAATGTATTAAACCCTGTAATTTCAATGTAAATAAAAAAATCTAAATTCAAAATCAAATTCTTTAAACTAAACAAATCCGTTATGACTGTGGGTAATAATGGAGTTAATAATCAATCGTCCCACCGTCTATTCATATTTGATAAATTCAATAAATTAAATTTTTTAATTGATACAGGTGCTATAGTTTCAGTTATTCCTTCTTCAAAATTTAAAACTTATAAACGTTTTTCTGACCTTAAACTTTCGGCAGCTAATGGATCTAACATAGAAACTTTTGGAACAAAACTTTTAAAAATTGATTTAGGTCTTAGAAGAGATTTTGAATTCCCTTTCATTCTTGCAGATATTTCTACTCCCATTATCGGTGCAAATTTTTTTAGAAAATTTTGGTATTTTGGTAGATATTAAAAATAAAGAAATTACAGATTTGAAAACAAAATTAAAAGTTTCTGGATCTTCTGGTGTTTGCGATATATTTTCCCTTAAGATTCCTATTTCAGAAAATAAATTTACAAATATTTTAAATGAATTTCCTCTTATTACATGTGAACCTAATTATACTGAAAAAGTACAACACAAAACAGTTCACCGAATAGAAATAAAAGGAGTATCTCCTTTTTCTAAACCTCGTCGCCTAGATCCTATTAAATTAAAAATAGCAAAAACTGAACTTGAATTTTTAGTCAAAACTGGTATATGTAGACCTTCTAACTCTCACATCGCTTCTCCACTCCATCTGGTCCCTAAGAAAGATCCAAACGACTGGAGACCTTGTGGAGATTACAGACGACTTAATTTTATAACAATACCAGATAGGTATCCCTTACCTCATATTCATGACCTTAACATAGATTTAAAAAATAAAAAGATATTTTCAAAAATTTACCTCATTCGTGCATATCACCAAATACCAATGGCAGAAGAAGATATTCACAAAACAGCTATAACAACTCCATTCGGAATGTTTGAATTCGTAGGAATGCCATTTGGATTACGAAACAGTGCTCAAACATTTCAACGTTTCATAAACGAAGTATTTTCAGGTTTAGATTTTGTCTTTGTCTATATTGACGACATATTAGTAGCTAGTAACAATGAGGAAGAACATATAGAACATTTAAAAACAGTTTTTAAAAGACTTGAGAAATATAATTTAAATATTAAACTTACAAAATGTATTTTCGGAGTTGAAAAATTGAACTTTCTAAGTTATGAAATTTCTAGTGAAGGAATCAGGCCTTCTTTTGAACGAGTTGAAATAATTTCTAATTTTGAAAAACCTCTCTCAATTAATAAATTACAAAAATTTTTAGGTATGGTGAATTATTACCATAGATATATTAAAATGTTAGCAAAAGAACTTAGTCCACTACATGAAATGTTAAATTTTGCTATCAAAAATAAACTTAAAGAATTAAATTGGACAGAAAAAACTACTTCAGCTTTTGAAAATGTTAAGAAACTTTTTACACAAAAAACACTACTCACTCACTTTGATAAAAATGGTCAACTATCACTTGCTGTAGATGCATCAAATGTTGCAATTTGAGCAGTTCTACAACAAATAAGTAACAACTCCTTAGAACCACTTGCATATTTTTCAAGAAAATTAACTCAAACTGAAATAAATTACTCTACTTTTGATAGAGAACTTCTAGCAATATACAACTCTATTAAACACTTTAGACATTTTCTTGAAGGAAGAACATTTACTATATACACTGATCATAAACCTTTAACACATGTTTTAAATTCAAAAAGAGACAGATCACCTCGTCAAACTCGTCATCTTGAATACATTGCACAATTCACCAATGACATTCAATACATTTCTGGCAAAAATAATACCGTAGCTGATACTCTCTCACGGATTCCAGATATTAATACAATTTTAACAAAAGATATTAATTTTCAAACATTATATGATGAACAACAAAAAGATGAAATTCTTAAAAAATTAATTTCAGATCTTAGTTCCAAAAATAATTTAAAAGAAATTAATATTCCTCTTCTAAATCTCAATATTTGGTGTGACATTACTCAAAAACCTTTTAGACCATATGCTCCTAATTCAATGAGAAAAATGATATTTGACAAAATTCATTCTTTATCTCACCCAAGTGTTCGAACAACTAGACGTCTCATACAATCTAAATATTTTTGGCCAGAAATGCGTAAGGAAATTAATAATTGGGCTATTAGTTGTATCAATTGTCAAAAATGTAAAATTTCTAAATATACGAAAAGTCCTATTCAAAAAATTGATATTCCTTCAGGACGATTTGAACATATACATATGGATCTAGTTGGTCCACTACCTATATCTAAAGAAAACCGGTATATATTGACTATTATCGATAGACATACACGTTGGCCAGAAGCATATCCATTAAAAGATATTTCAGCAAAAACAGTATCAACTACATTTGTTCAAAATTATGTTCCTCGTTTCGGTATTCCACTCAAAATTACAGTAGATCAAGGTTCACAATTTACATCTAAATTATTCACAGAATTAACTGTTTTATTAGGAGCTCATAAAATTCACACTTCTCCATATCACCCACAGTCAAATGGAATGATTGAAAGATTTCATAGAACTTTAAAAACTGCAATTACTGCTTCGGACGACTCCACACATTGGTCAGAGATTTTACCTTGGATACTTTTAGGTTTACGAACTTCTATTAAAGAAGATTTGAAATGCTCTTCCGCTGAACTTGTATATGGACAAACAATTAGACTTCCTGGTGAATTAGTTGTTTCTAATTATAATAATGAAATTGATAATACAAATGAAGCTCTTACTAAACTTAGAAAACATTTCTCAATTGTTCGATCAAAAATAACTCATCATATCAAAGAAAATGATTTTATTCCCAAAAATTTAGACACTTGTGAATACGTATTTCTTAAAGTTATTCATAAGTCTAATTTACAACCACCTTATGAGGGACCATTTAAAGTTATTTCCAGACAAAATAAAACATTCAAAATTCAACATGGTAATACTATTAAAACTGTTTCCATAGATTTACTTAAACCTGCACATACAATTATGACTAATACACGAAACAAAAATACACTACACTCCTCAAAAAAAATTTCATTTAACATTAATTAATATTTAATGTTATTGATCGTTTCACTGGAGGGGGAGTAAATGTAGGGTCTTTATTAAGTTGTTTATTTTTTTTATATTAATACTTTTACTTGTTTCTTACTTGTGATTTTTCAATTGTTTTAAAATAATTAAGTTACCTTTTTTTTAAATGAAAATTTTTGAGGTTATCAAAATAAGAAAATTTAGTAGTTTTATAAAAATTTTGTTAAACAAACGGATTTTTAAATAATTAAATAAAAATAGTTTATTTTAAATATTAGCTATATAGATGCGTCGAGAATGATACGATTTTCACCCATGAGTTACGCAATGACATCCACTTAGACTGCTTATGATGTCGAAGGCCGAATAGACACTCCCTAACGTTTCAAGGTGGTTCTCTGGTGTAGCTCGGTAGTATTGCGCGACAAAACCATCAGTTAGAAAGTCTTTGGAGCTAAACCTAGAGCTTCTAGGAAAGTGACGTCGACGAAGGTATGAGTTCGAGGTCGCAGTCCTATGGCTTCTGTGCTGGCATATGGTGTAAGGGCCAGGATGCGTGGTAGCGACTGGTGGTCGGGATTGCTACTGCTCGCACGTCGGGGATTGTAGCCGAAAAAACTGGAGGCGCCCTGTGCCACGAGAGTCATGAATATTAATAGACCATTAACAGCAACCGTAAGTCGCCTTTGTGCATGACCGCCAAGGAGCCACAAATGAATTAAAGAAATTGTGTTCCCAGGTGAAACTACGCTTTGCACGAGATATACAGACAAAAGTGCGACCATTTTATGTATCTCTATTTCTTTTCAGCAGACGCAGCAGTACCAATTCCAAAGACCGGGGTTAGGTTCGAAGCTTCTCTGGAGTAAGTGAACGAAGGACAATTACTCCGCAAGGAGCTACTCCTGAAAATTTTTGAACGATCTGCGAGATTTTGAGGCAAAAATATATGTGATATATCATCAACCTAGTTGATATAAAGTCACGATAGGATAAATAATTAATTTTTCTAGCTCTACTCACCAACTAACGCTTTTACATAAAAATAAACATATTATTTGCAAACATTTATTATTATTTCACCACTTTTTAAGTTTTTATTGAGCTAAATAAATTTAAATTAAGAAAGGTTATATCAAAGTTTGAAAAATTCATTAAAGAAAACGTATTAATAATATGTTAATCGCTGAAACTGGAGTCGAACTCTTCATCTAGGTCTGAGATTTCGGAGCCTTGATCAAAATTTGCTTCTGGGTTTGCCAATAGTTTAAGTACTTCTTTGTCGAATGCTTCATTTGCCTTAAAATCATTCGAGCTCTTTTCTGAAATAGAGTATACTTGCCGGACCCGTGCGGATCTTCCGCAACAAATATACAATTCTCTTATCAAATATCAACATAAATTAGCTGCTCTATCAATCAAACATCTATAAACTTACATGCGCTTGCGCTGCTATCTGGCGAATGGTAACAAATGCCGGTAATGCAGCGCTAGTTCTAATCAAATATTCACAATAGTGCCATAGTACAAATAGATTTCTTTGTGTGCTCACAATCGTTTATTTTATTTAAGCTCGCTAATAGCACGAATCCCCATCTTTACAATCAAAATTCCAAATAAAAGGAAAAAGAGACATGTACATAAAAACAGCAATTATAAATAATATATAAGATTAGGGGATCGGACGACAAAAATAATATATTGAATAAATATTCCATTGTATACAATCTTTTTTTCCGTTCCTTCAAGAGTTTTGTCCACCAACGCTTGCAGGTGGACTTCCGATGACGGATCAGTTATAAGAATGGATATCCTCCAAAGCATGCAATTTTTTCTTTTCTAAGGAATTCATATGATGGGTAACTATCAGCATGTCTTTGTTTAGCCCCAGATCGTAGTTCTAAATACGCTTTGACTGTAAACTTTCGATTTATGTATAGAGCTTCTGCCTCTTCTGGAGTATATTTAAGTACGTTATATTTTAGTTCCGTCTGAATTTTTTGTGACCTGATAACCTCAAGCTAGAAGCAGTTGCAAAAGCCAACTCTTCTTTTGAATAGTTTCTTATCAAATGTAATGACTTTTTCCTTTTCGACTGATGACTAGCCTCCGAAAAAGATATCACTGGTCATCCCTTTTTCTTTTAAAATACGTCTGCAGCTTTTCCACTCACAAATTTTGAAACTGCTTTTTTATTGGAGTCAACTTTAAGCTGTCATTTTTTTCTTTTGCGTTATTTTGCTTATACCGAATCTCGAAAAGTTCGTCCCTTCAAATGGCCATATTTCCTGAAAAGAAAATATTACATGGAAACTTGCATTTTCCTGCTAAAGTTTTGCTATTTTAGTTTTACGAATAGTAGCAAACAAGCTTAGATAAAAATTAAATCGGATAATCGCGGATAACGAGATTGCTGGTCTTTTGAAGTCAAAACATTTCAAAAATTTTGCTTAATTTAACTTTATCTCACTATAACATGAAAAACTAATTCTTGTTCAACTAAAATCACAAAAATGTATATTTACTAAAATTAGCATACCTCATAAAATAAACACAATTTTTATTTTTGAAGTATAACTCACAGCAGGCCAGCAATTTAAACTTTCACATTCATTGACAAAAAGTCGAGTTAAAACTTTTTCTCAATTGATATGCTTCCAAATAAAGCTCCGACAAAGTCGATTCAACTTAGTTCAAATTTCCTATTTTTTTTATTTTTTCGCTTAATTACGCATTTATAAATAGAATTTCAAAAGAATTTTTGAAATTCAATGATATACTTTTTTTAATTAATATTTTCTAGAACATGAAAGTAATACACTGTGCGTCGCCGCCGGTAAATAATAGAGCCTACGCCGCCGCCGCCGATAAATTGATCGGCGTAAACCTCTAGTAGCTATCCTTTTTCGTGACGTCGTTCAACTTGCGGTAGTCCACGCAAGACCTAATTTTTCCATCCTTCTTCACAAGTACCACCGGTGAGCTCCATGGACTAGCTGATGGTTCGATGACGCCGCTGTCGCTCATTTCTTGTATGATTTGACTAACAACTTCCCGCTTCGACAGTGGAACACTATGAGGAGCTTGACGAATCGTCCTCGCATCTCCAGTGTCAATTTGATGTTTCACAACGTTGGTGCGGCCTGGTTTGGAATCATCTTGGTCAAATATGTTTGCGTACTTTAGAAGCAGTTACTCTGATAGTCTTTCTCTAGCCCCTCCGTCCATGGCATTATGTCATTTTAAACATCAATGATGAAACGTTTTACTGGAGATGATAACAGTTAATAGCTACTTCATCCTCTTGTCATCTTCCCAATATAGCTCCTTTGGTCAGATTGAGTGGTGGCTTGAACTCATTGAGTACTCCTACCGGAATACGGCCATCTTGCTTAGTCGACTATCCACAATTTTTGCTGTAGCCTAAACTAAGTGGCACATCCATGTTCTTATATCGAATCGTCTTGCTTTACATGTCAATCTTGATGCCTTGGTCGATTACAAAGTCCACTTCAATTATGATTTCATTAACAATCTCTGCCACTATAAAATTGTGTAGTACCGTGACGTTTGCAAATGCTACTTCCCCCATTACCTGGGTGTCATCTCCAATGGCTGTACGCAATCTGGCTGCATGCAATGGTCTTATTTTCTGGTTGACTAAATCCAATCGAAAGATGGAATGAGATGCGCCCGTATCTACATAGCCAGTAAAGGTGCCTTTCCATCCACATGTCCTCTGACAGTAAGATTGCTCGACCTTCTTCCAATTGGCGAGATATAGGGTAGAGTTGTGCTTTTCGTTCATTTCAGAGATTCGGTTCTTTCGTTCTTTTTCTTGTTCTTTTTGTTCATCTGTTCCTTTTTTTCAAGCAAATTTATTCACTGCTGCTCACACCCACGAAAAAAGTCAACAAGTATGTATGTATGAATTTACAATGTTCGCGAACGAGAAGAGAGAAAGAACAACATTAGATAAAACGAACTAAAAGAACAAATAGAACCGAAATCGAAGATCGAGTTCACTTGTTCAGTTGAGAGACCCGGTCAATTGAACAAGTTTAGAACGAAACGGCCCAACTCTTATGGGGCATTCAATTGCGGGAGCCAGCTGTCGCCCTTGCGGCTGACTCGCTTTAGTTTAACGATTCAGTGGACTTGGGGATCTGCTCCTCTCCTTCAGCTCTGCATTTATGACCACCCACATTGTCGGAACTAATAGGGTTGGTGCTGCAATAACGCATTTGACTGCATCATTATTTTTCTGCTGCGTTCCTTCAATGCTTCCAAAATCGTGCCTACCCACTCTGGTCTTTCTACTTCCACACGATGGACCTTGTATGCTGGTTTACTCAAAAGTGAGGCTGTTTCCTGTGTCAATGCATGGGATACCGTTTCAGCAAATGTTGGCTTTGGGTTTTCGTATGTAGCTCGCTTCGTTTCCACGTCCCGTATACCATTTCTAAAGAATTTTTACCCTCTTTGTGTATTCCACGGGTGCGTCCACATTTGCTAGATGGGCTAGTCTTTCAACATCCGACGCAAACTCCTGCAAAGTCTCATTCGCGTGTTTTTTTTTTTTTTTGGTTTGGTTTTGCAACTCAATTTGGTATATCTGCTTCCTATGCTCGCGTCCATAACGTCTCTCGACAGCGGCCATCAATACTTCATAACTGTTACGTACTCTGGAATAGTCTGTAAGATTTCAGTTGCAGGCTCTTTCAATACTACGAAGAATGCAGCAACTTTATCTTCAGCATTCCAGTTGTTCACTGCTGACGCTTCTCAAATTGAAGCTTAAATACCTGGAAAGGAACAGAGCCTTCAAAAGTTGAAGTTTTTACCTTCGGATTGCTCGCTGGAACAGCTGGGCGATTTAGTTGTAACTGCTCCATACGACCTTTTAAATCATCGACTTCTGCCTGAAATTGTGCGATTTTTACATCCTGCGCTTCGAGTTCTGATGATACCCTAGCTTTCTGTGCTTCTAGCTGCGAAGACTATTGTGTGACCTGCAATGATAAGCGTTCCTCATGTGCTTCCAATTTGGATGATGTACGTATCTCCTGCGATTCCAGTTGGGATGCCATGTATGTCTTCTGTTCTTCCAGTTGAGTTTCCATCTTGGTTGCTATACGGTTCTCCTGGGTTTCTAGTTGTGTTTCCATCTTGGATGTTATACATATCTCCTGTGATACCAGTTGTGATGCCATTGTCGATGTTTGTGCAGATATTGCAGCCAATAGCATGTTCAAGTCTGTGCTCGTCACTGTCTGCGGTGTTTCATTTTTTTCTTCCATTTTTGTTGTTGCCTCTTCCCCATCAGGATAAAAGACATACTCCTCCACATTAACTCCTTCCGACTCTATAACCTCTCGTGGTCGTGTTTGAAGTTCGGATTTATAACCGGTTGTATAGCACTTAACTTGGCCATGTCTGTGTTTTCCTCTGGAATTTATTCAACAATTCTTCTTCTGAAACCAATTGTGACGAATTTTTAGAATTTCTGATTATTTTGCACCTTCTGCTATCGTTCTAGACATTTCACGAGCATGGCTTCTAAAACAGTTGTATCTCATGCTTGGTTATTTAGCTACTTATATACATGTATATCTGTAGTTTATGTTTTTCTTCGAGCCATATGCTTTATGTATGTGTGAGTAACAACTTCTGCTCTTAGCTGCGGACTGTTTTTTTTTTTTTGTGTTTCGTGGAAGGAGGAAATGCTCTATGTACTAACCGGGATATTTAAGCTTCACTGCGAGACTCTCCGAGTGTAGGACTCCCTTCTTCCATGAAGGGCTACCCACTAAAACCTAACCTCCCACGGCCCGCACAAATCCCCGTACCTGGGACTGCGTTTAGCATTACTTCGGGTACGGGTGCGTGCTACGTGAGCTCTATGGCTACTCTCACGCTAATGGGCTAGGCATCCGTCTTCTGGTTTACTGAAGTATATACATATGTGCTGACCGTATCCCCTCTGTCTCTTCGGCAGGTCATGTTATTGATGACACTGCCCGGAGATAGGTCGCCAAGTACATCCTCTACCCTCCTTCACTGATCGGAGAAGTGCCCGCATTCGAAGAAGGTGTGGCGTACATCGTCTATTTTCCCACAGTACAGGCAGCTCGGTTTATCAACTTTGCCCATTCTGTGTAGGTATTTGCGGAAGTAACCGTGTCCGGTTAGAAACTGGGTCAGGTAAAAGTCTACCTCTCGGTGTGGTCGCTTTAACCATGGATTCAGTTCAGGGATTAGTTCCCTAGTCCACTTTCCTGCGATACTGTTCATGCCAGCGTTGAATCGATTCTCCTGTCTTATCTTTCTTTCCTCAGCGAGAAGATATATCGGTATGGCTCCCGCAACGACCAAGACAGCTTCAGCCGAGACCGTGCGGTAAGCCGAAACTATTCGCAGCGCCCCTCTGCGTTGGACCTAGGTGAGGGCGACTCGTTTCTTGCAGTATTTAATTGCTTTCGCCCAGATTTCTGCGCCGTATAAGAGTATAGAATCCGAGGCTGATGCAAGCAGCTTCCTTGTGCATGGCTTTGGACCACCTGTGTTTGCCATTAATCTACTCAAACTCGCTATTGTGCGCGCAGCTCTTTCGCAGGCTCCTCGTATGTGATCCGAGAAGGTGAGTTTGCTGTCTAACCTCACTCCCAGATATTTCGTTGAAGTGAGTGTGTCTATTGGCTGGTCCCCAACCGTACATTACGCATGACCTGGTTTAATTTTAACCGTACCAGCTCGCAGCTTGGTGCTGTTATCAAAGCTGCCACGTCGTATGCAAAAGCAACGAGGAAGGTGTTTTCTGGCATGTCTAATCTAAGAAGACTGTTGTAAGTTATATTCCAGAGATCGGGACCTAGTACCGAACCCTGGGCTGCTCCGCCTCTTATTTTTACCTTTTTTGAACCTGAGTGGTTTCATACATTAAATACCTGTCTCTTAAGTATTCCCTTAAAATTTCTAACAAATATTGCGGTACTTTGAAAGTGCTTTCTAGTGCCTCAAGCATGTCCTCCCACCTGGCTGAGTTAAAAGCGTTTTTGACGTCCAACGTGACCAACAACACTATAGGTCTTTCTCTGTGGCACGCCGTCTCGGCTTTCTTGACTGCGTCTATAACTTCTGCTATGGCATCGGTTGTGGAGTAGAAAACCATGTTGTCTGGGAGACAGTCCTCCGCCGTCCTTGTTGTTGTTGTTGTTGTAGCAGTGCTTCACCCCATCCAATAGGTGCGGCCGATCACAAATTGTCATCAATATCCTCTAACGGGAGTCCAAGGAAACTTGCTGTTTCAACAGGGGTGGACCATAATGAGAGGGGTGTTAGAGGCGTTGGTTCCACATTACAATTAAAGAGATGGTTGATGTCATGTGGGGACACAATGCAAGCGGACCATACATTTTTTATATCGGGGTTGATTCTGGATAGGTAAGAGTTTAACCTGTTACAGTATCCACATCGAAGTTGAGCTAGAGTGACTCGTGTTTCCCTGGGGAGTTTGCGTTCCTCTTCAGCAAGTTTTGGGTACTGTGATTTGAGTACTGGATTCACCGGGCAATTCCCGGCATAAAGGTTCGACGCCTGTTTGTGGAGTTCAATGAGGACCGGCTTGTTTTTTTTTTGGCTTCATACGGCTGAGTTCTCAAGTGCCGTATTTCCTGATAATGCTTACGGAGATGGCTCTTTAAGCCCCTAGGCGGTGTTGGCTCATCAATCACATACCTGTTGGGATACCCAGGTTTGTGGGTATTCAACAGGAACTGTTTGGTTAGCATCTCATTTCTCTCCCTTATGGGGAGTATTCGCGCCTCTTTATGTAGATGGTGCTCTGGGGACATAAGAAGACAGCCCGTTGCGATTCCGAGAGCAGTATTTTGGCAGGCCTGTAGCTTCTTCCAGTGAATAGTTTTAAGGCTTGGTGACCATATAGGGGACCCGTAGCATGCAATCGCCTTGCCAATTGCTTTGTAAGTAGTAATGAGCGTTTCTTTTCCCCAAATACTGCCAGCAAGAGATTTGAGGATTTTATTACGGCTCTGGATTTTCGGTACAATTGCGGCTGCATGCTCACCAAAATGTAGATCCTGATCAAACGTCACACCCAAGATTTTGGGGTGTAGGACAGTCGGTAGCGTAGTGCCATCGACGTGGATGTTCAAAATGGTCGATATTTGGGACGTCCAAGTTGTAAATAAGGTCGAGGATGATTTAGTCGGTGATAATGCCAGGCTTCGCGAGGCGAAAAAACTGGAGAGATCAGGAAGGTAGCCGTTTATTCCGTTGTAAAGCTCATCGAACTGTTGAAATATTCGTAATTGAAAGACGTTGCACGTTTGATTGTGCGACATTAAGTCTTCGCTTTATTGAATAAATTATTGTCTTTTATACTAATTTACTTAACCTATACATTCATAAATATCTTAATACTAATAACTAAAAATAAGTACATAGGAAATGGGTTATGCATACATGTACGTTTGTATACAGTCTTTGTATACATGTAGTTTTGTATGCATAACTCCATATATGTAGTTTTGTACAATTTGCAGCGTCAGCAGATCAGTTTGAATATTTTGGTATTTTTCCACAATTAGTTGAATGTTTGTATGTATATTACAATGGGTTGTGTGTTTATATGTATAATTTATTAACTGTGATATGTGTCTCATATTCGGCATTCCGTGCCGTCTGGGTTAGTTCAATAATTGTAATATGATTATTACTAAAATATATTTGAATTTGTTATGCGTAAAGCCGCAAGTATGTTACAGTAGGTGTGGCGTATAATGATACAATACAGTGTGTGACGTATAATGCTACACCATCCACCTTAGAAAAAAAAGTGTTATATAATTGTTTTGTGAACAATTGTATAAGACTTTTTGTCATATTTTCAATTGTTTTGATATTTTATTGTAGTGAAAGAGGTTGTTTGCTTTGCTTTTGATCTGTTGACCTTGCTATTTTTATTGTTATAATTATTGTTTACGTATATTTTTTGTTTTGTATAAGTCCATTTTTTTTTTCAACATTTTAGACTTTTAGATATAGAAAAAATTTTTTTTTTATTTTTTTTTTTAATTTTACTTATTTTTTCAAAATTTTAAATGTAATAATTATTTTTCATATAAAGAATTTTAAAATTTGTTTTGCACAGCCGGTCTTTAAGAGCGTCGACTCACTTAAAAATCGGCATGTTCCTACAAATCGAGTAAATTGGAATATTTATTTTTATATTATTTCCAAGAGAAATTAATTCCTTAATAATAATTGCTATTATTATTAATTTCTAAATTATTTTTAAAGTTCCTACCATTATTTATTCTACCATTACTTATTAATTTATGCAAATCAGTTTCCTATAGATATAATTTTTATTATTTATTTACCTAAGGTTAGAGAAGAAGAAACCTTGCTATTAATATTTTCTAATCTATTGGGGATTGTGAAATAAGACTATTTCTTACTACTATTCAATTCTATTTAGCGTAAAAATATTTCCTATTACTATTTTATCGGAGTTTTCCTAAGATTATGATTTCTATAAACGTTGTTTTTATGGCTGAAACACTTCATATTTATATACATATTTTTAACACCTTTTCATTGTTATATTATTTTATTAGGGTTACATTTATTTATTCGGAAAATTTTGTAGCTGTAGTTGGTGGAAGAGCGAGGTAATTTGTATTTGTTGTAGTAGTTTAGCTGGTTAATGGAAGGAAGGTACAGTGGATGCAAAATTATTCTATCTTTTAATTTATTTTTCTTATTTTTCCAGCAATTTATTTGATCTTATTTGTCATGCGATTTCTACGGCGGCCACCAGGACAGAATCGTCATAAATTTTATGAAGAATTAATTTTTATTTTTATACCGGGATTTGTCACGTGCACAACCTCTTTGGTTAATGCATATATTCTATTTTAGAGAACTATCAATTATTGTTTTACATTTGCCTACTCGAGTAAATAATCAATTATTTTTCACAAATTTGTCCCTGAGGACAACTGTGTTTTTCATATAAATACCAAGTCCTGTATTGGCGGCATTTGTACAACGTGTGTACAGCCTGATAAGTAATTGTCCTAAGTCAATTTTATCATCTACAATCAGGTTTCTTGTATTTCCTACGCTACCATTTTTCTATCCTAAGATGAAAACTAGCGCGACATGTCTTATTGCAAATTTATATAGCGCTTTAACATATATATTTAATATAGGTTCTCTTTGTGACTTTTCTTCATTTTAGTTGTTAATATTGGCTGGGTAGAAAAATTATTTGTATATATTTTTATTTTTTTTCATTAGGTTTTGCCTACTTCCACTGTCCTAGATTTTCCTATTGCTTCATGACTATTTTTGTCAGGAGCCATCAAAGGAATTATGCTAATTTTTTTTTGATTTGCTGTCCGCTTTAGGCAGGGTTGCCTTTACTGTCGATTGTGACATTTTGGGTTTGAATTTATCGCTCTTCTTCAGTTTTGGTTTGGTACTGGTAATGGGTTAGATACGAGTTGTGGCGGGTTTTACCTGCCTAAATTTGTGCTTCATATAGTTTTTGAGCGTCATGGCTATTGTGATGATTAATAGCATGAATACGCAACCAATAATTGCTAACCAAACATCCGGGATGTTCGGAGTACTTTCTGTATCTACCCTAGTTGATGGCTCATACTTGATTATTTTGTTATCTCTTGTTTCAGAGCTTTCTTTTCCTATTTCGTAGCCAGCTATGGCTAACATAATGCCTTGGGCTATTTTTGTCTACCAAGACATCTTGAAGGTTTTAATAGGAAGTTAGATATTTTTGTTTTATAAAATTTTTTTTTTCAGGTGCTACCTAACATTTGGAATTGTTGGGGAACACTTTCCTCATCATTCGCATTATTTCTTCCACCCTGGTAGTGGGGTTTATAATGTCCTCAATTGTGGGTTCCCGTTCCATACCTATTGTCTTCCATAATTTCTTTAAACTCTCTAGTTCTTTGGGTAGGTCCCTAGTGTGTCGGGTATTTTCATCCCACCAATAGAGAGGAAGGTCTGAGGAGTTTCTTTGCATTTTAATAGTAATGGACAGAGTAATTTAAATTTTTAAATTTTATTAAAATGTTCTATGGGATTTCTCTAGAGGTTATAGAAGTGTCCTAAATATTCCAATTTACTTTTTTTTTACTTTTGAAGTAAATTTTTATATTATATTTTTTTTCAAAAGAAATTGTTTCTACACACTTTTTTTTTCAAAATTAAATAGTGCAGTTTTTCTATATATTTTAAAGGAAATTTGTTCAATGTTTAAAAAAAAGAATTTTCAATTAATTTTATTTCCTACTTAAAGAGAGAAAAAAAAAATTCTAAGCAAAAACTTTCGTTTTTGCTAATGGTTTAGCGTCCCTGAGGCCGCTCAATTGATTCTAAAAATGTATACTTAAATATTTATAACTCCTTGTCGGTCTGGATGTAGTTTGCCGTTAATTTGCTGTTGCTGAAGATTTCCAACATTTATTCCACCTCTTTTGCTTATAGTTGATCCGTCATTTTTATTCCAGCTTGCTTACGTTTTTATTTGATCCGTTCTCCTTATTGCCTTTTTATTCCACTTCGCTTATGCGTTTACTTGATCAGTCATCCTTCGATTCTGATTTGCTCCAATTTTCATAACTGATGATTTTGGTTTTAATTTGTTCAGCTCCTGATGATGTTAGCAAAACATTTTTGAATCCTCTTTGTAGCGTTTCTTTCTTTGTATCTTGTTACGTTCAGGACTACTTTAGTTTGGCAGGATCTTTAGTCCTTTCTTTTCAAATTCTTGGCAGTTAGTGAGCTGTTTGTGAGATGGCAGGATCTCTGTCCAGGCAAGATCTAGCGAATTTTGCTTATGAGCAAATTTTCAGCTAAGTTAAGATCAAGCTGGCAGGATCTTCTCCAGTCAGAACGTTTTAGCAGTTGTGCTGATTTTTGTTCTGAGCTGGCAGGATCGCCATGAAATATTCGTAATTGAAAGACGTTGCACGTTTGATTGTGCGACATTAAGTCTTCGCTTTATTGAATAAATTATTGTCTTTTATACTAATTTACTTAACCTATACATTCATAAATATCTTAATATTAATAACTAAAAATAAGTACATAGGAAATGGGTTATGCATACATGTACGTTTGTATACAGTCTTTGTATACATGTAGTTTTGTATGCATAACTCCATATATGTGGTTTTGTACAATTTGCAGCGTCAGCAGATCAGTTTGAATATTTTGGTATTTTCCCACAATTAGTTGAATGTTTGTATGTATATTACAATGGGTTGTGTGTTTATATGTATAATTTATTAACTGTGATATGTGTCTCATATTCGGCATTCCGTGCCGTCTGGGTTAGTTCAATAATTGTGATATGATTATTACTAAAATATATTTGAATTTGTTATGCGTAAAGCCGCAAGTATGTTACAGTAGGTGTGGCGTATAATGATACAATACAGTGTGACGTATAATGCTACACTGTGGGCCCAGTCCTGTGGCCATTATTGTGCAGTCATCGGCTTAAGAAACGATAGTAACTCCTTCCGGTGGCGAAGGTAGTTTTGATATGTAGAAATTAAACAAAAGTGGGGATAGGACACCACCCTGTGGCACCCCTTGTTTAATTCTTCTTGGCTTTGATGTTTCGTTTCTGAATTGCACCGGCGACTGCCGACCACCCAGATAATTTGCGGTCCAGCTTTTAAGACAAAGGGGAAGGGTAGACCCTTCCAGGTCTTGCAGTAATGTGCCATGGTTGACCGTATCAAAAGCTTTTGATAGGTCTAGCGCAACGAGTACTGTTCTATGGTGGGGCTTCTGATTTAAACCACAATTTATCTGGGTGCTAATGGCATTTAGCGCGGTGGTGGTGCTATGGAGTTTTCTAAAGCCATGCTGATGACAGGATAGCTGCAAATTTGCTTTGCAGTAGGGGAGCAAAATGGCTTCAAGCGTCTGGGCTACTGGCTTTTAAGCATCGGCATGGCTATGCCGTCTGGGCCCACTGCTTTGGATGGTTTAGCATGGCCGATGGCATCCTCAACCTCTTTGGTGGTGATGGTAATCGGAGACGTGCGTGTCTGCTGATCCTCCGTCTATTTTTGTCGACCGTAGAATATTATATATTGTCGGCAGAAAGCGCTCGCGCATTTTTTCGCATCCGACAGCACTTTATCGCCAAAGGCGATGGAAATTTTGTCATTGTGCTTAGACGGATTCGATTGGGACTTTACGGTGGACCAAAGTTTACCTACACCGGCAGAGAGGTTACAACCGCTTAGGTGTTCCTCCCATTTCGCCCGCTTGTGTTCATCCACAAGCAATCTGATGTGTTGGTTTAAATCCCTTATTTGGGGGTCCCTGGGATCGAGCTGTCTTATAAGGCCACTTTCTCTCGCTAAATTTGCGGCCTCCGCCGGAAAGTGATGCCGAATTTCGGGAATTCTACCGGCGGGAATGAAGCGAGCCGAGGCGGATTCAATGACCTTGCGGAAAGCACGCTCCCCTTGGCGAGCATCAGTCGGGATTGGGAGGGCAGCAAAGCGGATGTCTGTAAAGGATTTGTATTCGCCCCACTTTCCTTTTTTTAAGTTTATGAAAGTGCGTTTTTCTGTGACAATGAAGTCGGCGGTATGCTCGAGTGAAATAAGTATAGGCAGGTGGTCGGATGCCAATGTTACCATCGGCTGCCAGTTGACGCAGTTTACGAGTCCTGCGCTCACGATAGATATATCCGGCGAGCTGTCACAGCTTCCTACCATACGTGTGGGGGCATCTACGTTTATTTTGCAGAACGTCGTTTCTTCTATTTGATCCGCCAACATCTCATCCCTACTGTCTGACTGCAAGTTTGAATGTCATAGATCGTGATGGGCATTGAAGTCGCCTAAAATAATGCGATTATTGCCATCGAGTAAGGCGCTGATGTTAGGGCGGTATCCACTGGGGCAACAGGTGGCAGGAGGGATGTAGATGTTGATGATTTCTAGTTTTGCATCGCCTGACCGGACAGATAAGCCTTGACGTTCTAAGAGAATGCCCTGCGGCCGATGTCGGGATCAAATAAATGATATTGCACTCAGTGGTGTAAGATAAACGCGAGGCCGCCTCCATTTCCGCTCTCACGATCTCTTCTGTAGACATTATACCCAGACCAGGTCTGCATAGCAGATCTTGCTGTGAGTTTAGTCTCTTGAATCGCGGCGATGCGGATGTTGTGCCACTTCATGAAATCGACTATCTCCGTGATCTTCCCAGTTAATCCATTACAGTTTAACTGCAGAATTCTGAAGTGCAACGGGGGAGACGTCGTCACTGTAGGAGTAGGAGATGGGTGACTACGCCTGGGTTGTGAAAGGCTAGGACGCAACTGCTGTTGTGGCCCTGGGACTGGACGTCATTGGGTAAGCATTGGGGTAGCCGGTGTAATTGGGTTAGCGACCTGGCAACATGGCGCAATGAAACTCGTCGGGTGGTTGCCGTCGCAGAGACCAGAACATCTAGGAAAGTGGCACCACCCAAGGCAGGAGCTGCATTGGGCGGATGTCGCAAACATATATATTCTGTGCTGGCAAACGGGGCAAACGGGGGTAGGGACTAAGAGTCTATTTCCCTGACCTATACGATTGCCGGCGGAAAACAGAGGGAAGAATAGCGGGGCAGGGGCTGATGCTCGGCATTGCTACCGACTCTATTACGGAGATAGTAGTTATAAGTGGTAGCAGCCGTTTGAGTTGTTGGCGCCGTGGGGCGCGAGCAGCAGCGGGTACTTATTGTGGCTTGCTGAGCAGCGGAGCTGCTGGAAGGTAGTGGGAGGGGAGGGGGGGGGGGGGCGTAGGCGTAAACTACGGGACGCCCTTGGGCGTGAACAGCAAGGAGCCACAAAATATTTATAAAAGTTACGTGGACGTCGGGGTTTTGGGATCAATCCCAGAACAACCTGTCCGATGCAGCCATCCCTTACATGAGACACACTGAAGAGAGTATGACCGTCCTAAAAAGATTCCTTTCCGGCAGATGCAGCAAAAGCATTTCTCAGGACCGGGGTCAGGAGACGGACCCGGATTGGGTTCGATACCTTCCCGGAGCAAGAGAATATGGAGCACTCCCGCTGCAAGGAGCTGCTGGGAGGAAGACAATTTATGGGAGGAACGCAACAAATTAAATGGGACGCAAAAAATTAAATGGGGTTACGCCGTCCTCTAACGCTCTGGTGAGGCGTTGCTTCAGGAGACTCCATCATTTTCCCTGCTGTGACCAACATGCATAGGGGACGGTAGGATGATTGAGAGTTGGGATCTCCTTTCCCTTTTGGAATGAGAACCAGTCGTGCTGTCTTCCATATGGTGGGGAAAGTTCTTTCTTCGAGGCACTTGTTGTACATGTGCAACATAAGTCCTGGGCAGTTATTTGCAGCTAGCCTAATTTCCGCCGCGGGTATTCCGTCGGGCCCAGGTGCTTTTCTAGGTTTCATTGTTCATACGGCAGTTTTAAGCACTTCTTCTTGAAATGGTTCCACGTTGCGGTCTTCATGGGTAACGTGCCCGTCCTCCCTAGGCGGTTGGGTGGGAAACAGGACATTCACAATGTATCTTATTTGGTTCTCGTCCATCAGCTGGCTTGGCGGACGGAGCTTCTTCATTACTATCTAAGAGCTTTCTTCTCTCCTTTGTATGCTTCCGACTTTTCTAGAGTCTCAGCCTTCGCATCCTGTGACATATTTTCCGCAGCTCCCCGATTGCGCTCTTCCACCAGTATACCTGCTGTTTACCCCTCCACATTCCTCTCCGTGGCATAGAGAGATTGCAAGCGTGGCGAAGACAGCGCATTGTCTTTTCAATCGTCTCTTCCGTCGCACTGGAGTTGTTGATTATCCGTCGGGCATTCGCCAGTACTGATGCGGAGAACGTGGCGGAGTTGACCTTGGATGCGTCCCATGCTATTGTTTTGCGTGACCTGTTCGGAATCTGCCTCTGACCGGGATCGCTAAGGTGGAAAGTGATGTAGTTGTGATCCCTTCTGCAGATTTCCACCTTTCAGGGGACATCTGTTCGAAAGGACTGCTCCCATTATCTAGCGCCACAGTCAGGGACTGCTTGTCTTAGCCTTACCTCCATTTGGATTAAGTTCTCCTTCAGCAGCTTTCGAGTTTTTTGCTTTCGGGGTAGTGGCGACCTCACTATTGGAGTCCATCTGTCTAACAGATTTAGACCCCCATGTCTTGTCTATGTGGCTGGCGTTCCCCGCGGCCTGGGGATTGGGTGAAACATTGCCTTTCATTCCGCCGCTCGAAGCTTCTACCTCCTCGCACCGGTTGCAGTACCGCATCAAACCTCTTGAATTGCCTTCGACCTACTTCTTGCGCTACACGGGTTCACTCTCCAGACCTCTTGGTTCGACCACTGCTCCAAAACGTTGGACACTTCATAGTGCTGAACGGTACTGCGAGAGAACTCTCTTATTTCCCACTTTCGTTCCCCGAGTCCGACGCATTGCTCTTCTTTTCTTTTTCTTGCGAATCCGTCTCCTTCTCTCGTCCTCCTCATTAACATATTTCATCTTGGTCGCAATCACACCTGCTCCGCAAAGCGGACTCAGCGGTCTAATATTAAATATGGGGAAACATCGTCCACGACAGTAGCGTCTCTTTCTATGGTAAGGACATCGTTACTTCCCAAGGCGGCCCTGTATCTGCAAGGGTACGTTGGAATATAGCCGAATATACCGCTGCAAATCGTCCAATAGGCACGGTCCGCATAACACCCTGGATTAGGGGATTGACTGTTCTTGGGCACCCACCGCCCGCCTATTATGTGGAACGGCGTACATGCAGACCCTAAGCAGCTCAGCCACATAGTCGGGTGCTATGGAGTTCGGATAAGCCCTCATACCATCGGTAAGGTGCCTACCCTAGTGAGATAATTCCATCAAGTTAGAATAATACATAAATATAAACAAATATTAGATTAGTAGATTACTTTCTTCATCCGGCTTTCTACTTATAAAATTTTTTCTTCCGCAGGTTCAGCACTTGAGAGAAGTCCATTGCCGCCTTCAAGGTCTTGTAGAAATGATACCTGCAGACAAAAACCGTTCCAGCAACATTGGAGTAATACCGCCAAAGTATTTATAGCTCCTAGTTCTGGTTTTCAAAAGAAAAACGAGCATGCTTTTGATGAACTACATGAAAAGTTTCGACGCATAGTAATGATAGATGTTATTGAGTACAGGTATCAACAACAGCTTAACTGTCAGCCTCTCATTGAATTGTGATTGTGATATTTATGTATATTAGGGTGGTCCTTATTTATCTTATATACAATTTTCCAGTTTCACCCCTTCAAACGGTAATAGCAAGGCCAAAAATGACACCTATAAGTTTTGATTGGGGTTTGAGATAGTTAAGAGGTGTCGCCATAAGGTTAAAATTAAGATTTGAATCCAGTTTGTTTGCTTATACCGAAAATCGGTAATACTATAGTTGGCGACATAACACTCATCATTGTTGGCTCCTATTGCAAACGGTTAACACGTGTTGCAAGGGGTTTAGGTACAGATTACGCTGTGAAGACTCAATATATTTATAAGGACCTCTCTAATTTGTATACATAATTATGTATTGCGCTATAGACAAAGTCGTAGCCGGGGTTAAAATTGACTTTTTATAGCAGTCTTCTATCTACTATGAAGAGAGGCAGGAATTTTTTGGACTAATACGGTTTTGTGTAGAACAAATAAACTAATATCTTTATGCACTGTAAGTCATGTTGGTTAAATTTTTATCTTCATGATCCAGAGATATTACCCTCTACTGACAGCAGAACTTTGGCATATTTTTTAGTGGTTTCAATGTTAATAAGATGAAATACATAATTAGATTTATTAGATTGATTACAGGTGAGTGTACATGAAAGTGTATTTATGTATGTGCAACTAAGTGAATTATGCATTAGTGAATTATGCATTATGCCTTGCTGTAAGCAACATCTGGAAGGAATGCCTGTCATGCACATGTAGGCTAGGTTAGGTTAAAGTGGCCGCCTACGCTGTCCAAGCGGAGACTCACGTAGGCCATTGTGGCCCGTTCTGATACCACGAAGGAGCCCTTCCCTTCTGTAGAATGTGTTTCATACGCCCAACAAGCTAAACCAGTGCGTTCGCCTAGCACTGAATTTCGTTTACATTTACGAATTCTAGCTCCGCAATGCATCCAAATATGTGTCTATGGAGACATCAGTACCTCGTCTCTACAGGGCGGGACAATGGCATGGATAGTATTCTACGCTTTCTATCTCTTCCTCTTCCCTACACCAGCGGCAGAAGTCATTTGTTTGTTGGCCCATATGAGCCCTTGGGCCAGATTTGCCTGGACACCCTACATGTGGGCTCCATGGCCCATTCACACAGCCAGCAGGGGTTATAGTTTGCAAGCTGGTGCCTTCCCTTGCTAGCTCATTAGCAGCGCAATTTCCCGAGATGTAACTGTGGCCTAGGACCGATATTATGCTCAGGTTGTATTTGTAAGCTAGCTTGTTTAGAGCTTTTCAGCACTTTAACGCTACTAGTGACGCTTGACGCTGCATCACTACATTGCAGGGACTTTATGGCAGCTTGGCTGTCGGAAAAAATGGAAAAAGGCAGGGTAATTATATAGAGTGCAGCTTCCCAGACAGCTATAAGCTCAGCTTAAAAAACACTGCAGTGGTACGCGGACATCATCCTGCAGCTCAAGGCTAATCAAGGTAAAGTCTTCATACTGAAAAGAGACCGTACAATATAAGATAGAGTTTTCTTGATCAGAATGCATGATCTGATTCTACCTACAACGGGCGGTGTCACCAGCTGGTAATCTTCAGATTTGAGCCAACAGACCCTGGTACCAATGACCCAAGGCTCCTGGACTAGAACGCCCGTCTCACAGGCGTAAGAAGAGTGCAGCCGAAGCTGCATTGGAGTGGCGCAGGTGACTCTTCCCACGGCAGCCGGTTTTATGTACCGGAGGGGCTCAGGATTTTTTTCCCGACCAAGGACTGTAATTTCAGTGTAACCCGATTTAATTTGTTGCATCCCTCCCACAAATTGTCATCCTTGGAGCAGCTCCTTGCAGCTGAACTGTTCCATACCCTCCTGCCCCGGAAAGGTATTGAACCCAACCCCGGTCCCAGGCTGTGGCTCTGCTGGGTCATGTGTAAAAGATGGTTGCATCTTTCGGGCTGTTCTGGGTTAGAACCTCACTTTTTTCGTCCAAGGACGTCCCGCGGTTGGGGGCTAAGATACTTGGCTTGGATATCATACGTGGTTCCAGGCTCTGGATCAGGGACTGTTATCAGTCTTAGACCGGCCATAGTGACGAATTGTCACGCGTGATTAGTTATCACGTCCTGCACGAGGTGCCCCTGCTTCTACTAATAATGGCGGATCTAGAGAGGATAACTCGATAAAACCCGCACCCTGAGTCATGAGTGGATGGAGGATTCTGTTAAGTCTCAAGATCGGCACAACGGTGACGAACTGGATTGTTGGGGCTTTTGATTATTGACCTTGATTTTTGACTTGATGATTGACTCTCTGAAACTCTGATCCCATAAGGTAATGCGTCAACCCTCGCGTGGCCTCCCTGCGTAGCTTAGATAACCGCGATACCGTTGAAGGGCGACTACACAATTGGCTCCTGATAGCGGCCTTGAGGGGGGACTTTTTTAGAATAGAGACGACTAACACGAATCCGCCAAAGATGGGGTGCGGAAGAAGAGCGGTTTTGATGGAAATCCGTCAAATCAATCTGCAGCACTCTGAGGCGGCTTCCGCAAATTTGTTGGTCTGCCTTGAAAAGGCGGAGTGGATATAGTCTTTGTCCAGGAGCCGTGGCTGAGTAGTAACGGCAGAAAGATTTCTGGATTAAGGACTGGAAAATTCAACACCTTGGTGCATGGGGAGGCAGGTAGGCCTAGATCCTATGTGCTTCTTAAAAAGAGATTAAAGCTTTTATTCTCTCTAGGTTCAGCAATGCTAACGTAACCACGGTCTTCCTCGAGCGAGGCAGTAATGAAATGTGGGAGGTCTCAGCGTACATGTCCCATGGGGACGTAGCGGAGCCACCACCTGCGATACTGGGCGAAATCACCGCTGAAGCAAGGCGGAGAGGTCTTGGCTTGATCATCGGTGCCGATTCTAATACCCATCATAGCATCTGTGGAAGCTCGGTTTTGTATATGTATATTTACTTAGTTTATTTAATATGAGTGAATATGAACATTTCAATATAAAATGTGTTGAGTTAATACTGAAGAATAAAAAAGAACAAAAAAGAATAAGCAAAAACAGAGTTGCCAAAATGATAGTAAATTAATTCAGTGTGTGGCGTTACCACTTCGTTTCATACATAACATTTTTCCTTCCTCTGCAGGAGTTAAGGTGAGAATGGAACTCTCGGTTTCCTTTGTCTGGTCGACCGCCGAGGGGCTGCCGGCGTCTCGCTTAGTTCCGGATCTCTTTCCGGTGTCGCCTGCCGTGCTGGTGTTGAATGCGATGGCGGTGTATCATCCTGTATTATTGTAGTGTTGGGAATAGAGAACCCTTCCAAATCTTCTTCTGATCCCAATGATATATTTTGTGGTGATTCTATGGGTGCTTCGACTTCTTCGTGTTTTTCTACTATACCCGATGCAGCTGTGCCGTTCTCTTTAGCTGCAACCCTCGTTTCATGATGATTCACTTCCGGTATTGCTTTATCGGGCCCCGCGTGTGACTTCCGTATTTGGTCTACATGTCTTTTTATCATTTTCCCATTGAATTGTATTTGATAGTGAAGATCCCCTAGACGGGCGTGTATTGGTCCTTTAAGCCACTTAGAAATTCGCGGGTTACCCGAAAGGAAGTATACGTTTTGATTTACCTTGAACTCTCTTCCCTTTTTCTTGAGATGAGTGTATTGTTTTTCCTCTACTTTCCTCGAGATTTCCTCTGGTCGAATCAAGTCCAATCGCGTTCGTAGCTGCCGCCCCATAAACAATAGTGCTGGCGAGGTGCCTGTTGTCGAATGTGGTGCATTTTTGTACTGTCTCAAGAATTCGTTTACGTTTTCCTGCAAAGAACTATTCGTGGTACCCATTGCTTTCAATGCGTTCTCGACCGTCTGTACGCTTCGCTCTGCTTGTCCGTTAGTTGCCGGATTATACGGTGCTGAGTATTTGTGATATTTAACACCGACTGTAGTCAGGAAGTTGTTAAATTCCGCGGACGTGAAATTTGTTCCATTATCAGATACAACCGTTTGAGGAACGCCATAAGCCGCAAATACGTCGTCCAGCAAAGTAATTGTCGCGGCCGCCGTAATTGATTTAGTGATTTTCACCTCTAACCACTTGCTATACGCATCCGAGATTATCAGTAGCATTGCTCCTTCGAACGGCCCCGCATAGTCAATATGAAAGTGTTCCCACGGTCCCGGGTTTGTTTGCCTGTTTTGCACATGATTCGCATTTGTTCGCCATGTTCTCGATATCATTGTCAATGCCCGGCCAGTATATGAATGAGCGGGCGATTCCTTTCATCTTGACAATCCCTAGGTGTGATGTGTGTAAATTGTCAAGCAGTTTGGCTCTGTACTTTGGTGGAATGACGACGCGATGCTCGAACATCAAACATCCTGACGATAGCTTGTAACTCACTTCTGGGGACTTGTATCCTGTTCTCTTTAAGCATTGACCTGTTTCCAGCAGTTTAATTATTTTACCCAGTCGCTCGTCTTTTCTGGATTCGTTTGCAATTTTGTCGGATCTTAATGGTAATTGGCTGATTTGGCGAATAACAAAGTTGTCGAACTCGTCGTATTCGTCTGGATTATCCGTATATGACTGCCGCACATGTCCCACCTGTACTGGTTGCTGTCGTAGAGGGTGGGCCCGTGAAAGATAGTCGGCGTTAGCGTTTGCCTTTGAATTTTTATACACCACTTCGAAATCAAATCTACTCAGAAAGTCTGCATAATTAGCCATTCTGCTAATGCAAAGTACTGGTAGAGACTTGTCTGGTTGTAAAATTTGTGACAACGGTTTATGATCTCTGATTAGCGTGAAATGACGCGCGTACAAATATTTGAAAATTTTCTGAACTGCCCATACTATTGCCAGTGCCTCTTTGTCCATCTGTGGGTATCGCTTTTCTGCAGTATTCAGTGTTCGACTTGCGTATGCAATGGGTCGTTCAGTTCCGTTCTCTAAGCGATGTGATAGCACCGCTCCCAACCCTGTTTGACTCGCGTCCGTCGCTAGTAGAACCGGTAGTGCCGGGTTGTAGGGTATCAAGACTTGTGGAGAAACCAGCGTCTGTTTTAGATACTCAAAGGCTGAATTTTTCTCTTTGGACCAGTGAAATTTTTCACTTTTCAGCATATCGCGCAATGGTCGCGCTCTCGTCGCCAGGTATGGGATAAATGCACTATAGTAAGTAGCTTTTCCTAAAAACAGCTGTAGCTCCTCCACATTCGTTGGTTTGGGGCTATTCAGCTTCAATGTGTTTGTCAGATTTATGCACCCCCTGTGCGTCGATGCGATGGCCTAAAAACTCCACCGATGGAGTAGCAAAATCACACTTTGACTTATTTAAGCGTAGACCATTGCATTTGATGCGATTTAGCGTTGTCGCCAAAACCCTCAGCAGCTCTTCAAAATTTTCCGCGAACACCAAGATGTCATCAAAGAAATTTAAAACGTTTGACACTCCTTGCAGGAGCGTCTCCATTTTTCTTTGCCACATAGCTGGAATATTTGCTGCCCCATATACCGCACGAGTCGGTCGTACTAGTCCGTGTGTAGCTGTGTTTAATGTCAAAACATGTGCAAAATCATCGTCGATCGTAAGGTGTGTATATGCGTCGGTTATATCCAAGTGACAAAATATCGCCGCTTTTTTCTTTTTATTGAACAAGTCCTCCGCTTTAGGAATCGGATGTTCGTCAATAATCATTCTTGGATTAACCGTTGGCTTGTAATTGCCAGTGATGCGAATATCTCCATTTTTTCGCGACTACATGTGTTGCTGAAGCCCATTCCGAATGCTCTACTCTCACGTAAAAGCCAGACTGGATTTTGCGATCTATTTCCTTGGCATACGCCTCTCTCAATGCCATTGGTATTTCGCGTGCTCGTGCGAACACTGGTGTGGCTCCCGCCTTCAGCTTCACTTTTGTAGGCGGCCCTCTCAACTTACCCGCTGTCGTGTCAAAGACCTTCGTAACTTGCAAGGAGATGTTGCAGCCGTTCTCGTTGGTTTTCTGAAAGTTTTGGCGCGGTTGAACTTATAGAGTTAATTTGCCTGGCTGACGAAAATAGCTCCGAAAAGTTAATTTCACGTGCGAATTGTGAGATCCATTCTCTGCCGCAAAGTGTATCGAAATCTTCTTGGACAACATACAGATTCAGGCGCCGCTTAGTCCTCCCCATTGATGCGGTTACTACAACCCTACCCATGCAGTTCACTCTATGCCCCGTGTAGCTTGTAAATCGTCTGTCTGTTTTTAATAATCTAAAATTCGGTTTTATAGTGCGAAGAGTTTTATAATTAATAATGGCGCATGGGGCACCCGTATCAAGCTTCATCTGTATTTGCTTTCCATCGATATTTACGTGAAGCATTTTTCTGTCTACTGCTTTACATACATTAATGCTGTTCAGCTGCTGAACTGGTTCGAGCTCATCCTCTGAAATCTGATCTAGTTTTACCTTGCACACTTTTGCAATGTGGCCCAATTTTCCACACGAAAAACATTTGGAGCTACTGAATTTGCAGTCTTTTCTGCTGTGTTGGCCCCCACATCCGTAACAATTTGCGGATTTTTCTTTTGGCTTCTTGGTCAACTTTTCCGCATTTGCATTTCTTTTTGTTTTGACTGGTTCGTATCCCAGTTTAAACGTTGGTTCGCTTGGTTGTTCCCACTCTGTACACTTCAGATCTGTTGTTGCACTTTGTGTTAGTTCGATTGTGTGCGCAATTTCGTATGCCTCAGTAAAATTGTTTGGTTTTTTACTTATAACCTCATTGCAAATATAGCGTGACTCCACGCCATACAGTAACTGCTGTTAACATCCTATCCAAAAAGTCGCCATATTCACAATATGCAGCGCCCTTTTTTAAACGAAGTGCGTACTCGGCAATCGATTCGCCTTTTTCTTGCTTACTTTGTCTAAAGTTGATACTTTCAGCATACTTGTTCCGTGACCCATCAAAATGGCGAATTAACACGTTTTTTATTTCATCGTATTTCAGCGAGTCAGGCGTCTTTGGGCTAACAAGTATTTTTAGTGCGGCGTTCAGCTCTGCCCCCATATGCACAAGTACGAATTTGTGTTGTTCCTCTTCTGGAACTTTTCTCAGCTGTAAGGCCCAATCTACGCATGTGAAAAAATCCTGCACTGAGGATTTGTCTTCTGACTTGTACTCTGCAATACTAAACGGTGGCGGTTTGGTTGCTGCCCGCTGATTGGCATTTGCCCCAGCACTGTGGGACGCCCCCTCTACAGCCTCGCGCATTGCCCCTGCCAATGCATCCATCACCCTCTTCAAATCTTCCGGTGTGAGGCTCATCTTTTTAATCCCACTTCTGACATCACTTTTGTATATGTATATTTACTTAGTTTATTTAATATGAGTGAATATGAACATTTCAATATAAAATGTGTTGAGTTAATACTGAAGAATAAAAAAGAACAAAAAAGAATAACCAAAACAGAGTTGCCAAAATGATAGTAAATTAATTCAGTGTGTGGCTTTACCACTTCGTTTCATACATAACACTCGGATACCAACACTAGAGGTGAGTCTTTATTTACTTTTATTGTAGATGAGGGGCTTTGTATATGTAATAGGGGGAGTGACTTTTGTTACTGCGGTAAGGGAGGAGGTACTCGACCTCACCCTGGTTAGTAGAGAACTGGAAGGTTGGATATCTGGCTGGAGGGTGCTCAACGAGCACTCCTCTGATCACCGATATATTCAGTTCTCGGTGAACGAAGAACGTCCCGGTAAAATATCTTTCAGGAATCCTAAAACTACTAACTGGGAGCTATTGCCTGCGGCGCCTACCGTTAGTTCGGACCTGTCCGAATCTGAGATAGACGTTCTGGTGGAAAACTTCACCTCGGCAAGGAATAGCGCCTTTTAACTGTCCTGTCCATTGAAAACTTACAGGGGGAATGCAAGCCGCCCTTGTCGGATTCTCTTGACGACCTAGAAGGGTCCAGTCGGCGGCTCTTCAACAGAGCCAGGAGGAGTAAATTACCCTCGGACTGGGAGCTCTATAAGGTCCGCCTGGGGATTTATAAATATGAAATAAGGATAGCCAAGCGAGATTCATTGCGAAGCTTCTGCGAAAACGTAGAAGGCTGCAATGAATCCACTAGGCTTAGAAAAATACTCTAAGAATCCCGCTCCTCTGGGGTATCTCAGAGATGATGGTGGGGACTGGTCGATGAGTAGCGAGCAGTCCCTAAAGCTTTTACTGCACAATCATTTTCCCGATGTCCCAGTTGCGCAGGGATCTTTGCCTGCATGGTCGGCGGTCGTTGGCCATGCAGAAGTGCCTGCCATTCCACTACGGCCTATAGGGTCGTTCAAGCCCTATAAGTCTCGGGGCCCGGATGGAATCATTCCTGCGCAACTTCAAAAGTCTTTAGGCATTCCCTGCCGCTGGTTGGCCATCATCTACACTAACTGCCTCAGGCTTAACTATATTCCTAAATCTTGGCACACGGTTAGGGTTATCTACATTTCAAAGGCCGGCAGAAGCTATCATGCATCAACTAAGTATTTCAGGCCAATCAGTCTCTCGTCGTTTCTTCTTAAAACGTTTGAGCGGTTGATTGACCTGTACCTACGGGAGAAAAACAAATGTGAACTGTATAAACAAACAAACAAAAAAACATTCTTGAATTCAAGTTAGAATTATGTCATAAAATACTGGCACACATAAAAACAAAACAATGTAAACAGCACATACGGATTCAAAAATTAATAGTATCACTTGAGTAGCCATAAAACATTCGTGCACAAATTATATATGACTACTCTTTCAAATAGGAAAGGATACCTCGGGGGTTACTGTCGGCTTCACAGCATGCGTACTGCAAGGACAGATCGACGGAAACGGCTCTCCATGCGATTGTAAAGCAAATAGAGGAGTCCATAGACCACAAAGGGTTCTAGACATCGAGGAGGCTTTTAACAATGTCTTACCGGGGGCAATCGAAAGAGCTCTGGTGGGCTTAGGAGTCGAGGCGGCTCTGGTTGAATTTATTAGCAGTGGGGAGGGGCCATAATTGAGTGGAAGGTGTGCAGGGGCACGCCACAGGGGGTGTTCTATCTGCTCTGCTCTGAGTTGTGGTAGTCAACGAGCTTCTTGTGGAGCTGGAAGCCAATGGTTGTCGGGTGGTTGCCTATGCAGATGACCTCGCTATCCTAGTCAGAGGCAAATTTCCGAGCACCCTGCGCGATGTTCTGCAGGGCTACCTGAATACTGTAGCTAGGTGGGTTGAATCATGTGGATTGGCGGTCAACTCAGGAAATACGCAATTGGTTCTTTTTACAAGGAGATATAAGATGCCCGATTTCAGAACCCCCTCGATTGGAGGGGTACCGTTGGTACTTTCTGATAGGGTTAAATATTTGGGGATTGTATTGGACAAGAAACTGTCCTGGAGACCCAATGTGGAAGATATGGCCAGGAAGGCCGCGGTTGCCTTGTACTGTTGCAGAGGGACTATCGGAAAGAGATGGGGACTCTCGCCAGGAGTAATACACTGGCTTTATGAGATGGTGGTCAAATCGATTCTGCTATATGGGGTGCTGGTCTGGTGGAAAGCACTGGACACGGCGAGCACCTCCAAAATGTTAGTGTCAGTGCAACGGACGGCGCTGATGTTGTTGTTGTTGTAGCAGTGCTTCGCCCCACCTTACAGCTGCGACCGATCACAAATTGTCATCAATATCCTCTAACGGGAGTCCAAGGAAACTTGCTGTTTCAACAGGGGTTGACCATAATGAAAGGGGTGTTAGAGGCGTTGGTTCCACATTACAATTAAAGAGATGGTTGGTGTCATGTGGGGACACATTGCATGCGGGGCATACATTTTGTATGTCGGGGTTGATTCTGGATAGGTAAGAGTTTAACCTGTTACAGTATCCAGAACGAAGTTGCGCTAGAGTGACTCGCGTTTCCCTGGGGAGTATGCGTTACTCTTCCGCAAGTTTTGGGTACTGTTTCTTTGAGTACAGGATTCACCGGGCAATTCCTGGCATAAAAGTCCGACGCCTGTTTGTGGAGTTCACCAAGGACCTGCTTGTGTTTTTTTGCTTCAAACGGCTAAGTTCTCAGGTGCCGTATTTCCTCAAAATGCTTACGGAGATGACTCCTTAAGCCCCTAGGCGGTGTTGGCTCATCAATCAGATGTCTATTGGGATGCCCATGTTTCTGGGTATTCAACAGGAACTGTTTGGTTAGCATCTCATTTCTCTCCCTGATGGGGAGTATTCTGGCCTCATTATGTAGATGGTGTTCTGGGGACATAAGAAGACAGCCCGTGGCGATTCTGAGAGCAGTATCTTGGCAGGCATGTATCCAGTGCACAGCATCACTACCGCGCTAAATGCCATAAACACCCAGATTAATTACGGACTAAATCAGAAAAAACCCCATCATAGGACGGTGCTCGTGGCACTTGACCTGTCAAAAGCTTTTGACACAGTTAACCACGGCACGCTATTGCTACACATGGTAGGCTCACACCTTCCACCTTGTCTAAGAAGATGGACCAAAATTATCTGAACGGTCGGCTGGCGTCGGTTCAATTTTGGAACGAAATCTCAAATCCTAGGAAAATTAAATAGGGGGTACCATAGTGTGGTGTCCTATCCCCGCTTCTTTTTACTTTCTACATATCAGAAGGAGGAACAATTATTTCCTATGCCGGTGACTGCACGATTATGGCCCTTCAAATGGCAAATATTAGACGTTCACGACGATGGTGTGTTTGTTGATCAGAGAAAAAATACTTGGTCGCAGTGTAATGATAGAATAGCACCTAACTTTATTTAAAGTATGTATAACAAGAATATAAGAGTAGAAAGAATGGAAATGGTGTTGCCAGATTGATATTATTTATCAATACTCGCTTTTAATAGCATATCTGACACCGTTAATATACATAAACAAAAATTGAAAATATCAATTTGGCATAATACTAGGTTCAAACACACACCAAATTGGCAATTTATACTATTTGGGCAATTTATTACGCAATTTGTCATATAATAAATTGTAATAATAAATTGCCAATTTAAAAAAAATTGCGTAATAAATTGTTTCAAACTGCAAATGCAACATTGTAAAGTGTGTTTATTGAGTACATTTAAACGTCGGTTACGCATGGCTAAACTATATGGTTGGCTCATCTCATCAGCTGATTTTATGTCTTTCATTTCACTGAAGTAGGGATTGTCAAAAGAAGATGGCAAACTCAATATGAAACCAAAACATTGAACACATTTTCTTACAACACACAAAAATTTCAAAATTTTATGTTTTCATTCCATTTCATTCGCCTAATAATGTGCGTGTTTATTTTGACAGTCTGAACAAAGGTATGTTCTTGCTGTAGAGATGAGCCAGCCAGGCTAATTACTATTGTGCAAGCTAAATCGAGTTGTATGAACAGCACTCAATTCAAATCGAAATTTCCTAAATTTATTTTTCTGTTTGAACATAGTATAAGGCCCAACTTCTCATATAAAAATTCATGTTTGACAGCTGGAACGCCTTTAGTAAGACCATCTGCTAACATCTCTGCGGTGGATATGTACTAGCTTTTCACGTCTACAATTTATTTTGATGTCCACATGCTTTGTGCGTGGAGAAAAGTTATTATTACGGACAATGTGGATGGCGCTTTTGTTGTCGCAATACAATGTTGAAACATCATTGCAGCATAGATGAGTTCAGCTCTTAGCCGCCTTAACCACATCAACTCCTGCATTGCTCCTACAATTTCCATCAGCTCGGCTTCTGTAAAGGAAAGGGCTACCGTGCGTTGTCGTTGTGTTGACCATGAAATTGCGCCACCTTGCATGGTGAAGACGTAGCCAGAAGTCGAAAGTCTTTCATCGACATCTGCTGCCCAATCTGAGTCACAATAACCAACGAGACCTTCGCTGCTATTAGTGTATACTATGCCCCTGTTAACTGTACCCTTAAGGTACCTCATGATGCGCTTAACTGCCAACCAATGGGCTTGACCAGGATTTTGCGAGAAACGGCTTAACAAATTAACAGCGTAGCATATGGCAGGACGGGTATTTTGTGCAGCGTACAGCAAACAAGCAATTGCTTCCATGTACGGAACGTTTTTCATATCCTTCGCAGCTTCGTCGTTTTGTGGGCGCATTTCTTTTGTTAACCTTTGACCTAAATAAATTGGGGTGGAAATTGGATTAAAATCTCCCATACCAAAACGCTGAAGTACACTCCGAATGTACGTTTTATTTATCTCATCTCTATGAATGCGCATTCTCAATACTGAAGATGCCAATCCCATGTCCTTCATTCTAAATTTCGACGAAAACTCCGTTTTTATTAGTTGAGTTGTTTTTGCATCGTTCGAAAATATTAGCACGTCATCGACATAAATGGCAACATTACCATGCGATTCTTACTTACGTGAAAATAGATACATTTTGATCAACGTCGCTGCGCTTAAGACCAATATTAACTAGAACTGCGTTAAGTTGTTCGTTCCAAATACGACTTGCCTGCTTTAGGCCATATATCGACTTGACCAGAAGACACACTCTGCCAATTGCCGTCCTCGAAACCTTCGGGTTGCTTCATGTAGACCTCTTCTAACTCGCCATTAAGGAAGGCCGTCACATCATCCAACTGATGAATGAAAAGATCGTTGTTGTTGTTGTTGTATCAGTGCTTCGCCGTGCCGAATAGATGCGACCGATCACAAATTTTCATCAATATCCTCTAACGGGAGTCCAAGGAAACTTGATGTTTCAACAGGGGTGGACCATAATGAGAGGAGTATTAGAGGTGTTGGTTCCACATTACAATTGAAGAGATGGTTGGTGTCATATGGGGACCCATTGCGAGCGGGGCATACATTTTGTATGTCGGGGTTGATTCTAGATAGGTAAGAGTTTAACCTGTTACAGTATCCAGAACGAAGTTGAGCAAGAGTGACACGCGTTTCCCTCGACGTGGATCGAGGTGCCATCGGTTGCGGTCCACCTTTTAAGACATGGGGGAAGGGTAGACCCTTCCAGGTCTTGCAGTAGCGTGCCATGGTTGACCGTATCAAAAGCTTTTGATAGGTCTAGCGCAACGAGTACTGTTCTATGGTGTGGGTTTTGATTTAAACCGCAATTTATAGCGTTAACAACTTCAACCAGGCTCGGTGCCTCGGGGCAGCTTGAGCGCCGACCATATGGCCATAGTAGTATAGCGTCATCAATCACAAGAAGAACAGACTACCTCATTCCCTATCTGCGCTTCGAGGGAGATCTTAAGGCCACAATAGAGGTGGACGGTTGGCGCAAGGGTGCGAAAATGGCGGACGAGGCGATACATGTGTACACAGATGGTTCCAAGGTAGTGGAAGGAGGAGGGTCTGCGGTATACTGTGCTGATCCGGAAATAAGCAGATCCTACAGGCTGCCGGATTACTGTAGCGCTTTCCAATCGGAAATAGTAGCCGTATCAAAAGCAATAGAAACCCTGGAAGAAAATAGCCCAAGCTGCAATCGTGTTAACTTTTATATTGACAGTCAAGCAGCAATTAAGGCAATAATCTCGCATAGCGCAGCATCTAAATGCGTGTTAGAGTGTAAGAAGTCCCTGGAGAGAATCGGGACAGGGAGAAGCATACATCTATATTGGGTCCCAGGGCATATGGGAATAGATGGGAATGAAAAAGCGGATAACTAGCTAAAAGGGGCGCATCCCTTGAAGCATGCTCCGTAGACGTCCCAATTAAACTGGGCGAAATTAAGCGAAGGCGAGAGGTGCACATGATCAACCAAGCAGGAAAGGCGTGGGCTCATGCGCGGGGCTGTAAAGTGTCAAAGATTATGTTTAGGTCTTACAATCTTAGACTAACAAAGTTGCTTCTATCATTAAAAAGAGAGGACTGTAGACTCATGACGGGTATTCTGACTGGACACTGCCTTCTGGCGTCACATGCCTTTAAATTAGGCTTGGTCAGTGATATCAGATGTAGGAAGTGCGGGCTGGAGGAAGAAACGATCGAGCACGTTCTGTGCTCTTGCCCTGCGCTTGCCAGGCTAAGACTCCAGCTATTAGGAGTGATACAGCTGTCAGCAAGTTGCTTAAATCCTAGGAAGCTTCAAGTATTTGCCAAGAGGACGAAGTTATTTTATAACATAGGTCCTGGTTTTTGATAGGGTTTTTCAGTTTGGTCATTAAAACAAACTTCTGGTAACACTACGATCTTATTAGTGAGGTCCTCATGGACCGGCCAGTTCAACCTAACCTAACCTATCTGGGTGCTAATGGCATTTATCGCGGTGGTGGTGCGATGGAGTTTTCCGAAGCCATGCGGATGACAGGCTAGCTGCAAATTCGCTTTGAAGTAGGGGAGCAAACCGGCTTCAAGCGTCTTGGCTAATGGCGATAGGAGAGATATCGGGCGATATGACTCTCCTATGTCAGCTGGTTTCCCAGGCTTTAGTAGCGGGACCACCTTGGCCATTTTCCATTTTTCGGGAATGACAAATGTGGAAAGAGACAAGTTGAAGACTTGCGCTAAATATTTGAAACCCTATTTCCCTAGGCTTTTGAGCATCGGCATGGCTACGCCGTCTGAGCCCACTGCTTTGGATGGTTTAGCATGGCCGATGGCATCCTCAACCTCTTTGGCGGTGATGGTAATTGGTGAAGTGCTGAATTTATGTTTAAGTGCGTGTCTGTTGGCCCTCTGTCTATCTTTGTCGACAGTAGAATGCATTATATATTGTCGGCAGAAGCGCTCGCGCATTTTTTCGCATCCGACAACACTTTATCGCCAAAGACGATGGAAACTTTGTCATTGTGCCTAGACGGATTCGATAGGGACTTTACGGTGGATCAAAGTTTACCTACACCGGCAGAGAGGTTACAACCGCTTAGGTGTTGCTCCCATTTCGCCCGCTTGTGTTCATCCACAAGCAATCTGATGTGTTGGTTTATATCCCTTATTTGGGGGTTGCCGGGATGGAGCTGTCTTATAAGGTCATGTTCTTTCGCTAAATTTGCGGCCTGCGCCGGAAAGTGGGGCTGAATTTCGGGAATTCTACCGGCGGGAATGAAGCGAGCCGAGGCGGATTCAATGACTTTGCGGAAAGCACGCTCCCCTTGACGGGCATCAGTCGGGATAGGGAGGGCAGTAAAGCTGTTGTCTGTAAAGGATTTGTATTTGTCCCATTTTCCTTTTTTAAAGTTTATGAAAGTGCGTTTTTCTGTGACGATGAAGTTGGCGGTACGCTCGAGCGAAATGAGTATAGACAGGTGGTCGGATGCCAATGTTACCATCGGCTGCCAGTTGACGCAGTTTACGAATTATGCGTTCACGATTGATATACCCGGCGAACTGTGACAGCTTCCTACCATACGTGTGGGGGCGTCTCCGTTTATTGTGCAGAACGTCGTTTCTTCTATTTGATCCGCCAACATCTCACCCCTACTGTCCGCCCGCAAGTTATGCCACTTCATGAAACCGACTATCTCCGTGATCTTCCCAGTTGATCCATTACAGTTTAACTGCAAAACTCTGAAATGCATGGTGGGAGACGTCGTCACTCTGAAAGTAAGTGACGGGTGACTACGCCTGGGTTGTGGAAGGCTAGGACGCAACTGCTGTTGTGGCCCTGAGATTGGATGTCCTTGGGAAAGCATTGGGGTACCCGGTGTATTTGGGTATGCGACCTGGCAACATGGCGCAATGAAACCCGTCGGGGGTTGCCGTCGGGGAGACCAGAACATCTAGGAAAGTGGCACCGTCCATGGCAGGAGCTGCATTGGGCGGATGTCGCAAACATATATATTCTGTGCTGGCAAACGGTGCAAAGGGAGATAGGGACTAAGAATCTGTTTCCCTTACCTACACAATTGCTGCCGGAAAAGAGGTGGGAAAAATACGGGGGCAGGGGCTGATGCTCGGCATTGCTCCCGACTACTACGGAGATTGTAGGTATCAGTGGGAGCAGCCGTATGAGTTGGTGGCGCCGTGGGGCCCGAGCAGCAGCGGGTACTTGTTGTGGCTTGCTGGGCAGCGGGGCTGCTGGAAGGTAGTGGAGCGCTAAGGCGATTTGTAGAAGGAGGCATCAAATTAAATGGGGTTACACTGAAATGACAGTCCTTGGTCGGGAAAAATCCCGAGTCACTCCGGTACATAAAACCGACTGCCTTGGGAAGCGATGAAAAGATCGTACTTTGCAGCCATGGCCAACAGGAACCTTATTGAGGTATACCGAACAACGGGTGCAAATGTCTCCGTATAATGAACTCCCTATTTCTGCTATCAGCCTTTGACTAAAAGTCTCGCCTTTGTACAAGTGCACCATTTGAATCTAGCTTCGTTTTGTAAACCCATTTCGACGCTAAAGCCTTTTTGTTCGCTGGTAGATTTGTAAGATACCAAGTTTTCTTTGAATTAAGCGACTCCATCTCTTCGCCCATCGCCTCAACCCTATCATAGGCTTCACTAGAACTGGCCGCCTGGCTGGGTATTCTAATATATAGCATCTCTGCCGGGGTGCGATTCAGCTCAGAATATGCCAAAACCAGAGGAAACCTACAATTAAATGCAGATTCACGTGTCATTTGCCAAGGATTTACCGGTAAACAAGGTACTTTACACAACCAACATGCTTTGGAATACGGTACCAAACTGGTTGGATGTATTTCCCTAAAAAAGGGTGGAACTACGCATCTTGGTTTGCCAGTATTTGCTTCGGTAATTTATATTGATTTGTATTGATTAAAAATTGCAATAGTAGATAATGTAATGTGAATTAAAATTGAATAGGTAGCCGGAGCAAAAAAGGCAACTGATCGCATGCAACTGTTATTTATGTGGCGCCACCGGGAGCTGCTGCTGCTATCCTAGAAGCATTAGAAGCAGATATTTCTTTTTTGCATCACCAAAGGTGTGCCATAACATGATATGGTTCACGTTAAGCACGCTCTCTTAAGGCAAAAAAAATCGCGTCTAGTCAAGCCTGATTGTTCAGGAATCATCGCACCAGAAAGGGTAAGTAAATTGCCTACCATATTAAATATATAAACAACATGTATGAATTTGTTAGTGATAATTTGTCATACTTTTGTTGATAATCAACTGAAGAATGCCGACAAAGTTCGAAGTTCATTTAATACCAATTCATTTTTTTAATTAGGGTTTGGAGAGCAAAATGCATATGTATATATGCACAGAACTGCATAGAAAGAGAGGAATTAATTAATTATGATCAGTAGATTTACAAGATTTTTGTCATTTTCCCTGCGTCGCAGTTGTCATTACATTGCATTAAGAGAGGACATCAACACATTATTATCCACAGCCAGTTAAAATTTTAGTAAATTTTGCTCTTTTCATCACTGATTAAAACGTGGAAAGTTATGTATCGAGCATTCCATGGAGAATGGTAAATTTTAGCAGACTTTCGCATTGCGGTCATTATTAATATTCAATTCATAGAAGGTTTAATGTGGTCAATACAATAGTTCCCGAGATGGTCGTGCTAGTACCTCAATGATGCTTGTTACCGGAACGTAGATAGATAGATAATTTATTGATTATTGCACAGTGACTTGCACATCTCCTTCACAGCACCTCATCCTAACCGACTTTTTTGATGAACCCTAGCAGTGTTCTTGGCTTGAGGGATTAAATGTGGGAATGCTCTGGCCATGGTGAGCCCATAAACTTAGCCCTACGTCTTGAGATTGCGTCGCATTCTAGGAGGATATGGTCCGCAGTCTGCTAATCGATCACAAAATCGGCATGTGTTGTTCGATATTATACCCAGCTTTTGCATGTTGATGTTCAGTCTACAGTGTCCCGTAAGAATAGCCGTTAGGATTCTTAGGTTACCTTTCGAGAGGCCTATTAATGCCCTATATCGAGTTGCGCTGTAACCCCCTAACAGTAACTTAGATTGTCTTAGGCCTGGCATATTGCGCCAGTGTTCTTCTCTCCTTGCCCTCCCTTCTACTAATAAATTCCCCTGTGAGCCAACTGGCAGGAACGACTCGGGATCGATGAGTCATGTAGTTGCTGCCTCTCTTTCCGGGTTGTCCGCCTGCTGTTGTTGTTGTAGCAGTGCTTCGCCCCATCCAATAGGTGCGACCGATCACAAATTGTCATCAATGTCCTCTAACGGGAGTCCAAGGAAACTTTCTGTTTCAACAGGGGTGGACCATAATGAGAGGAGTGTTAAAGCCGTTGGTTCCACAATACAGCTAAAGAGATGGTTGGTGTCATGTGGGGACACCAAGAGACGGAGCAGCCCATTACATATTGGCACAACCGAAGCACTGCTGGACATCCAATCTATATTAAAGGTATGCATTCAAAAATGTTTGTACCAGTGGCCGGTGCACACCGAACTGGACCAATGTATGCTATATTGATGCCTGCACAAATACAAAGCAATGTTTACGTAAATAATGTTACTGCTAATGTCAATTTGCATGGTTGAGCACATTCGGTACCTACGTTTATACAAGGTGGAACACCACACTACCTACATGGCGATGTAGCCACCGATCAGGTTGTTGTAAGAGATTAAATTAAATATGTTATTAATAAACACTGATTCTTATATTTTCATTATCATTAAACTGTAGACTGTAGACTCATGACGGGTATTCTGACTGGACACTGCCTTCTGGCATCACATGCCTTTAAATTAGGCTTGGTCAGTGATAGCAGATGTAGGAAGTGCGGGTTGGAGGAGGAAATGATTGATCACGTAGTCATATCAATTCGTTCCCGGGTTACTCGGGGAAAGAAATTTTAGCAGTACTTTGCCCTTTTCAATTTGCACATCTATTCAAGAACTTCGCATAATGGATTAAACAGTCATCTGCATTTATTTGTTTTTGTTTTTGACGCGAGCCTAATTTACTTCGTAACATTAATTAACCCTTTTTATAATTTTATGCTTTCTATAAATGCAACAGCGAAGTATCTTTTGGTACCCTTGCCATCGGAAGATACCTTGGCATGGTGGAGGTTCACTTGAAATTACTTTACCTGGGCCTGATTCTGGTTATCTGAAATCTCATTGAGTCCCTTAAGCTTTTGGCCTCGCAGAAAAAACTAATCGTGGAATCCTATTTATAGAGCATTTTTTCGGTTATATTAAAAACTTTTAAACTATCCTTACTAATATTAGTTTCTTTTTCATTCTAGGTAATTTAATTTTGACGATGTGCGCATAGCAATATTCCAAAAATTTCAGCTGTGGCTGTAAGAACACACATTTGCTCAAATAACAGGAAGACTGCGACAACTATCCCTCCGCCTTTTTATTACCACATATATGGCCCTACCAAGCATATTATGGGAAAGGGTTGTTGTTTTTGTTGTAGCGATTACAAAGGGTCAAGGCCAAATGCTCAACATCACCTGTGAATCAACTTTGAAAGCACGAATCGGGGCTGCCTATATTCCGGTATTTTACCTAAAAAACTCATATGGCTCTGCAAACTCATGTTGAACAACACCAGCTTCGAAACAAGGTTGCAGAATGGGCACGACTATGAATGGACATTAAAGTATTTATGTAGTTTGTACATATCAATATTTTATTTATTTATTTATATGTTAAGATTATTAGGGTCATAAGGAAATAACTTAAATTGTAAAAACCATTATAAATATGAATTATTTGTTGATTAAATATTATTTAAACAAAAAGGACGCGCTTCATTCATGGAAAAAGCGAATTGACATAAGGTAACCGGTACGGGTAACCGGCAAGCCAGTTACCCGTGTTGTTGTTGTTGCATATGTTTTGGTTAGCGATAACGAAAACAAACCTAATGAAGTAACTTCACAATGTAAATAACATCGAGAGAGAAGGAATGACGAAAACACAATAGATAAGAGCGAGGAAGCGAGTCACACGTACACAATTTTGAGAGAGCGCGTGCGTTACTTTTTTCACGACATCAATGTAAAAGTGATTAAGACGATAATTGGTGACCAGGTTATCGGTGACGATTAAGTAATCGATTAGGTAACGACCCTGCAAAAATTGTTGGATTACGTGTTCCATTTTCTTCATGTTGGAGTACTCCAACAATACTTCTTTGCTATGCGTTTGCGGACCACCATCAGCCGATCATTGCTCGTTTTTTAACGACCGTGATCACGACACGATGACGATCGAACAGAGTTGCCAAAAGTAAAATATTGCATACAAATAACTGATAATAAAATTTTACTTTGGCAACTCTGATAAAATGCAACTGTGCACTGCCCTACAAGACATAGGTAACCAGTTCACCCACACATTCAAAGCTTTTTTCGCTCTCCACTAACACATCGACGTTTCATGCTGTCATCGAAATGACAGTTCATTAATTATTCCGGAAAACATTGAAACGCAGAAAAAATATCTTTGTTTACAACGAAAAATATCTTGTGCTTTTAGTTGTGACATGTGACGGAAATTAAAAATTTTGTTGCAGAGAACACCTTTTTGCGTTGGCGGCCTTCGCCCAAAATAACATTAAGTTAATTTTAGTTATGACGTGTGACGGAAATTAAAAATTTTGCTGCAGAGACCATCTTTTTGCGTTGGCGGCCTTCGCCCAAAATAATATTAAGGGTAACGTTTTACAAGACGGTGCACCACCTAATTTAAAAATATCAAATAATAATAAAAACGGAGCTCTAGGCGCGTCTTTTGATTCCACGTTTGATAATTTTTGATAAAAATTTGGTGGTGCACCGTCTTTTAAATCCTTACCATATTAAGTTGTATAGAATCGACGGGATGGCCTACAAGGTTTCATGTCATACTAAATCGCTCCCGCTATGGTCGGACTACCCTTCAAAAAACGCGAGTACTCTATAAATACTGTAAGTAATACTCCTTTGGGAGTATAGGACTGCTCCAACTCTAATCTGTATTCATACAAAAAATGTGCACCAATTAACATTGCGATGTCCTAGGAGAGGAGTAGGTGATCCCACTCTCGCTTTGTTTGTGAGTAATCCATAGAGTACATACGTGAGAGTACATTCCAAAGTACTTTCACTGTTGTACTCCATGGAGCACCCACAGAGGATCATATGCCAAAGTACTAAAGAGGAATTGTGTTGTCGGAAAGAATTATCGGAGTGAATTTAATATAAAATGAAAGTAAATGAAGAGGGGCAATACAACTTTTATATTTTGTACTACGAATATTCTTATGTTATTTAGCATTTGCGTGAATAAAGAAACTAATATTTCTCTATACTATAGTATGTATATATAAAACCAGTGCGCTGTTGGATGTATTTCCCTAAAAAAGGGTGGAACTACGCATCTTGGTTTGCCAGTATTTGCTTCGGTAATTTATATTGATTTGTATTGATTAAAAATTGCAATAGTAGATAATGTAATGTGAATTAAAATTGAATAGGTAGCCGGAGCAAAAAAGGCAACTGATCGGCATGTAACTGTTATTTATGTGGCGCCACCGGGAGCTGCTGCTGCTATCTTAGAAGCATTAGAAGCAGAAATGTCTTTGATTTTTTGCATCACCAAAGGTGTGCCATTACATGATATGGTTCGCGTTAAGCACGCTCTCTTAAGGCAGAAAAAATCGCGTCTAGTCAGGCCCGATTGTCCAGGAATCATCGCACCAGAAAGGGTAAGTAAATTGGCTACCATATTAAATATATAAGCAACATGTATGAATTTTTTAGTGATAATTTGTCATGCTTTTGTTGATAATCAACTGAAGAATGCAAATACGGCAGAGTTCGAAGTTCATGTGAAAACCAATTAATTTTTTTAATTAGCGTTTGGAGAGAAAAATACATATGTATGTATGCATAGAACTGCATAGAAGGGGAGGAATTAATTAATTATTATCAGTAGATTTGCAAGATTTTTGTCATTTTCCCTGCATCGCAGTTGTCATTACATTGCGTTAAGAGAGGACATCATCACCTTATTACCCACAGGCAGTTAAAATTTTATTAAATTTTGCTCTTTTCATCACTGTTTTAAAACGTGGAAAGTTATATATCGAGCATTCCATGTAGAATATCAATAGTTGCCGAGATGGTGGGGCTAGTACCACAATGGTGCTTGTTACCGGAACGTAGATAGATAATTTATTGAGGATTGCTCAGTGACTTGCACATCTCCTTCACAGCACCTCATCCTAGCCGACTTCCTTGATGAACCCCAGCAGTGTTGTTGGCTTGAGGGATTAAATGTGGGAATGCTCTGGCCATGGTGAGCCCATAAACTTAGCCCTACGTCTTGAAATTGCGCCGCAATCTAGAAGGATATGGTACGGCTCGGGATCGATGGGTCATGCAGTTGCTGCCTCTCTTTCCGTGTTGTCCGCCTGCTGTTGTTGTTGTAGCAGTGCTTCGCCCCATCCAATAGGTGCGACCGATCACAAATTGTCATCAATGTCCTCTAACGGGAGTCCAAAGAAACTTTCTGTTTCAACAGGGGTGGACCATAATGAGAGGAGTGTTAGAGGCTTTAGTTCCACAATACAGTTAAAGAGATAGTTGGTGTCATGCGGGGACACATTACAAGCAGGACAATGTTTTGTATGTGGGGGTTGATTCTGGATAGGTAAGAGTTTAACCTGTTACGGTATCCAGATCGAAGTTAAGAGTGACTACTTGCGTTTCCCTAGGGAGAGTGCGTTCCTCCTCTGCTAGTTTTGTTCTTTGAGTACAGGAATCACCGGCATAGAGGTCCGACGCCTGTTTGTGGAGTTCACTTAAGACATACTTGTGTTTTCTGGCTTCATACGGCTGTGTTCTCAGGTGCCGTATTTCCTCATAATGTAATGCGAGTGATTCCGATCAGCAACAGTAAATATCGGCTGAAAATACCGAATTCCAGCGAAATTAGTTTTTGGAACTGTTTGGAGTTACAGGTGGCGACCGATTTTCTTTTCCGTAGGGCCGGATGCATTGTATTTTGCTGCTTCCAATATTACCATTCCCTTTTCGCGCTCCAGTATCGGATATATCATGTAAAAAATAATTTATTTAATTTAATTTAATTTATTTATTATTACGGCTGTTTAGGCCTAAAACTTAAACTACTAAGTACAATTCATTGTTATAATCACTTATTTCTATTGAATATGCTGTTGGAATGCCATGTGATTCCGATCAGCATATTTACTGGTGTGACAAACGGACGAGTCTGGGAGCCAGTCATTTAAGGAAGGTTGGAAAGGACGCGTTTCTAATCCTCCAGTGCTCCCAACTTAAGGCAACAAAATTTGGAACTTATATTTTTCAATTATATTTGTATTTTAAGCTGTCGGAATGTATTGGTCTCCTATCAACACAGCTAAACATGTCTTTGGATGTTGGAAATTGAAAATAACGTGTACGCAATCACCCCTCCACTTTGTTTAGTAAAGACGCTGTCGGAATGCATGAAGATTCCGATCAGCAAAGCTCAAAATATAATGGGAGGTTGAAAAGGACGTGTTTCCAATCCCCCTGCTCCAACTTTTGTTTGACCTTATTTTGGTTACACATCATATAATTTTATTGTTATATTAATGCTGTCGGAATGCGAGTGATTCCGATCAGCAACAGTAAATATAGGCTGAAAATACCGAATTCCAACGAAATTAGTTGTTGGAACTGTCTTGGAGTTAGAGGTGGCGACTGATTTTCTTTTCCTTAGGGCCGGCTGCATTGTATTTTGCTGCTACCAATATTACCATTCCCTTTTCGCGCTCCAGTATCGGTATATCATGTAAAAAAATAAAAGAAAAAAAAACTTTATCTTATTGGAATGTTCCAATAAACTTTTTTTAAAAGTATTGAAGTTATTACTACTTTTTATGTGATTAGGAAGTTCATTGAAATATTTCAGGCCCTTATATATATGACCGTCCTAAAAATATTCTTTTCCGGCAAAAGCAGCAAACCCATTTGTCAGTACCGGGGTCAGGAGAAGGATCCGGATTGGGTTCGATACCTTCCCGGAAGAGGAGAGTATGGCGCAGACCCGCTGCAAGGATCTGCTGGGAGCTTGACAATTTGTGGGAGAGGCGCAACAAATTAAACACTGAGTCCGCCTGCTAATTACCCTCCACTCCCCTGTGGTCTAGGACCCAGGGCAACATTACTACGTTATGTGCTCCTAATTGATTCAGCTTTTCTACGCACTGAAGGACCAGTGCTGACTTTATTTCGAACGCCGCAAATGCCTTTAGTGGGGACTGACTGTCTGACTGAGTATGGCAATTGTTTCATTGGGGTATCACCGCTGAAGGTTCAGCTTAGCGCACTAACTTATGGCGAATACTTCCGCTTGGAAAATGCTCGGATGTGCTTTTAGAGGTACTGATAATTTGGCTCTGGGTCCGAAAACTCTGGCTCCAATCCCCTCTGGCGTCTTCGAGCCATCTATGTACCATACGATCTTGAGCAGACTAGTAATACATTGCACCCGCCTATACCTATACAGCCATACCAAGAGACGGAGCAGCCCATTACATATTGGCACAACCGGAGCACTGCTGGACATCCATCCTATATGAAAGCTATGCATTCAAAAGTGTTTGTACCAGTGGCTGGTGCACACCGAACTGGACCAATGTATGCTATATTGAGGCCTGCACAAATACCAAGCTATGTTTATGTAAATAATGTTACTGCTAATGTCAATTTGCACGGTTGAGCACATACAGTACCTACGTTTATTCATGGTGGAACACCACACTACCTACATGGCGATGTAGTCATCGATCAGTTTGTTGTAATTAATTAAAATATGTTATTCATAAACACTGATTCTTATATTTTCATTATCATTAAACTGTAGACTAGACTCATGACGGGTATTCTTACTGGACACTGCCTTCTGGCGTTACATGCCTTTAAATTAAGCTTGGTCAGTGATAGCAGATGTAGGAAGTGTGGGTTGGAGGAGGAAACGATCGATTACGTTCTGTGCTCGTGCCCTGCGCTTGTCAGGCTAAGACTCCAGCTGACAGCTGTCAGATCTAGAAGCAGCAAGTGGCTTAAGTTCTAGGAAGCCGCTAACCCGCTGGAGCCATGAGAAGCGTGAGTGCACTTTGGGTGTCCCAAGACAAGTTCCGTACCTGCTCCGAATAATTTGTAGCGACAAAGCGACAAAGTACCCCCTTTTGATGCAGATGAGGGACTAAGAAAGCACAACACCACGGGCGGTGTCCCTCAGGGATCTGTTCTAGGTCCAACTCTTTGGAATGCGATGTATGACGGGGTGCTACAAATCGACCTTCCCGGAGGCACGGAAATTGTCGGCTATGCAGATGATATTGTCGTAGCAGCAGTGGCCAAGAAACTTGATCTGCTCCAAGCATTATGTAATGACGCCGTGGGAAGAATAAAGGAATGGTTGACGAACACGGGGCTGGAGATAGCTAGCAATAAGACAGAAGTGGTTCTGATGAGCTCAAAGCGGGCTGTGGATGAGTTGGTACTAACCATAGGAGATTATCAAATAAATTGAAGGCCCTCCTTGAAATATCTAGGAGTAATCACTGACTCAAAACTAACTTTTAGGGAGCACTTCAGGGCGGTGGGGGAGAAAGTTTCTAGAGTTAGTGGAACCCTAACGCGAATAATGCCCAACATCGGCGGCCCAAGCGAAGCTACCCGTCAGCTATTATCCAACGTAACCAGCTCTGTAATATTATATGCAGCACCAGTATGGCACAGATCTATAATGGTCCACCAAAAAGATATACTAGCAGCCTACCGCATTACTGCTATACGAATAGCATGTGCTCTTCCGACGATCATACATAAGCGTGGGGTAGAGGAGCATCCTTTCTGTCCAAGCTGTCCATCCGAATTGGAAAGCGCAGAACATGTAATGTTTCACTGCCCTCGTTTTCACGGCGAAAGACTGTCTGTAAACAGAGTTTTTGGAGAGGAACCTTCCATTAGGAATTTAGTTCCACGAATTTGTGGGCAAATAGATTGTTGGATTGCTGTGAGCAAGATGGCCTTTATAGTAGTGACGAAATTGATGCATGCCGAAAGGGAGCGCAGAGAAATGCGCATACGAAGTAGTGCCGACTAAATCGCCCCCCCCCCCCCCCCCCCCGTCACGTTATGCCTAACGGCGGTCCCACGGGGTGCGGACACATGAACAGGATTAGCCTGGTTTCATTGGGCCACTTGAGGGTAGTGCGCTACCACAACGTCCAATAAAATGAGACAATTTCCGTCGTGCCTGGTGTTGTTGGGTGAGCGGCCAGACAGCAGGGTGCAACAAATGCACCTTTCAGGGGAAAATTAGATTTAGCAGACGAGTATATTCTGTATCATATGATCAACTTGGAGACAACCAAACGTTTATTTTCCTGTCCAAAACAGAACTGGTGCACGGCACTGCTGCTAAAGAAGGATAGGCGTAGTCATATCAATTCGTTCCCGGGATAGTCGGGGAAAGCAATTTTAGCATTAATTTGCCCTTTTCAATTTGAACATCCATTCAAGAACTTCGCATAATAGATTAAACAGTCATCTGTATTTATTTGTTATTGTAGCACGTCTAATTTACTTCGTAACATCAACCAATTCTCCTTGTTTTTATTTTATGTTTTTCATTTCATTTCATTTATTTATTACGGCAAAAAAGCCTAATTCATAAATTAAATTATATTACAATTTACTATCTTATTGCTAAGGTTTTACAATATTCATAAAGTTTTGCTTTAAAAGCTACGATTTCATTACAACTTTTTATATCTATAGGCAGTTCATTGAAACTTTTTAGACCTTTATAAAAAATATTTTGCTGATCTATTTCAGTTCTGAATAAAGGCAGTTTGAAATTGTGTTTATTCCTTGTATTAATGTTATGTGTTTGCTTAACTAATACTACGTTTTTACTTAGATATTCAGGTACATTTTCACTTTTAATATTAAATATAAACTTCATAGCGTGAAAAAAAATCTTTTGCTTGACACTTAACCAGTTCAAACTTCTCAGCATATCAGCCGTACGAGTATCTCTAGGTTTTTTAAGAATAAATCTCATACATCTGTTTTGCATCTTTTGAAGTTTATCTATTTCTTTGTCTGACACAATGAATAGAATAGATGGGCAGTTTACAAAGTGCGGTTCTATAATGGACTTATATATAATTATTTTGTACTTTTTTTGAATATATTTGGATGTTCTCTGCATAACCCCAATTTTTTTCGCAACTTTCTGGACTGTGTAGTTTATATGTTCTTCAAACTTGAGTTTGTTATCAATTATAATTCCCAAATATTTTATACTGTCAACTTTTTGTATGCTTTCATCATTTATTTTTAAACCAATTATATCCTCATTAACGTTCCTCCTTGTTAATATCATAACTTTCGTTTTATTTATATTAAGTTTCAGTCTATTTCCGCACAACCATTTATACAGGTTATTCAGTTCATGTGGTATTTTAGAAAGTCAGAATTAATATTATTCTCACTAATCATTATTAATGCATCATCAGCGAATAGTTTAATTTCACAACCTTCAATAGCGTTAACTATATCATTAATATAAATTAAGAACAGTATCGGTGCCAAAACTGAGCCTTGTGGTAACCTTATGGGTACTTCCAATTCATCAGACATCACGGTATTTATAGCCGTTTTCTGTCTCCTCTGCTTCAAATAGCTGCGAAACCAGTCAAGTTCTATACCAGTTATACCAATACGTTGCATTTTTTTGATTAAGATCTCCCTATCCACTGTTTCAAAAGCTCGTTTGAGGTCTAGGAAGACTGAAACAACCACTTTTTTATTATTTAACTCTTCTTTCCAGTATCACCAAATTAAGAGCTGTCTCACATGAATGTGTCTTTCTAAAGCCTGACTGTTGGTGGGCTAGTATATTATTATCTTCAAGGTATTTCGTTAACTGGTTCTTAACATAAGCTTCAAGTATTTTACAATCACTAGGCAGGGTGTTTATGGGTCTAAGTTCTTCAGGTTTTACTGTCTTTTTAACTTTTTCCACTGGTATCACCGTTGACGTTTTCCACTTTTCTGGTACAAGACCCTCTTCTAGGCTGTTATTGATTATTTGTGCGTAGAAATATCCTGTATACGATATACAGTCTTTAAGTACTCAATCAGATAAAAGTTTTCTGCCGCCTATTTTATATTTGAACTCTTTCAGAATATTAATAACTTCATCTGTTGTTATTTTGGCAAACTTTAATCTAGAATTGACTTGTACATCACTTAGTGCTACACGGCAAGGTTCTATGATGTTATTAATTTCTATTACGCTATTTATAAAGAACCTATTTAGACCATTTGCCAGCTCAGTTTCATTTTCTACCATCATACCATCTATTATCGCCTTTTTAATCCCTTCGTTATCTCTCGTTAAGCAAACCGCTTGCTTAAGATGTTTCCACATTTCTTTGGCGTTATTTTCATTCATTTCGACTTTATTTTCCATATATTTAACTTTCTTTATTTTTACTAGCTTTTTGTAGATACGATTTATATTTTTATATTCGTTCCAATCACCTGTTTGTATCGCAAGCTTATAATTATTATATTTGCATTTATTCATTTGCGCTAATTGTCTGTCGTACCATTTATTCATTAGCTTGATATGAACTTCTTTTTCATACGTTAAACTTTCCATAGCTTGCATTATTATGTTGTTCACTAATTCGACTTTCTCATCAATTAGTAGGTTTTCATTTATGTTGAAGTTACATGATCTCCGGATGCTTATTAAGATTTCACTATTATATTTATCCCAAGCTGTGATTTTCTTGGTCATTCTCATCTGGTATGATTTAGACGTTTTAATATTGAACATTATTGTTTCGTGATCTGAAATTTTGTATGCAGGCAAATTATTGCACTGAATTTCATCTTAATTTGAATATAATAAATAAATTTTAGATGCACTTGCATCTGTAATTCGAGTATTAAATTCTACTTTTTGGGTCATACCCATCACAGAAAATATCTCATTCAATTTTGTACTATATGTACTATATGACCGTCCTAAAAATATTCTTTTCCGGCAAAAGCAGCAAACCCATTTGTCAGTACGGGGTCAGGAGAAGGATCCGGATTGGGTTCGATACCTTCCCGGAAGAGGAGAGTATGGCGCAGACCCGCTGCAAGGATCTGCTGGGAGCTTGACAATTTGTGGGAGAGGCGCAACAAATTAAACACTGAGTCCGCCTGCTAATTACCCTCCACTCCCCTGTGGTCTAGGACCCAGGGCAACATTACTACGTTATGTGCTCCTAATTGATTCAGCTTTTCTACGCACTGAAGGACCAGTGCTGACTTGCGAAAATGGTTTATGCATAAATTTGTTCGTAAAATAAATAGAACCGGCGCATCTACTATGTTTTGCATTCTACAATTGGCTCAATCACAAGTCTATGACCATCCTTAGTAAGTGAATTAAAAGTTTATATAAACAGACAGTTGTTTTATGAGCGTATTAATGAGAAAGATCATAGGTTCGAACCGAGCTCAAAGGCCTAAAAATATTTTTTTTTTTTTGGAATAGAATAATAGATGTAAATATTCTATTATTCTATAATTGCTAGAGACCTTTAAGAGCGATGTAAAAACAATCCGTGGTAAGTTTTTTTGGTAATAATCTAGTTGAGGGGTCGACTGCTAATACGCATCAAAAAATATCGAGAGGTGTCAAAAGACGCGAATTAATCTGTTTGGCTGTCTGGAGAACAATAATCCGAAGGCGGAAAAGAAAAGAAAAACCGAAAAAAGACCCGCGGGTACCTCCGAAACCGGAGGTGGGATCCATAGTATTTTTGCGCAGAACATATTTTTGCGTTGGCGGCCTTTGGCCGCGCTTATAAAAAATAACCCTGGGCTACGCCATGCCAAGTCCGGGTGTGTGCTATTACAGTGGCTACCGCCACTGGGAAGTACCATTTTTTTGGTGGGTACGTGGGTATGAAAACAACAACAACTACACGAAAATGCCAACTTCAACTGCAAATATCTCCGGACAGAGATACAATTTTTCTTTTCCGCCTTCGGATTATTGTTCCCGAGACTATTGTCCAGTCGACCCCTCAACTAGACTATTACCGTATTTTTAAGTAGGCTAAGAACTGAGCGCCGAATCATTGCCACAACTCACAAATGCCGAATATTGGATATAAGGGACTCGCTAAGTCGTACAGGGTATGCGAATTACACGAATCGTGAGTCCCACGCCGAAATATCGACAACCAACCACACCACATTGCTGAATTGTATTTTCATTTCGAACATTTCGTTTCATTAAATACGGATAAGTTTCTCATAGTAAAAATCTGTGGCAGTTTGACAAAACAACTTATTTCGAGTTAGGATTAAAGTGAAATCTTGGCTTCTTCACAGAAATCCGTAACAGATCTCCAATATAATTTATTCATAACCCCTAGCGCCAAATGGCTGCTACAAAAAATAAGTCACAGTGATGAGTTGCGGGCGGATAGTTTTTGAGTTGTTTTCAATTTATCGCCATAACCTTAACTCGAAATAGGTTGTTTTGCAAATTGCCACAGAAATGTATGGATAGCTAGACTCAGTACATTCCGTAACTCGTTTGCGACACTTAGCGGATCCGTTCTCTCGAGTCATTGTATATATAATCTGCCCTCAGTCAGTCTTTCCTTGCTCTCCGACTACTTTAAAGAATATGGAAAATTGAATTTAGTCAATAAAACAGTGATAGTTTGAAGCTGTGAACCTCTAACAGGGAACTACATACATATTTCTTAATCCTCGTAGGGGTAGGGCCAATTTGTACGACTTAAAGAAATGGACGTAAATACTAAGTTATCGCTTATAAAAAATTACCCTGGATGGGCCCAGCACCGGTTTGAACATCAAAACTATATCCGCGCAAAACACTAATGTTCACAATTTTGAAACCTCCTAACTTTAACTGCAAATATCTCCGGACCGAGATAAAATTTTTCTTTTCCGCCTTCGGATTATTGTTTGTCGAGGCCAATGCGCGTCTTTTGGGTAATAGTCTAGTTGAGGGGTCGACTGTTAATACGCTACCAAAAATATCGAGAGAGGTGTCAAACGACGCGTATTAATCTCGAGAACAATAATCCGATGGCGGAAAAGAAAAATTTTATCTCTGTCCGGAGATATTTGCATTTGAAGTTGGCGATTTCCATGTGGTTGTTGTTGTGTTTGTACCCCCAAAAAAAATTGTGCATCACCGTGGCGGTAGCCACGTATTATCATGTCATGCTTTCGTATTACCTATGTATATTGAAAATAACTTACCTAAATTAAGCTTCAAACGCTTCTCCGTTCTTGCACCTTCCTCAAAATGGCGGCTGCACACAAATGAATTTTTAGGAGGAAGGTCTTCACAAGTGGGGATTTGCAGGTTATCCCTCCACCTTTGCTGCTCCTCCTTCCTCCCCGGAAACGAAAAAAATGTTAAGTGTTTTTTTGTACTATCCGAAGTACAACCGAGAACGCGACACTTCCTAATTTTCGGCATTTTAAACTTTCTAAACTTTTAACTCAAACTCGCACACCGAATAGAAATCAATTATTAATCAAATAATGAGACGGCCGTTGAAATTTTCTTTCAAATTTGAAAGCAACCATTTTATTTTATTCATTTTCTCTCATACTCTCTCATTCTCTCATTTTTCTGTTAAATTCCTCTGCCCCAGCACAAGAATTCTGTTCAGACAGCAGGAGGACAGCAGACTTTCTGAGTGATAGCAGAATTCTTGAGTCGGGCAGAGGAATTTAACAGAATTCTAGTGTTGGGCAGAGGAATTTAACAGAATTCTTGTGTCGGGCAGAGGAATTTAACAGAATTCTTGTGTCGGGCAGAGGAATTGAACAGAATTCTTGTGTCGGGCAGAGGAATTGAACAGAATTCTTGTGTCGGGCAGAGGAATTTAACAGAATTCTTGTGTCGGGCAGAGGAATTTAACAGAATTATGTCATGTTTATATTAAAATCCCCGATTAGTATAACATTTACTTCTTTCAAATTTATCGATTAATATTTCATTTAGGTACTCGATAAACGCGGCATCACTTGTGCTTGGCGAATGATACAGAACCCCTATTTGCCACTTTTTATCGACCTTTTTCAATTTTATTATAATGCACCATAAGTTCATATTGACACTAGCATTATAAATTACATTTATCTCCACTGTCCTATGAACATACACTAGTACTCCTCCTGTATGCCTGCTATGCGAGTCGCATCTAACCATATTATACGATGCTATTTCTAATTCGCTGTCTTCAACATCTTTCGTACACGTTTCCGAACATAATATGATACTTGGTGTATGTACTTCAGCCAACACTTCCAGTTCACATTTGTTTGATACTATGCTGTTAATATTCAAGTATATGCACTTAAGTTCATTGTGTCTAGTCTGCAGTCTTTCTGTGTATCGAATTTTCTTCAGCAGTATCTCATTGGATTGTGGCGGGCTTATCAGTGCGTCGGGTGTTCGCTGCTAGTATCCTAGCCTTTGTTTTTTTGCATTCAAGTGCTTTAGGTAGACTGGGCACTGTCTGCTATTGCACGAGTGATTGATATCTAGTCCTAGATTTAACTTCTCATTTGCCTTTATGCAGTTTATACACTTGTTTGCTGGTTGTTCATTACATTCAATGGTCTTATGCTTACCCAAGCATTTGGTACAAACTTCCTCGTTTTTGCATTCAGTCGCCTTGTGATTGTATCCTCTGCATTTGAAACACGTTGTCACATCAACGCCATCGTAAACTTTGCATTTTTCCCATCCTACGTTGAGCTTATCCAATTTTAGAGCATTAGTAAACATTTCCTCGTCCACCTCCAATATTGCGTTGTAATAGTTTTTGTTGCTAGTTTTAACATTATATTGCTTAATAATTTTTATTTCACCCTGTTCTAGGCTTTTGTTTTGCCTTTTTAGACACTCGATCAGATCATCTCTATTCTTTTCAAACTGCATGGCTGTTATAAATAATTTTGGTTTATAGTCACGTGGTATCTTTATTTCATATTCATCACTTATTTTTTTATCCATAATTTGTTTAATCTTATTTCTTTCATTTCATTAATACTATCGATCACCATAATACCATTATGGCCCGCTTTAACGTCTGTTATCTTTAGCTCGTTAGGGTTAATTTTATTATTTAGATCTTGCCTTGTTCTTTCACTAGTTTGTTTTGCCTTCGGTTTAACAATAATAGGAGCCCGTTTCTTAAGCTCTGGAACGGCACTAGCTGTGTTTTTATTTTCAACCGTTCTTAGATTATTTGCATATGTTTGTTGTGGTATCCCATCGTTTTTCTCCTTTAAAAAAAAATAAATGTAAGGCGCGATAATCTCCGAAGAGATCTAAGGCCGAGCTTCTCTTCCAATTTGCGTCGTGCTCCTCTTGATTTTCCCTACAAATTGGCCGGACGGGACCTACATGTTTTAAGCCGACTCCGAACGGCATCTGCAAGACAGATGGGTTTTCACTGAGAGCTTTTCATGGCAGAAATACACCCGGAGCGCTTGCCAAACACTGCCGAGGGGCGACCCCGCTTAGAAAAATTTTCTTCTAATTTAAAAACCTTATTTCTAAAATTTTGATGTTGCTTTGCCCGGGGTGCGAACCCAGGGCATACGGTGTGGTAGGCGGAGCACGCTACCATCACACCACGGTGGCCGCCAGTTTTTCTCCTTTACTATTGTTTTTATTTCACTACAAAACTTCTCATTCTCCCTCCCCACTACTTCAGCTTGATTTTTTATTTTCTCTGCTATCTCCCACACTTTCTTAATTTCAGCTGCATTTTTAATATACATTTCTTGATGCATTTTTAAGGTCGCCAAACGTTCATTGTGTTTTTCCTCCATTGTTTTCATTAACGCCCGAATCTCTTTTTGGTTGGTTTTTAAAGCTTCTTCAAATTCGTTTTTGTATTCTTTTAAATATCCACTGTTCCTATTAACACTCTCTTGCATGTCTCGCAATACCAGATCAATATTATGTATGTATGTAATACACTCTTCGCAAATAAAATTCACCATTGGATGTGTTCCTATTACAGTAGCTTTATAGCTATCGAAGCCGGAACATTTTGCTGCCGAGTGGTATACTTTCGCACACACACCCACACATCTAATTCCCGTCTCCCCGCGAATTGCAAGTTTGCACTTGTCACACTTATTTTCGCTTTCAGACATATTGCCTTTGCTATCGTTTTCACTATGCCGTTTTCGTTTTGTGTTAATTTGTAATTATATATGCATATGTATGCGTTTCTATTCGCTAGACTTGAGTCACTTTCTCTCCGGTATAGAATTATTAAATATTTATATGGTATTTCACTAGGTTTTGAATCGTTATTGATATTAGATTTTGTTAAATTAAAAGTGAACTGATCTGCTTACAGAGTCTCTATCTCACATATTTGTCACTTTTAATAATTATTCAAAGGGTTTCACCATTTTGCAAACAAAATTCAACGAGCGATCTTAAACGCGTCCGTCCCTCTCGACTTCTCGATTCATAAGCAACAGCAAAGTATCTTTGGGTACCCCTGCCAAGATGCATAGGCATGGTGGAAGTTCATTTGAAGTTACTTTACCAGGTCCTGATTCTAGTTATCTGAAATTTCTCTTGTGCCTTTGGCCTCTTAGAAAAGAGCTAATTGTGGAGCCCTATTTATGGAACACTTTTCGGCTTACATTAAAAACTTTTAACCTATTCTTACTGATATGAGTTTCTTTTTCATTCTAGGTAATTTGATTTTGACGATGTGCGGATAGAAATATCCCAAATATTCCAGCTTTGGCTGTAAGAACATACAATTGCTCAAATTAGAAGAAAACTGCATGGTTGAGCACATCCAGTACCTACGTTTATACAAGGAGGAACACCACATTACTTTCACGGGGATGTAGCCGCCGATCACGTTGTTGTAAGAGCTTATTTTAAATATGTTATTCATTAACACTGATTCTAATATTTTGTTTTGGTTTTTACTTTAGAGTCAACCTGTTATATAAGCGATGTCAGCTATGCCTGTAACTTAAGCGCCTTCAGATGTAATAGTTACCGCGGACGCGGTCACAGGAGTAGTTCACTACGTGGGAATCACACTAATCAAGGACTTTCAATATCGGAATGTTTTCCAGCACCATAACAACACCAACAATATGTGCAAGCACCCGAATAAATTGTACAACAAACGTTAACACCACATCAGCAGCCAGCAACAACAACAACAATCGCAACAAGTTCAAACTTCTAAACAATTAATGACTAGTGAACCACCAACATTTCCGCAATATGCGCATCCATCAACACCAACATATGTCACCTACTTTTCAACACAAAATCCAATGCTTCATCCCGCGCCAGCTGCATAACAAGCCACTGGTACACCGTTATATGTTTCACATATGCAGCATATGTATGCGAATGCACATCAGGTGTGCAATTATAAGTGGTCCATTTGTTTATTCCCCCGAATATCAATATATACCCGGGGAAGATGGCCAAGGCCATTCTGATTCTAATACTGATAAAGGCGAACCATTGGAAAATTTAAAAACTCAAACAGACTTTACGAAAAATGTTGATGATGGTATTAATTCTAGTACGGATAGTGAAGAATTTAAACCTAGGAAAAAAGCTAAACTTGATAGAAACTTAACCGAAGATGACGATGTTTCTAATTCTAATACTAAGGAAGATGAACCTTAAAACAGAGTTATCAAAAAATGACGATGATGATAATGATGTTGATGCAAAGTCCCATGTTGAAAATGATGAAAATTATGAAACAGAATGTGAAAATAGTATTAGTGTGGATTATAACCTGAAGCAAAACTGTCATATCCGGTACGACCAGAATTAGATGTTAAGAAAAGAGGCTCAGTATATTTATGGAAAATTTATCATGAGACAATGCCCAATGTATGTATTTCAATTAAATTCAGCACATTGTTGGAAAAAGCATCTAAACTTTATGCGTCGTTTCTTTACACCAGAACATTTACAATTTAAATATAACGAACGTGGTGCAAAATGTAAATTTTGTGATATTCAAGCAGCTACACCAAGCTTCATCAAATTATTGAACGATGAGATTTCTCATATGCCCAATAGTCATTATTTAAAATGTAAATTATGCGATTGGAAGACGAAAATACATTCAAGTATGAATTTTCATTTACGTGTACAACACGCTGAAACAATTGATGGTACAACGAAAAGTTTAGAATTAACTGTTTGTCCATATTGTAATCACAATGGTATTTACACAAATACTTAATACAGGAAAATGAGAAATCAGTGGATGAAAGAACATCTTTTCTATGTTTAGAATGTGGTGACCAATTTAGAACAAATACAAGTTTACGTGTACATGTTTATGAAAAGTTTGCTCATTGTACACCACAAGATTTGAACGGAAAGATCTTGAGGGTATGGTTACACCTATGTGGCATCTACAAGCTATTTATATTGACTAGTATGGAATGAATCCGGATACGGAAGAAAACGGAGGTGACGAAATGAATCACCATGCTTCTTTGGATTCTGGTGATACTCCTGACATGCTTCCTAATTTCGCTACGTCTGATCTTATTATACCTACCAAACTAATATGACTCTGCAAACTGATGAGCAACACTACCAGCGCAGGAAAAATAAGAACTTCAAAACAAGGTTTCGGAAAGGGCACGACTATGAATCGTTAATGTATTTATATAGTTTATAAATATAAAAATGCACATATATAAAAATTACTAGTATAATAGGACATGATTTTAACTGTAGAAACCATTTTAAACATGCATTGTTTATTAATTAAATATTATTTAAACAAAAAGGACTCGTTTTATTCAAATAAAAAGCGAATTTACAGAAGGTAACCGGTACGGGTAACCGATAGGCCAGTTACCCGTGTTGTTGTTGTTATTGGTAACGATTAAGTAATCGATTAGGTAACGGGTACCTGTCTTGTAGGGGGGTTTTATGTATACATACTATAGTATAGAGAAATATTAATTTCTTTATTCACGCAAATGCTAAATAACATAAGAATATTCGTAGTATAAAAAGTAAAAGTTGTATTGCCCCGCCCCTCTTCATTTACTTTCATTTTAAATTAAATTCACTCCGATAATTCTTTCCGACAACACAATTCCTCTTTAGTGCTTTGGCATATGATCCTCTGTGGGTGTTCCATGGAGTAATACAGTGAGTACAGTACTTTGGAATGTACTCTATGGATACTCACAAACAAAGCGAGAATGGGATCACCTACTCCTCTCCTAGGACATCGCATTGTTAATTGGACCACATTTTTTGTATGAATACAGATTAGATTTGGAGCAGTCCTATACTCCCAAAGGAGTATTCCTTACATTATTTATAGAGTACTCGCCATAGTGTACCTATACCAAGTGTGTTCACTAAGCGATAAACGTCAAAACTACAAACAGCCTCGCTCACCTGATGGAAATCTCAGGTCTAGAGTCGCATTTTTGGTCTCAACGACAACATTTTTGACTACCAATCGTATCGACTTTTTCAATTTTTCAATCATTCGGCGCACTCGGTAATGGTATCCATTTTGAATTCGCTGTCATTCCGAATCCAGCGAGTGCCTGTCAGAATGCTTGACAGATAAGTCAACACACTTGTACTTGTACACTATGGTACTCGCGTTTTTTGAAGGGGAGTAACTGTGTTGTAGGGTAGTTGTTCCATGTGCAATTTTTAAGCCGAATTTTAAAAGCAACGAAAATCTGCATTTCGTTTTAATATTATAGTGAAGTGAAAATAGGACGATACCGTGGACCCGAGTACCCCTAGAATGTGTTTATAGAATATGGATAACAAATGAAAGCTGTTGATGAGTGCTTTAGTACAGAGCAATATATTATCCAGAAAAGGAATGAGACTGGGATTAGGACTAGGACTGAGACTCGGAGTGGGACTGGGACTGGGACTAGAATAAAATACATACCACCACCTGGGATAGGCAATAAGGGATGCAGAAGAATGAGAAGAAATTGAGAGAATAGAAAAGAGAGGAGATTGAGAAAGAAATAGAATGAGGCGAAGATGGATATATATGAAGCGAAAAAGACGAAGGGAAGAGTGAATAAAAGGATTAGGAAAAAGTGAAGAGGAGGAGGGCAGAGTCAGACGGAAAAAGCTTATTATGCATATAGGCCAAATTTAGGGCACGACAACGTCTGCCGGGTATTCTAGTTATATTATATAATTATAAAATATTAATTCATATTGCTTGCATATTTCTTTCGAAATCTTCGGGAGTAAAATGCACTTCACATATGCAAGCTGTTTTGAAAAAATTACGCCTTTTCTTAGCCACTACTGCATCCTTTGGAAAATGGAAAAATCTCCATTTGTTTTCACTGATTTTCTTGTTGTTTTTGTTGTTACACCCAAACACAGTACAACGCATTATTACTATAATTATTTAATAAAAACTTTCACAAATAACACCAAATATGTGTGTATAAACACGCGGGTAAATAAAATAACACCAAATACGTGTGTATAAGCACGCTGGTAAAAAGGGTCAACCCTTACGTCATCGGAAACAGCTGATCTAAAGTTTACATGCGCAATCTTTAATTGTGATTTGTGGGTGTTTACTGACGTATATTGGTTGAGGAACGGATCTAAGATATTTCGGGCATTTTCGAGATATAGCGGTATATTTTAGGCCCCAAAAAGAACCTACCAAGGGGTGAATTTTTTTTGACGTACGACAATCTTTATTTAACATTCGTCTATTTAATTCACTACATAATTTTATCCAGAGGTTTTTGAAAACAAATTATAAATAAAAAACAAACAGTTTCGAAATTTATGGTAATTAATTTAGATATACATAATTCCCAAAAACACAATCCGCCGTGGGGGCCGTGGTGGAAACTGATTGCGAAACAACCTGTAACTTGCACCTAATCATTCTTGCATAATGAAGATCTGGACATCAGAGCACACTTTCAATCACCCTTGGGAGATGGTTACACAGGCTGCATGGCGAAAGTATCCAAACCCAATGACTCCTTCCATAATTGGTACAGATGTTGTAGAGCGCAAGGTCGTAGATGGAGTATTGCATACACACCGTCTGGTTCAGTCAAAATGGTACTTTCCTAAGTGGACTCATTCTTTAATTGGTACTGCTAAAACATGCTTTGCAAGTGAACGATCTACAGTGGATCCGCAACGCAAACGAATGATGCTTAAAACGATTAATTTAACTTTTTGTCGTCATATTTCTGTTGATGAAGTTCTTTATTATGAACCTGATCCCACTGATGCTTCTAAAACATTGCTTAAGCAAGAAGCATCTGTAAGTGTGCGAGGTATCCCGTTATGTCATTATATGGAAGATATGCTAACATCAACAATCAGTATGAACGCTGGCAAGGGACGCCAAGGGCTTGAGTGGGTAATTGGTCGTCTTAATGCTGAAGTCAAAGGTATTGCTGAGTCTGCAGATGATTTCCTAATGAAGACGAGGCACTCACTAGACGATATGACTGAGAGTGCGCGTAAAAGTATGGATGAAATAAGCGCACATGCTGCGAAAGCAGCAAAACACATACATATTTAAAAAACGATAAACAAGTAATGTATAGCAATGAATTATGAATTTTCGATTTAGAATAAATTTTATTACAAGAACTCCTGTAGAAAAAAATATAGGGCAATTCTCTCAGTCTAGGAACGGTATAGCTCTAGAACAGCGGTCAACAGCTACCACGCGTCGGGAGAGTTGTCAAACGACGTTTATTAACCCCGACAACAATAATCCGAAGGCTGAAATGAAAGATTTTACCTCTATTTGGGGCTATTTGCAGTTGAAGTTAACAATTTTCATGTGGCTGTTGCAATTTTGTGCACTGACATTTGTCACATTTAAAAATTGTGTATTGAATTAAGTACATATATGAGTTTGAGTATAGAAAATGTGGAAAATTTTTCACAAATATACTTTATTATTGCGTGTATAAAACTTCAGACAGTAAATAGGAAAACTTTCCACGTTTTCTTTGGATTCTAGACCGAGAGAATGTCCCTGATGTGATTACCATTGTAAAGGAGTTGTTAAGAAATACAATCTATGCATTCCTATTCTGAGGTAAACAATTTGGAGTGCAGCCTTTATTTGTTGTTGAAACGATAACGACAATCTCCTAGAGGTTTGGAAATATATCAATATTGATGGTAGTTTGAAAGATATAGATACGCAACAAATTAAATGGGGTTGAAAGATATAGATCCGGTGTTAACCAAACAGTTCCAGTTGAATAGCCAGAAACCTGGGCATCCAAACGCACATCTGATTGATGAGGCGACACCGCCTAGGGGCTTAAGGAGTAATCTCCGTAAACATTATGAGGAAATACGGCACCTGAGAATAGCCGTATGAAGCCAGAAAAAACAAGGAGGTCCTCAGTGAAGTCCACAAAGAGGCGTCGGACCTCTATGCCAGGATTTGCCGGGTGAATGTTGTACTCAAAGAACAATACCCAAAACTTGCAGAAGAGGAACGCATACTCCCTAGGGAAACGCGAGTCACTCTAGCTCAACTTCGATCTGGATACTGTAACAAGTTAAGCTCTTACCTATCCAGAATCAACCACGACATACAAAGCATATGTCCTGCTTGTAAAGTGTTCCAGATGACACCAAACATAACCAACGCGTCTAACACCCCTCATTATGGTCCACCCCTGTTGAAACAGCAACTTTCCTTAGATATATTAATGATTGTACGATCAAACGAACTTACCTGATGTGAAGTTCGATCGTAATTATACTAGCTGTCTCGTCCGAAGATATCAATGACTTGTAGTAACGTCAGTTGCCAGATCTAGCCACAACATTTCACCATTCTAAAAGAATTTTATAGAATTCCTACCTCAGTTGGCAACACCTTACCTGAGCCGCCATCTTTTCTTCATTAAGTTTACAAATCCCGACAAATCGAAATAAGGGAGCTTACCAAAATTGCTCATGAATATTACCTCCTCATTTGGAATTTTGGGGTGGGTGTGTTTGATATCTTCGGACGAGACAGCTAGTATAATTACGATCGAACTTCACTTCAGGTAAGTTCGTTTGATCGTACAATTATACCCCGCTGTCTCGTTCTCGATATCAATAACTTGTAGTTATTTACAAACTCATGAGATTTGTCATACAGTTTTTTATTTGGCTTTCATATTAAAGATAGAAACAGCAAACTTTGCTTCATCAATGATTGGCCGATGATAAAATGTGGCAAATGTCTCCGATCTTATCGTCCATCCTGCCGACTTACGGATGGTTTGAACATCCACCCCATTTCTAAACGCCGCTGAAGTAGCTGCATGACGCGTGCTATGCGCTGTAAACTGATTTATATCCAGTCCACTTTCCTGCATGACTTGCTTTATCCATCTGATAATTGTCTGCGATGATGCTTCCCGATGGGGCTTCTTAAAGGTAATGAAGAGGCAGTTTTCCCTTTGACTTCTTTATCTATTATTTGTTCCATCAACGTATGCCTGCAGAGTCGAAACTGGGCATATTATATCGTTCTCGCTGAATGCCGGAATGATCAGATTGGGCTGCACGCCGCATACCGACGTCGTCTTGATTTTATCAGGAATTTTTATCGCTACTAACCCCGCTTTAAAACTTATGTTTGAAATTTTTATTTTGGACAAAGACTGCACCCTTTGCGCTGTCACCAAAGCGAATAAGATAGCAAGTTTTCTCGATAGCTGACCGAGGTCTAATTTATCATTCGGTCCCATACCTGTAAGAAAGTCTAATACTATACTAGGATCCCATGTCTGATTGTATTTGGGACGTTGCGGCTTGAGTACCGATACCCCTTTACAGAACCTTTTTATTGTTGCATCCTTGCCAATATCCCACGTTGACAATAATGAGATAGCCGATCTGTAGGTATTAAGCGTTCCATATTTGTTTTCGCCGGTTGCTAACGGTGATAAAAACTCCAGTACTGCCGACACTGTCGGCTGAAAGGGAGAAAGTTGTTTGGCTTGGCAAAACTTATACCAGGAAGTTATTGGCTTACTGTACTGCTTCAACGTGTTTTCAGATAAGGATGCTAAAATGTATTGCAGAGATTCCTCTGGTGCTTGTTTGGTAATGAATGCTTCCCTGATAATTTGCCTGCAATTAGGGTTAGAGACCTCCAAGTCGGGTGATATTCCCTGAAAGAAGAACGTAGACGATGAATATCTCTTTCAAAGTAGATAGGTTCATTCACTAGTAAATCATAAAAAATTGGAAACCAAGGTCTTGAGGGCCAATTTGGTACTACCAAAATACCCTCTGCCTTGTCATTGATTATTTTTCTTATTACTTTTAAAATAAGCGCAAATGGGGCAAAGGCATAAAACTTAAGATTGGCCTTTACAGTAGGCATCTATTTTTGTCGCCTCAGGGTCAGGAAACCAAGAAAAGAAAATTGGACATTTTGTATTTACATTTGTTGCAAACAAGTCGACTTTTGGTCGGCCAAATTTATGTTCAATTTCCTCATAGGCATACTCCGCCAACTCCCATTCCGTTTCTTCTGATTTTATGCGTGACTCCTTATCAGCTTCTTTGTTTTGTGATGATTTAATATATGTTGCTTGGACCCACAACTTTCTTTTTTGGCACCATTGCCAAATTTCTCTACTACGTGCGGACAGTTTTGGATACTGAATGCTCTCTGATTCTCTGATTCTCGCTCGAGAAGTGGTGAAAATTCTAATAGAATCCGCTACAGGTCGGCACATAAAAATTCTGAAATTGACGGTGAGCGTATCGCGAGACGAACGACACGTCAAAAAATCAACCCCGGCGAGCGTCACCTGCGAGGTACGACACGGGCGTCAGGCAACTCACCTGACATTGCTAGCAATAGCTCGAATTTCAGATTTATGGCCAATAACATTGAACCGTTCAACAATTTAAATGTATCACAGAGTCCCCATATAAGGAAGTTGCTTTGCCTGACTCCATGTTAGCATATATTGGTCCGAATACTGCCGCACGCACCCAAGGGCAGACAATATTACAGCCTATTGCTGAAAATTGGTTGACTCTGGCAAGATCAGGTCTATCAAAAGAGAGCTCAGAAGAGCTGTCGAACAAATATCCAATACCTGACAATTGTCCTGGCTTAGGCGGCCCAGCTTTAAACCCGGAGCTAAAATTAACTTTGACGGCTCATGCTATCAAAAGAGACAATTATCAACTGGCACTTCAAAATCAACTGGGGCGGCGTTGAGTGCTTTAGGTCAAGTGTTTTCAAAAACATTAAAGCAAGAACCGGAAAATGAAACAAATAAGTTCATCAATGCAACTCTGGGAGACGCTGGCAGAATATTAACCGATTTGCATTATAAACTATCTACTACCAGACGCTCGTTTATCTTGCCTGGTCTGACTTTACTGTCAAAAAATGTTGCAACAGAGGGTCCGGTCGATACGCTACTGTTTGGAGAATCGTTCACCGAACGTGTAAAGACGGCCTCTCTACTGGAGAAGGCAGGCAAGGACATGCTTAAAACATTGTCAGCTACCACAAAGACCGCAACTCCAAAAGCAGCGTCGGGATATACGCAAAAACAGTATTTAAACTCGAAATACAGCTAGAAAAAGAGCTACCAGATAGGGGGCAATGTATCTCGGAACAAAACAGATCGTCATCGGGACAGCAAGAATCGCAACAACCATCGACGTTAGATGAGGTAAGCAATGTTGCAGGGCGATTAAAATATTTTATACACCAATGGCGACAGATCACCTCAGATGAGAGGGTTCTGCAAACCATAGCAGGGTATGAAATTCCATTTTATTTGCCAGTTTACCAGGAACATGTACCCAAAGGACCTGAAATCAGGCATGAAGAAATTGCAGACTATGAAGCAGAAATTGAAAAGCTTCTCAGGAAAGGTGCAATTAGTGCATGCCCCCCCAAGTGAAGGGAGATTCGTATCGTCATATTTTTTAATAGCGAAACCAAATGGCGGTAAAAGGTTTATTTTGAATTTGAAGAGGCTTACTAAATTTATTATTGCTCCCCATTTCAAGCTTGAAGATTGGAAGACGGTAACTCAAATAGTTTCAAAAAATGCTTTCATGGCCACTATCGACCTGGAAGATGCTTATTTTTTGATACCCATGCATCCAAATTTTCGAAAATACCTAAGATTTAGTTTTGTGGGCCAATTGTATGAGTTCAACTGTTTGCCCTTCGGGCTATCAGTGGCTCCTTACATATTTACCAAGGTGATGAAACCAGTCGTCAAGGAACTAAGGTCGAGAGGTTGGCAATCGGTCGTGTATCTAGATGATATACTACTACTGGGAAACTCTTTTATGCACTGCAAAAACAACACCATATAAACAATGTCGATTTTACGAAGAGTGGGTTTCAAGATAAACTACCAAAAATCACAACCAGAACCGTCTCAGAATTGCAAGTTTTTAGGATTCGTAGTAAATACACAAAAAGAAAATCAAGACGGCAGCAAAAAATATAAAATTAATGTCGGAGGTAAAAATTGCTTTTCTGGCCCAATTTATGGGATACCTTGTCGCAGCTTGTTCTGCAGTTCAATATGGAATACTTTATACCAAGCAACTAGAGAGACAGAAATTCCTAGCTCTCAAAAGGTACAACGGAGATTATGATCGCGAGGTACACGTAGCTTCTTATCTGCATGAAGCATTGTGAATGATGACTAAGTGTGATATCTTCTGCATAAACGTCAAAATTCCAAAGTGATTGGATCACCTGATTTGTAAATGACTATCGCTGTCTCATTCTGTATCTTTCTATCACCCGCTGAAGATAGGCGCCGCCATATTGAACAGCCTGTCAAAACGCTGAAAAGTAGCCATATTGAACAGCCTTTCAGGCAGTTGACAGATAAGATAACACACTTAGTCATCATTCACAATGGGATGAAGACCTAGATTGGTGGATAAATAACATTGATGCAGCCAATACTCCCATCAGAGAAGGAAAATTTGCGTGGGAGATTTTCTCTGATGCTTCGTTATCTGGTTGGGGAATCGCTTGCGGGGGAGAATGTTCACATGGTTGGTGGAGCGACACGGAGAAGCAAAATCATATTAACCTCCTTGAGCTAAGAGCAGTATTCTACGGATTAAAATGTTCTGCCACTAATTTAAAGTCGACAGAAATATTGCTAAGAATAGACAATTCAACCGCAATTAGTTATATAAACAAAATGGGTAGCATTCACTATCAAAAACTGTCCGCACTTAGTAAAGAAATTTGGCAATGGTGCCAAAAAAGAAATCAGAAGAAATGGAATGGGAGTTGGCGGAGTATGCCTACGAGGAAATGGAACATAAATTTGACCGACCAAAAGTCGACTTGTTTGCAACAAATGTAAATACAAAATGTCCAATTTTCTTTTCTTAGTTTCCTGACCCTGAGGCCACAAAAATAGATTCCTTTAAGGCTCCATTACTGATACTTAGCATAGACTTGACTTGGCTTGCGAACTGTCACTTACAGTTCTGTTAAATGAACATTGCATGTTACTGATTACTCAAAACTTAACTTGACTTAGAAGTCTGTTGAATTTTGATGTTCTTTGTAAGTTCTAAGTGACGTTTACATTTTGAGATGCCATTTGTTTGTTTCCATTTCATTTTGACATTTTGTCATACAAATTGACATTTATTTAAAAATAAATTTCAACGCTGATTATGATGCCAGATTTTATGCGCCAAGTGGAGTATAATCGTGGCTAAGTTGCCAAGTTTACGCCAAGTCAAGTCAAGTCTATGCTAAGTATCAGTAATGGGGGCTTTACAGTAGATTGGGCTAATCTTAAATTTTATGCTTTTCCCCCATTTGCGCTTATTTTAAAAGTAATAAGAAAAATAATCAATGACAAGGCAGAGGATATTTTGGTAGTACTAAATTGGCCCTCAAGACCTTGGCTTCCCCTTTTTTATGATTTACTAGTGAATGAACCTATCTACTTTGAAAAAGATATTCATCTTCTTCGTTCTCCTTTCAGGGAATATCACCCGACTTGGAGGTCTCTAACCCTAATTGCAGGCAAATTATCAGCGAAGCATTCATTAGCAAACAAGCACCAGAGGAATCTCTGCAATACATTTTAGCATCCTTATCTGAAAACACGCTGAAGCAGTACAGTAAGCCAATAACTTCCTGGTATAAGTTTTGCCAAGCCAAACAACTTTCTCCTTTTCAGCCGACAGTGTCGGCAGTACTGGAGTTTTTATCACCGTTAGCAACCGACGAAAACAAATATGGAACGCTTAATACCTACAGATCGGCTATCTCATTATTGTCAAGGTGGGATATTGGCAAGGATCCAACAATAAAAAGGTTCTGTAAAGGTGTATCGGTACTCAAGCCGCAACGTCCCAAATACAATCACACATGGGATCCTAGTATAGTATTAGACTTTCTTACAGGTATGGGACCGAATGATAAATTAGACCTCGGTCAGCTATCGAGAAAACTTGCTATCTTATTCGCTTTGGTGACAGCGCAAAGGGTGCAGTCTTTGTCCAAAATAAAATTTTCAAACATAAGTTTTAAAGCGGGGTTAGCGATAAAAATTTCTGATAAAATCAAGACGACATCGGTATGTGGCGTGCAGCCCAATCTGATCATTCCGGCATTCAGCGAGAACGATATAATATGCCCAGTTTCGACCCTACAGGCAAACCCCTACAAGAAACGCTGATAGTTTTACTAATACACTCACACTTGTAATTGACAATGCTGATCCTGCGATGACGTAAACTTTGATACTCAAATTTATGTATGTTCCTTTGTTCGCACACGCATGTCCGCATGTACCCAACGACAGCCTATAATCATGAAAAAGGACGCAAACTGAGAAAGCTTCGGACACCTGGTACAGAACAAAAGAACATACAGCAGATACCATTATGCATGTGAGACAGATACATAATTCTCAACGGAATTTTATGTATGCGAGAACAGTTTATCCGATTTAATCATTTTGTCACTACTGACTGTCATATGACAATCAAATGATTATCACGGTTGTTTTGTTATTTTTTAAATTCCGCCATTTTCAACCGACGAAAACCATATAAAAAATAACTTTAAAAAATGAAAAAGAGAGCAATTCAAAGCTCCATGCTAAAAGAAAAAAAAATCGAAAATAATATTAAAAAATACCAAAAGCTGTCGGAATGTGTAGGGCGCACTCAAAAAATTGATACTCGAAAAGTAATAGTGGTTAGTGGTGATTCATTTTTAAATGTGTTTCCGCATGAGGAAAGCGCTCTTCTGTTGTTTTGTTATTTTCTGAATTTAAATTGAACATTCTGAACTCGAATTCTTATAAAACTATTTATTTTAAACAAATAAGAAACACGTATGCTTTTATCACGTACAAAATTAAAAACGTAATGAAATAAAGTAAATAAAAAGCAAAAAGAATTGTTTCATTTTTGGCGGAATATAACAATGGTCATTTATGATAGTATAACAGTCAAACCTGATATTTACAGTAAACTATCATTTATGACACTTTTTGATAGTTAGAGTGTCAGCACTGATCCAGGAAAAGGAATGAGAGTGAGCAGTACGGCTATATACTTAATCAGTAGGCCATGTTGGTGTATAAGAAGGAGACAAAAACTCACACGTACGTGTTTGCATCACATTTGCGTAAGTCCCCTTAAGTTTGTGATAGAAAGTTTGTATGAGGCGCTGATCGTTAGGTTGACATGGCTGACAATCAGATGATAATCATATGATAATCAGTATTCTTGTAGGGACGTTGATAGAACAAATAGTTTAAGGAGTCAAAGGGAAAACTGCCTCTTCATTACCTTTAAGAAGCCTCATCGGGAAGCATCATCGCAGATGGATAAAGCAAATCATGCAGGAAAGTGGACTGGATATAAATCAGTTTACAGCGCATAGCACGCGTCATGCAGCTACTTCAGCGGCGTTTAGAAATGGGGTGGATGTTGAAACCATCCGTAAGGCGGCAGGACGATAAAATCGGAGACATTGGCAGATTTTATCATCGGCCAATCATTGATGAATCAAATTTTGCTGTTTCTATCTTTAATATGAAAGCCAAATAAAAAACTGTATGACAAATCTCATGAGTTTGTAAATAACTACAAGTTATTGATATCGAGGACGAGACAGCGTGGTAAAATTGTACGATCAAACAAACTTACCTGAAGTGAAGTTCGATCGTAATTATACTAGCTGTTTCGTTCGAAGATATCAAACCCACCCATCCCAAAATTCCAAATGAGGAGGTAATATTCATGAGCAATTTTGGTAAGCTCCCTTATTTCGATTTGTCAGGATTTGTAAACTTAATGAAGAAAAGATGGCGGCTCAGGTAAGGTGTTGCCAACTGAGGTAGGAGTTCTATAAAATTCTTTTAGAGTGGTGAAATGTTGTGGCTAGATCTGGCAACTGACGTTACTACAAGTTATTGATATCTTCGGACGAGACAGCTAGTATAATTACGATCGAACTTCACTTCAGGTAAGTTCGTTTGATCGTACAATTAAATTTTATATTTGCAAACGGTACGTGTTTACCAAGTTAAGGCCTAGAAGGTTAAAACTGGTCATATTAATCGTTCCCGAGATTGTCGGGCTAGTACCTTAATGCAGAGCAGTAAAACTGTGCAAGCATTTGAAATTTTTAAATTGATATAAGAATGGGTAAAAGTCTAGTTGAGGTGTCGACTGCTAATACGCTGCCAAAAATATCGAGAGAGGTGTCAAACCACTCGTCTTGACAGCAGTATTAATAATCCGAAGGCAGCTCCTGCCTTGGCGTTGCCACTTTCCTAGATGTTTCATTGGCTTCATTGCGCCATGTTGCCAGGTCGCAAACCCAAATACACCGGGTACCACAATGCTTACCCAAGGACGTCCAGTCCCAGGGCCACAACAGCAGTTGCGTCCTAGCCGTTCACAACCCAGGCGTAGATATCCATCTCTTACTCCTAGAGTGACGACGTCTCTACCGTTGCACTTCAGAATTCTGCAGTTAAACTGTAATGGATTAACTTGCAAAATCACGGAGATAGTCGATTTCATGAAGCGGCACAACATCCGCATCGCTGCGATTCAAGAGAATAAACTCACAGCAAGGTCTGCTCTGCAGACCTGTTCTGGGTATAATGTCCACAGAAAATATCATGAGAGCGGAAATGGAGGCGGCCTGGCGTTTATCTTACACCACTCAGTGCAATATCATTTACTTAATCCAGACATCGGCCGCAGGGACAGTATCTTAGAACGTCAAGGCTTATCTGTCCGGCCAAGCGATGCAAACCTAAAAATCATCAACATCTACATCCCTCCTGCCACCTGTTGTCCCAGTGGATACCGCCCTAACATCAGCGCCTTACTCACTGGCAATAATCGCATTATTTTAGGCGACTTCAATGCCCACCACGATCTATGGAATTCAAACTTGCTGGCAGACAGTAGGGGTGAGATATTGGCGGATCAAATAGAAGAAACGACGTTCTGCACAATAAACGGAGACGCCCCCACACGTATGGTAGGAGGCTGTCACAGTTCGCCGGATATCGCAATCGTGAGCGCAGAACTCGTAAACTACGTCAACTGGAAGCCGATGGTAACATTGGCATCCGACCATCTGCCTATACTTATATCGAGCGTACAGCCGACTTCATTGTCACAGAAAAACGCACTTTCATAAACTTTAAAAAAGGAAAGTGGGACGAATACAAATCCTTTACAGGCAACCGCGGGTTGGATTTTATATAAGGTGCAACGATTTTCAAACTTTTGTTGATTTTTAGGGGTAGTGGGGGTCCTAAAAATCACAAAATTATCATCCGCAGCTCTAGGAAACTCTTAGTTTATGAAATATAAGCTTTTTAATTTCCAAATTTAGTAAAATTTCAACTTAAGCCCTGCACTTAAAATTCGGGTCGCACATATCCATAGCGGTATCAAAAGACGCGTATTTGCGTCAAGATTCAGAATCCGAAAGCAGAAACTATATTTTTTTATCTCGTTTAAAAGTTCTTCGCGGAAAACACGTCGGTACTATTGTCGCTTTTTTCGTTGTTGCAATTAAACAAACGAAAACAAATGAAGGTGGTGAATAGTTTTGCGAGGTCCGCAACAATAGCTATCATCCGGTGGAAAAATCCTGAGCCAGATAAATAATTTTGCATGTAAATGCAACAACAACGATTTGAACCAGATAAATCCAGATAGAAGTCTGGTTCAATTTGTGAGCCAGATAATTTGTTAATTACTTCTTTTTAGGTTGGCAACGCGGCCTTTAATATACCTCATTTTTCAAAAATAGATGTCGCTGCTAAGCCTTTCGCCGTATGAGTTAAATGAAAAAGAGCGGCGAAATCTGCCTATCACATTTCACGTGTGCGAAAATTTCACATCTGCTTCTCAAGTCTCTCAATGATCCCGAGCATTCCTGTGAGAATTGAGCGTGAGCCGGAGCTGGAAAACTCACTGAAAGACGGCAAATATCTTTTTAGCTGGAGTCATTGGTGCCGTATGTCGTATCGCTGTATCCGTATCCCTAACGTAATCAGCTGTTAATCGTTACGACGGTAACCAAAACCCAATTGGTTGGCTACGATACGGTTACGACCTTAGCGGCACCAATAATCGATTGCATTGATTCTCATAAGAATGGTCGAATCAGCTGTTATACGGTTACCGATACGGTTACCGATAAAGCACCAATGTCTCCAGCTTTTATCTTGGTAGAACATTATAAGGTGGTGGCACGTCGACATAAATGCAAACAAACATACACTATCAATGTATTTTGTTTTTGTAAAACACTTAATAATTTGTAGTCTAATATTATTTGGGGTGCTGCGCAGAGGGTTATACCACACACCCGGATTTGGCATGGCGTAGCCCAGGGTTATTTGTTATAAGCGCGGCCGAAGGCCGCCTATGCAGAAAGGTGTTCTACGCAGAATTACCGTTGGAATCAGCATATAAATCTCTATAAAGTCCGATTTTTTATTTTTTTTGAAAAATGTATGTATTCTGCTCTTGTTCCAATTAAATACATTAATTTCAAATTATTCAGAGAATTACAAAACTAAATACATTGATAGTGTATGTTTGTTTGCATTTATGTCGACGTGCCACCACCTTATAATGTTCTACCAAGATAAAAAGATATTGTTGCGGACACTATTCGCAACCTTCATATGTTTTCGTTTGTTTAATTGCAACAACGAAAAAAGGGACAATAGTACGTGTTTTCCGCGAATAACTTTTAAACGAGATAAAAAATATAGTTTCTGCTTTCGGATTCTGAATCTTGACGCAAATACGCGTCTTTTGATACCGCTATCGACATGTGCGACCCGAATTTTAAGTGCAGGACTTAAGTTGAAATTTTACTAAATTTGGAAATTAAAAAGCTTATATTTCATAAACTAAGAGTTTCCTAGAGTTGCGGATGATAATTTTGTGATTTTTGCGACCCCCGCCACCCCTCGAAAAAAAAAGTTGGAAAATCGTGGCACCTTATTCAAAATATTCCCCGCAACCGCTTTGCAGCCCACCCAATCCCGATTGATGCTCGCCAAGGGGAGCGTGCTTTCCACAAGTTCATTGAATCCATCTCGGCGAGCTTCATTCCCGTCGGTAGAATTCCCGAAATTCAGCCACACTTTCCGGCGGAGGCCGCAAATTTAGCGAGAGAACGTGACCTTATCCTAGGTACAAACAAACACCAACAGTTTATTATATAATAAATTGTAATAACAAATTTCCAATTTAAATAAAATTGCGTAATAAATTGCTTCAATTGCAAACCCAACCTAGTAAAGTGTTCAGTGACTCAGTGAATCAACTCTGGTTGGGTTGAAATTTCGCAATTTGGTATTACAGATTACAACTCAACCTGTCAAAAAAAATGTCAGTTGAGTTGTCTCGACTAATTACTTTTTGTGGCATTACCGTTTACAACGTTGTGTTAGTTTAGTTGTCAAACGCGTCAAAATCTTACAACTGATTACTAGCAGTTGTCTCATACAATTTTGCAGTTGTTTTGAAAAAATGCAACGTTTTAGAAGACGGTTCACCACCTAATTTTTAACAAAAATTTTCAAAGTTGGTATCAGAAGACGCGTTTCGACCTCCGATTTAAGAATCCGAAATTAAAAATTTAATTTCTATCATATCATTTCGATTCAATTTTCATGTGGATGTATTGTGCCAGGGTTATTTTTACAAATCGCGGTTAAAGACCGCCAACACAGGAAGATCTTCTGTGCAAAAAAACCGTGGATCGGGCCCCATATTTCGGACCCTCGGCCATTTTGTGGGTATTTGTAAATATCTTTCGAAAGAAATAAAATTTTTAATTTCCGCTTCCGAATCCTAAAAACGGAGATGGAAACCCGTCTTTTGATACCACTTTTGATAAGAGTTAGATGGTGCACGGGCAAAAAAAAAAAAACAAAAAATTTAAAGCCGGTAGTTAAACATTTTTTAATCAAACAATAATCAACAATTTTGTGCACATTTATAGAAAAAACAACGTTTAAACGAAGGATTACATTCGGATGCAGCTAAAATAGGTGAAATTATGCGAACGTGAGTCCCGTTGTTAGTAATCACTACTCCTGGGCATCCTGTTTTAGAGTAAAATACAATTTTTGCTGTTTGGGTTTTAATCCACTTCGCTGAAATATGCTTCTCAATAATATCTAAAACCATTCCAACACCAAAATCATTTCCACAGCATTTTTGATTGCTGCCATCAACAAGGAATCTGAATGTGTCGCATAATTTTAAAAGAGGGGTTCAGCCTTCCCTCTTCATTTGAAGGTAATCATTTGTCACTTAAACATTTTCTTACTTGGTGCTTGGTAGTTCCAAGGGATTGGAATGATCACGCAAATGTTTTCCGCATTCGCGACATGTTAATCACCAACATTTTTGCCATTATAAAATAGATTTCATATCATATAACATCTCGTAGTAACAAAATTACTTTTGAAAATGCTTAAATTAATAATTAGGTTGGCAGCTCCAATTCAACTTCAACTGAAATAAGTTGTAATTTGTAATACCAAACAGGAGTTGAGTTGTCTGAAGGTTGAGTTGTTTTAATTACAACCCAACTAAGTTGACTTGTATACCGTAATAGGGTCATTAAACGTCATTTTTACGAAAAAACCAAATATATAATACTTCTATTCATTATTTGCTGAAACTGTGCAAATGTAGGTCCTGCGCATGCGCGGGATTTGTTAGTATTAGTGAATTGTAGTAGCGTGTGTAAAAAAAGTATTAAGGGGCGAACCGGGTCACTATCCCCTTTACCCAAATTCCGCATACTAATTGTTATAAAATCTCAGTTTAGTCGATTAAACAATGAAAAGGCCTACAAATACAATACAAGGCTTGATGTATTTATTATTTAAATATGGGCTGCAGCCATACAAAGTAACATTATTTACATAAATATTAAAAAAAAGGTGAAGAATTCATATTTTTGAAATGAAAAAAATACATATATTCGTAGTTGTCAGTTGGCATAATTTGCTTTCTTTTGTCGCTTTTTGGTCACTAAGGGCTCATTTACACACGTATATCAGCAGAAATCGGTAATGCTATTCTGCGGAGTTCTTAAAACAATAAAAATTTTATAATACTAATGGAAAACAAAAGCTTACTTTTTCATTTGGAGGTCGAAATAGCCTAATGTGCAATATTGATAGAAGCAAGACGGCTTGTTGAAATATACATATATTTAAGCCCCTTTTTACAAAAATTTAACGACAGCCGTGAGATTTTGTCTCCTTCTCTCGTTGTATATCTGTACTGTAATGTTTGACAGGCTGCACAGTTCAGTAGTAGTGATACAGAAATATTACATATATGGAAAAAACCTAAATGTGAAATAATCAATATTTTGTTAAAAATGACGGTAAACAACGTAAATGGTGAGTAATGTTGAAATTTTAGAATAAAAAAGAATAAAACTCAGTTTCCCTTTTTTATATAGTACCAAAAGCAAAAAACAAAGAGGCTTGGGTGGTATGATGGCAGCGAGGTGGCTATCCTTGGCCCCTGGGAGGAACGTGTAGAGGATCTTCGAGGTTTCCCGCCTCACAGCTCACGAGAGATCCAGGTGAAGCTGCAAAATTTTACGCAAAGATACAGGTACATTTGTGCAATAAATCGAAATAAATAAAATGTATATATGTACTTAATGTTTTCAAAATTTGCAGGAGGGAGAAGTTAAATAAAGGGTCAACCGGTGGATCGCCTTTCACATGGCCACATTATGAGAGGCTGCACCATATTATTGGAGGCTTCAAGGCATCCTTAATGTTTTCAAAATTTGCAGGAGGGAGAAGTTAAATAAAGGGTCAATCGGTGGATCGCCTTCCACATGGCCACATTATGAGAGGGTGCACCATATTATTGGAGGCTTCAATGCCAATATATATATAAAGATATTTCAAAGGAGAGCAAAGAGGGTATGTTTTTTTAGTTCTGCAATTGTAACTAAATCTACATCTTTATATGTATATGGTCATTATTACATTATTATGAAAGTGGTCTAGTTCATTTTCAACTCAGGGTTAAGTGCTATGTTATATCTAAACGAATGTAGCCCCCATTACTGATACTTAGCATAGACTTGACTTGACTTGGCGTAAACTTGGCAACTTAGCCACGATTATACTCCACTTGGTGCATAAAATCTGGCATCATAATCAGCGTTGAAATTTATTTTTGAATAAATGTCAATTTGTATGACAAAATGTCAAAATGAAATGGAAACAAACAAATGGCATCTCAAAATGTAAACGTCACTTAGAACTTACATAGAAAATCAAAATTTAACAGACTTTTAATCAAGTTAAGTTTTGAGCAATCAGTAACATGCAATGTTCATTTAACAGAACTGTAAGTGACAGTTCGCAAGCCAAGTCATGTCTATGCTAAGTATCAGTAATGGAGCCTTGTATCTGTAAATGGTTTTAGCAATTTAAACCAATAATAAAAACTGTATCTTTTGGCTATTGGACCCTGGATAATTCTAATAGTTTCCAAACTTTCAAATCTATTCTATTAAATCACTGCCTGCATAAAATTCCTATGAGACGAATGAGGCCTTACAAACTTCCGTGGTATACGAAAGAGTTGAAAAAATTGAGGAATCTCAGAAATAAATATATGCGTAAGTTTAAACATACGAAGAACCATTTGTTCTTCATTAAATATAAGCAATACTTGAAGAAATTTAATAATTTGGATAAGCTTCTGTACACCAACTATATTCATACAATCGAGTCTAACATTAAGTTGAATCCGAAAACATTTTGGAGCTATATCAAGTCCAAAAAAGGTTGCTCCAGTATACCGTCTGGAGTGTTCCTTGATGGCAACTCAGCGCGAACACCGGGTGATACAGCCAACTTATTTGCGGAGTTTTTTAAATCAAATTTTTCTGCCGACGATAGTTATCAATCGCTTGATGCCTCCTCGAATCTTGACACTGCTCTAAACTTTGGTGCCCTCTGTCTCTCTTCTGATGATATTAGTAATGCTATTCTCAAACTTAAATCTTCGTCTCAAACAGACATTGATGGGTTCTCTTCAGTCCTGTTAAAAAACTGCCCGACTCTAGTTCTTCCTTTAAGAATAATCTTTAATAAATCTCTTTCGTGCGGTACGTTCACTGACGAGTGGAAGCTCACCTCCATTACCCCCGTCTTTAAAAGTGGTAACAAAAATGATGTGCGTAATTACAGACCTATTTCAAAGCTTTCTACCATTTCCAAAATTTTCGAGCATGCTGTTAATGCCAAGTTGAGTTTTGCGGTTAAGTCTTTAATATCTCCCTTCCAGCATGGTTTTGTCGCTGGTAGATCAACAGTTTCAAATCTTGCTGTTTTTAGTGAATATTGTATTGAATCTTTTTCTGCAGGTTATCAGGTTGATTGCATTTATACGGACTTTTCAAAAGCTTTTGACAAAATCCATCATAGTGTTTTAATTAAAAAATTAGGTTGCCTTGGTTTCCACTCTTCGTTTCTTTTATGGGTAAAGTCTTATTTAAGTAACAGACAGTGTGTTGTTTCCATTGATGGACAATCGTCTAGTCCGTTTGTAGCCACTTCTGGGGTTCCCCAAGGGAGTATATTAGGTCCACTTTTATTTATCTTATTTATTAATGACGTAAGTAGTTGTTTTTCATTCGCGAAGTGTTTGCTATACGCCGATGACTTAAAGCTATTTTCTGCCATTAAGACGCCAGATGATGCCTTAATGTTGCAGAATGATATTAATAAATTGCACCAATGGTGCCTGAATTCCGGTATCTCTTTGAATCCATCCAAATGCTTTCAAATGACCTACTCGAAGTCAATTAATCTTCTAACTACAAATTATAGTATCTCTAATTATGAGCTTCAATGTGTTAATGAGATTAAGGACCTTGGTGTTGTCTTTGACAATAAGTTTTCTTTTAGTAAGCACATAAATTTCATAACCTCTAAATCATATTCTATGCTTGGCTTTGTAAGGCGCAATGCTACCAAATTCTCTGATCCCTACACGTTTAAGCTACTTTACACATCTTTTGTTAGATCTAATCTGGAATATGGCGTATTTATTTGGAGACCAAGTAGTCAAACTGCTATTACCAGAATTGAAAGAATACAAAAAATTTTTCTCAAATATGCCCTTCGTCCATTAAACTTCTCTGATCCTATACCCGCCCACTCTGCGCGACTTATGCTTTTAAGCCTTAAGTCTTTAGATAATCGCAGATCAATACTCTGCTTGTCATTTACGTATGATATTATTAATGGGTTCGTTGACTGTCCATATTTATTGGATAGGATTCGATTTAATATTCCTCGGAGGTGTCTTCGCAGTTTTTATACATTTTATTGTGAAAATTTTAAAACCCACTATTCCAGTAATGCTCCAATTGCTCGTGCTCTCCGTGAGTTTAACTCTATCAGTACTGTTGTAAATCTAGACTTTTCTGCTCCAAAAGCGAAACTGCTAAATATGTTAAAATCTGCTTTCTAAGTATTATGTATTATTTTTCAAATAACTATCTCTTAACTTTAGTTTGTATCATAGTCTGTAAGGATTTAAGTCCATTGACTAAGTGAAATAAAGAAATAAAGAAATAAAGAAATAAAAAGCAGGAGGCGAGGAGAGATACAAACAGATTACCACTAAACTGAAACAACAGGAAATGACTTAGACGAGTTGGGATTCAAGGGGTTGTGTAGCGCAATATATAGCTTCTCCTCATGGAACTTGGGGGTGGGGAGGGAGGGATGGCCTGAAGGTTCAATGTGGCCATATAAATCGTTCCCGAGATGGTCGGGCCAGCACCTTAATGGTGCTGTGTTACCGGAGCGTATCGGATCTGTATCCGACAAAGGACCATCACATCGATAACACTCCCCAAAGCCTTCGGGGAGTAACCTAATCGCTACAACAACAACAACAACAACTTAGACGAGTTTCATAATAATGGGCACATATAAAGATGTATATAAAAATATAATTATATATGTATTTATTCTGCGCGTGTGTTTATGACAGAATTCCTCCTAAACGACTGGACCGATTTTGATGAAATTTCGTGTGTGTCTTTAGTGGGATTGAAGATGATGTAGATTTACAATTTGGTCCGTTTTCTTTCCGAGAAGTGAGTCAGCTCCGATTTATTTGAATTTTATTAGCCAGGCAGCCATTCGAAAAGGTTCATCCCTTATATAAAAACAAATGCAAAATCTGTTAATAACCTTATAACTCAAGATGGGATGAACCAATTTTAAATATAAAAGATGCGTTGGAATCATATAGTTTGGCAGATGTTAACCGGGGTAGCTCGTTACTTCCTTGACTGACCAATTTTAAAAGTTATAACTGCGTTGGTTTCTTATAGTTTCGTAGATAGTTTATAAGTGGTTTTTAGTTGCATATGTGAACCTCCTGCTTAGATATAGACCAAAAGCAGAAAAATAAAAATAAGGGATAGGAGTGGGAATGGGAAGAAGAAAAATAGAGAAAAAAAAATGAGGGAGATGAAAGAAAGTGACAGTGGCAAATGGAGAAAGTGCAAAGGGAATACAGGAATGAGAGGAAGCAGGACAAGGGAAGGATATGAAGAAAAATAGAGGAAAGATGAAGGAGAAGAAAGAAAATGCAAGTTTAAGAAGGAAAAATAGTGAAAGTGAAAAGGGGAAGTTACGGAGGAGGATAGACAGGGGACAAACATGGAGAGTTGGAGGGAGAAGCTCTTGCTTCATACGCAATATATTTTTAAATGAGCTACAATACGACAAATGTCTTACATCGTAGTGCTCCTGCGAAGACAGTCACCTTGTAGCGGTGCAGGGGCTTACGCCGATCGGATATGATACCAATTGGTCAGATGGGAGCGGGGCAACCGCACTCACCTGACAGATGTGGTCAAATGCGATCGGTAACCAGGAACTGTCACCTCCTAATCCAGGGTGTCATGCGTCACCGTGCCCATTGGACTGGTTTGCAGCCAGGAGGTCCACAACGCCGGCTGTATTATAACGGCGCCTCCCCAACACCGGGCCACCTTGGGGAGTAACCATGGCCTTACCGCGTCAAGGGGCTCTGCCGCGGCGGACAAACCCAGTTCCCCAAATTAAAACATTGACAACAACGTTTGCCACGTCAAGCAAGTTGTCGTAAGAACAAAATAAACAACAGCAAAAAAACAAACAACAACAACAATAAAAGCACAACAAAGAAAACGGGCTCCAAGAAGAGCAGTGGGCAGAGAAGCGGTAGGCCACGCACGTACTCCAGGGAATTCTTGAACAGCCTCACGAGAGAGGAGACAATGATTTTCTTAGAGCATCAGAGGGATGAATCCCCCTCCACAAGCACTGGAGTGTACAGAGAATCGGCTCTTAAAACCGCAAACACCAAGGGCAACACCAAAACCCAAGGAGAACAGCGCGGGCCCGAAGAGCATTCCAACCAGGAAACAGAGAAACCCACGATCCCCAGTGGACCCCTATCCACTGGTGATCAGCGCGGGCAAGGCAAACAAGGAGAGCAAAAGGCGGCGGCAGGCAACAAACCCGCGATCCATGGAGGGCCCAGTACCTCCATTGCGCAGCGCGGGCCGCAAGGGAAAACAAAAGAATTGACTGCCGGAGAGCGAGAAAAGGTGACAAAGAGAGGCTACGACGGTGCATCCAAGCACGAAAACCATCACCCTAGCAGTCCTTCTAGAGGGACGAGTAAGTCTAGGCGCGCACCGTCGGAGCATGACTCAGGTAGCAGCTCACAGAGCAACTATGGAAAGTCCAAAGAAGGAAACAGTAAAGAGCGGAACCCGGAGGAGTGGAAGCGGCCTAACAGAAGGCACAACAGAGGCAGACAACCTGCACTTCCACCACGGGGCAGTCGAGGAGCGCTGGATGATAAGAGGCGCTTTGGACTAACTGGGGCTGGGGTAAAAAGATATCTCCGATATCTCGAGGAAGGCCTGTCGCCCAGGGAGTCAAGAGCCAGGGCAGATGAGCGCAGACATGAACCAGACCACGGGCAAAGAAAAGCCAATGCTCAAAGAGGAAGCAAAGAAGGAAGAAGAACACAGCCAGCGGCAGCCGACCAGCATGCGCCCGCTCCCGCTGAAAAGCGTAGGATCGGGCAAATTACGCCGGAGGAAACTCCAAGTTCAAAGAGGCAACGGGCCCACGCTCCCAGGAACACTGCACCCACGGGCAGGGAGAATCTAGCCAGGGCGACTGGGGTACCCGCTGAGATGGCATCAAGGCAGCAGAGCTATTCGGAAGCCCTTAGGGGTATCCGAATAGCTGTTCTGCCCAGCGGAGGCCCTTAGTCAAGAGGACCTAACGTATCTCCAAGAGCTCATAATGGACGGAGTGTTCAGGGGATGTGGGCATGCCCTAGTTTTTTGCGGGGTATACTTCCGAGCCGGGTTCCTGCTCGTAGACTGCGAGGACGAGAAAACGGTTAAGTGGCTCGTTGAAGAGATACCGACGCTTGAGGGGTGGACAGGACCACAATTATGCACGAGACGCGGGGATGAAATACGGCCAACGCATAATGTGACTATGTTCCTCCCCAGAAGTGCGGAACGCCCCAAAGAGTTTGCGTTACGGCTCCTCGCCAACCAAAATGAGGGCCTCAGGACACAGAGATGGCGCGTTATTAACTGTAGCGCAGAGGAAACAGGCCTACGTCTCGACGTGGGCATAGACGAGGAATCGTATCAAATTACACGCAGGAACGGATTTAAGCTGCACTATAGGTACGGCCTGGTCCTAGTGAGACCCTGGAGACAGAGGCAAGCACGGAATAATGAGAAGCCGGAAGACAAGGCGGAGGCAGAGGGCGCCGACAGAGGCGAGCTGTCGGACGAGAATATGACGGATGCGAACACCGATACCACCAGAGCTCGCGAGACCACAAACCCTCCCACCGCAGCAAGCAAGAAGGACACAATCGTGCAGCTTGCGGATGAAAGAGAAATCCCCACCACACAAGAGCTCATCGAGGGCTTCGACCTCCAGGAGCTGGAGCTGAATAGGCGGGACGAAAGCGAGAGCGGATTGTCGGATGACCATGATCCGATAAGGCCGGCCGGGTCAAAATGACCGGCACAAGCATAAAAATAGCCCAGATCAACTTCCATCACGCCATTGCAGCCTCGGCTGTGCTGGTGAGGGGGTTCGCCTCGGATGATCTGGGCATCGCCCTCATTCAAGAACTTTGGGCTTACAAGGGACAAGCTAGGGGCCTTAATGTGAGTAATAACAAAGTTATTTGGGATGTCTCACAGCAGAGACAAAGAGCATGTGTAATACTTAAAGCAAATATTAACTATTTTTGCATTACGGAATTTTTAAGTCGGGATCTGGTGGCTGTGCAGATCGAGGCAAAGGTGAATGGAGACAACACCAGCATTGTGCTGGCCGCAGCCTACCTCCCGGGGGACGACAGCACAGTCCCTCCAGTTAACGTGCAGAAGCTAGTGGAGCACTGCAGAAGAGCGAAACTTCCGTTGATCATAGGAAGCGATGCTAACTCCCACAACACGGAGTGGGGCAGCAGTGATACCAACCAAAGGGGTGAGTGCTTACTAGAATATATAGTCAGCAACGATTTGAATATATATAACGTCGGGAGCAAACCGGCATTTGTTACGAGAGTCAGGGCAGGGGTCCTAGATATAACATTTGGCAACAACCTAACTGAGAATATGATCTCGAAATGGGGAGTCTCAGAAGAACCCTCCATATCGGATCACAGGATCATAAGGTTTGAGCTGGGTGCTGCACCGGGGAAATCCAGCCCTAAAAGAAATCCCAGGAAAATAGACTGGGGCAGCTACAAAAGTATCATAGAGGCTAACGCGGATTTTCTCAGAAATAAGAGTAGAAGCACTAACTGTACTGAGTTAGAGGGCAGAGTGGAACGAGCAAATCAGATAATGATAGATGCATACAACTCCAGTTGCCGAGTGTCCCGAGTTAAGGGTAAGAAGGCAACCCCCTGGTGGTCGTATGACCTCACACTACTAAGGAAGAAAGTCAGGAAACTTTTTAACGGGGCAAGAAGAACCGGCAACTGGGAGGAATACACTCAAAATCTTACGAAGTACAATAAAGAGATAAGGAAAGCTAAGAGGAAAAGTTTCAGAAATTTCTGTGAGGGAATTTCTAGCACACCTGCAGCGGCAAGGCTCCAGCCCTAGCCAAAGAGCAGAGGTAGATTAACCTAGCGATTAGGCTCCCAGACGGTACCTATACCGGAACGGTGGAGGCGCGAGCGAAGGCCCTGCTACAAACGCATTTTCTGGGTGCCTCTCCGCAAGTACCGGAACCTGTGTTTCCCAGAGTGAAACCAATCCCATCAGACTGGCAATTGGCCAACTCTCTCTTCAGTGAGGCCAGAGTCAGATGGGCAGTGGAATCCTTTGAGAAATAAAAATCTCCGGGGGTGGATGGCATCTACCCGGCGCTAATGCAGCAAGGGACACAGATTATCCCACATCTGGCCAGGATCATGAGAGATAGCCTGGCACTGGGATACATACCCATGATATGGAGAAGAGCAAAAGTGGTTTTCATACCAAAAGTAGGAAAAAAGGACTATTCACAAGCAAAGTCCTTCAGACCAATAAGTCTAACTTCCGTTGTCTTGAAGGCAATGGAAAAGATATTAGACGAAGAAATTAGGTCGAACGCCCTCAAGAGCTGGCCCCTACATCATAGCCAGCATGCATACAGAGCGGGTAGGTCCACGGACATAGCTCTGTACCAATCAACATCTGAAATACAGAGGGTGTTCGAAACAGAGGAAACAGTGATTTGCGCTTTCCTTGACATCGAGGGTGCCTTTGACAACACATCTCACGAAAGCGTAAACATAGCACTGCAGAGAAGAGGAATTCAGATTCCTATCCAGAGATGGATTGACAATCTACTCCACACAAGAATCGCAGAAGTCCATGCAGGCAACAGCGCAGTTAAGGTTAATACCACGAGGGGGTGCCCTCAAGGAGTATTCTATCACCCCTTCTGTGGAGCCTAGTAGTGGATGAACTCGTGCAAAAGCTATCTGACAGTGGCATAAGATGCCAGGGATATGCTGACGACATCGTCATAATTGCAAGGGGTAAATTCGAGAGTACGCTCTGTGATATAAAACAGAGAGCATTGAATATTACAAAGGGATGGTGTGCCATTGTGGGACTTAACATCAACCCATCTAAAACGGCCATCATCCCTTTCACCAGAAGAAGGGCCCTACCAGCCCTGAGAGCAATTACAATAGATGGCGCGGCAATAGAACATGGAACTGCGGTGAAATACTTGGGGGTCATTTTTGACACCAAGCTCCTATGGAAACAGCACTTCGACTCCATGAGAGCTAAGGCCACGAGGTCCATCATGGTATGTAAACGTTTAGCAGGCAAATCATGGGGCTGTAGCCCGCATGTGCTAAGATGGATGTATACCATGATAGTAAAACCTATGATAACATACGGTTCAATAGCCTGGGCATCGAGAACAACTCGGGCGACGACGAGGCAAGCACTGTCAAAACTTCAGCGACTGGCATGTGTATGCATCACGGGAGCTATGCGCACATGCCCTACAGCAGCGCTGGAGGCTATCCTTGATCTGACCTCGCTGCATATATCAATAGAGCAGTCAGCCAAGCGAACCCTCCTGAATCTCGCTAAGGAGGGCTCGGGCATAGGTAAAGTTATATCGTCCCGAAACATGGAGGAATTGAGAGAGAAGATCCCAATCTCTCAACTCCCGAGGGATGATATCCTCAGGCAGATAGCTGACAGCCTGGCAAGAGAGACAGCAACGACACGACCTATTGGTCGTGAGCTGTTCCTGCCAGTAGGCCCGCAGGAAATCAGAGGACATCTACTAGTAGAAGAAAGGGAAAAGAGGGAAGAACACTGGCGCAATATGCCAGGCCTGAGGCAATCTAAGTTACTGTTAGGGGGCTACAATACAACTCGATATAGTGCATTAATAGGCCTCTCGAAATATAACCTAAGGATCCTAACAGCTATTCTTACAGGACATTGCAGACTGAACAGCCACATGCAGAAGGTGTACATAATATCGAACAACACATGCCAATTTTGTGATCGATCAGCGGAGACGGCGGAACATGTACTCCTGGAATGTGACACAATCTCAAGACGTAGGGCTAAGTTTTTGGGCTCACCATGGCCAGAGCATTCTCAAATAAAATCCCTCAAGCTAGGTGAACTGCTAGGGTTCATCAGAGAAGTCGGCTTGGATGAGGTGCTGTGAAGCAGTTGAGGGCTCAATAGACCAATGGTCGCAGTGCGATCCTCAATTAATTATCTATCTACATCCTAGTGCAGAATATTATCGCTGCAGCAGAAAAGATCACCTATTTATCTATATATATTATATGTATAAAAACTAATGCGATTTATAAAATTTTACCTGTGTTAATTTTCTAAACTTTCGTAGTGGTTTATAAAAGTATAAATATTGAAATCGGCCGGTCAAGCGAAGAAGGTATGTAATATTTGGTATAGATTCTATATATGAGAATTGGAGGGACAGGTACAGGGAAAGACAGGCAGAAGGAGAGGGAGGAAAAGGGAAGGGATGAATGAATTACACCAATGAACATTTCGGTGTGTGGTATAATAATTTTCATTTCGATATCCCTATGGGTTTGGTGTGCAAGGGCCGAACTGAGAAAGAGTTCATGTGTATCTTTCTGTAGGGATGTGGGCATCGTGAAAGGCGATTGGAAATCGTTCTGAGCCAGATGATAAGCATTTTACCGCAAGACATAGTCCAGCCAACACAGCGTCGAGTTAAATCTTCTCCGGTATTAACCGTCATCTAAAATAAATAAATAAATGTAAGGCGCGATAACCTCCGAAGAGATCTAAGGCCGAGCTTCTCTTCCAATTTGCGTCGTGCTCCTCTTGATTTTCCCTACAAATTGGCCGGACGGGACCTACATGTTTTATGCCGACCCCGAACGGCATCTGTAAAGCAGATGAGTTTTCACTGAGAGCTTTTAATGGCAGAAATACACCCGGAGCGCTTGCCAAACACTGCCGAGGGGCGACCGCATTTAGAAAAATGTTCTTCTAATTTAAAAACTTTATTTCTAAAATTTTGATGTTGCTTTGCCCGGGGTACGAACCCAGGGCATACGTGTGGTAGGCGGAGCACGCTACCATCACACCACGGTGGCCGCCAACCGGCATCTACGCGTAGTTATTCAAAGACTTATCTAATCGAGAATATCATCCCTGTGTAGTTGAGAGAGTGGGATATTCCCCCTTAGTCTCTTTTTGTTACGAGATGACAGCTTCTCTTTCGCCCGATTCCCATTTTGAGCTAGTAGTTTAGCGGAGGTCTTCGTCGGTCGGTTCGGTCTGAGGTTCTTCATAATAAATAAGTACAAATGTTTTCTGTTTTTATCTTCATATAGTTAGACCAGGAGCGGGAAAGAGTTGGGAGAAAAATATGGGGACCGCATTCTTTTAATTGTTTTGAACTCAGAAAAGTTTTCGGTAATGATTTCAGATGTTGCCATTAGGATCCATGGTAAGCAATAAAATATACTGGACAAATGGTCTTCCTCCGCTACACTCTTCACGGAATAAAAATGGTTTTTGGTTTTGGTTTTTATATTTCCCAAAACGTTATAATTTTCATCGCTTTTATTATGTCATAATTAATGGATATCAAAATGATATTCACTGATCTAAACTACAGCAAAATTTATGCAAACTTTTACAATTCACCTTTTATAACGCATTCAAAATAAATATGTATAAATAAATGCAAAGGAGCGCGTCTGCGATTGCCGGCTAATAGTTCTTGACTAGCGAATGGAATATTGTTCATGCGCGATGGCAGTGGTGGGTATTCGTTCGCCTTTTCATTCGCCGCGCACGGCTGCGCATAGGAATTGCCGCCGTCTAATGGGGATGGAGGCGGGTTAAACATCCTGCCCGCCCTGCAGGGAGGTGCTAGTAAACACCTTCTGTAGTTTTAGTAAGGCGCGGGGTACCTAAGGCGCCACTGGCCGTGTTGCGCCGTTTGCCGACTTGGTGGGGTGCGCGCGATCATGCGCTTGGCCGTTGGTTCGGGTTTAGGGGTTGCCGCTGGTTTCTTCTCTTGTTCGATCCGCTGCGCGTGGTAGCAGTAGCAGAGCCGACACTTAAGGCAGCTGTCGGTCTCTGCCGTGGGAGCCAGGTAGGTGTCGTCCTGGAAGTATAAGAGCAGACAGAGAAACGATAAGTAGTTGGATACAGCGGATGATAATACTGAAAGTTAATTATACAAGGAAAATGTATATAAGTTATAGCGCTGTGCTCGAAGAGTGCTCCATTGGAAGAAAACACAGTTTAACTAAGGGGCGCATGACAAGACCATTTTGGGTGCTAGCCTCTACAACCCGAATATGGTTGTCAGTGCCTAGGCGAACATTCTCGATTCGTCCCAGACGCCACTCCGTGGTTGGGAGCGAATCTTCTTTAATTACGACGAGGTCGCCTGGTTGAGGATTTCGCTGTGGCGTTTGCCATTTATAGCGTTTCTGAAGGTCCTTCAGATAATCCTATTTCCAGCGTCGACTGAATTGGTGATGAAGCGATTTGAGTTTTTCCCATCTATTTAGCCAGGAGAGGTCTTCCGCGTTTGGCTCAGGAATGGCTAATAGCGGTGCACCTCGGATGAAGTGGCCTGGAGTAAACGCTGCGAAGTCAGGTGGGTCCTGGGATAGTGAGGTTAGAGGCCTCGAATTTAGAACTGCTTCAATACGCAACAACAGCGTCATGAATTCTTCGAATGTAAACTTGTGGGATGCAGCGGTTTTTTTGAAGTGGGTTTTAAAACTTTTTACTGCGGATTCCCACAAGCCGCCCATATGAGGGGCACTGGGTGGAATACACTGCCAGTTTATTCCCTGGGGGGACATATTTGTGGACAATGTCCGCAGAGCATTCGTTAAGAAATTCAACGAAGTCGCGTTCGAGTGCGCGCTGAGCGCCAATGCACGTTTTACCATTGTCGCTCATCATTTTTGAGGGATAAACTCGTCTGCCAACGAATCGGGCGAATGCTGCTCGAAAGGCTTCGGTAGTAAGGTCCGATCATAGCTTGAGTTGTACTGCCTTTGTGGAAAAACAGACGAATACAGCCACGTACCCTCTTATGATAGTGGTCGACCTCAGAACCGATGCTTTTATTTGGAGTGGACCTGCAAAGTCTACTCCTGTTGTGGAAAAGGAGAGTGAGAAATTGCAGTGCTCAGGTGGTAGCGGTGCCATTATCTGCGTGCGCATTTTCTGTTTGAAAAGCGTGCACGATTTGCATTTAAAAATGCATTTCTTTATAAGAGGCTTTAGTTTTGGTACGTAGTACTCTTACCTCATCATTTGGAGCATTAACCGTATTTCTGCATGAAGAAGCAGGCGGTGTAAAAACTCTAGATACAACCGGCGGAGCCTTGAATCCGGTGGTAGGATTACTGGATGCTTCTCGTTTTATGGTAATGTAGAATGTTCCAATCGGCCACCGATACATAGGATAGAGCTGCAAAAGTATCGATATAAATATCGATATATCGGTACCAGGTTCGTGGTGCGATTATCGATGTTTTTTTCTAAATAAAAAAAATTATCAGCGTCTAAAACTTTGATAATACAAATAAAACATGAATAAATAAAACTACATACATTATGTCAGATTTGTGTTTATTTTAGATGAATACCTAACAAGTTGGTGGCTCTGAATGAAAAATTCTTACAAAAGTTCCGTGTGAAAGTTACGTTATTTTTTTTTTTTTTCATATTATATACACATATATACATCGTATATGCAGATATACACGCAACAGAAGACATCATTGAGTTAGAAGACGAAAATAGTGTTGCCAAAAAGCTACGAAGTACAAAGTCTAGCATTTGGACCCATTTTGACAAAATCAGTAATACTATTGCAAAAAATGTTATACAACTAGTGGTAATAGGTCCAATTTGTTTCACCATTTAGAACGATCGCATACAACTGCAAATTTAGATTCACATAGCTCGCCAAATAAGATTAATTTTTATATGAAAAAACATATGAAGATCCATCATCACGTAAAAGGCTTTTGCCAGCACCCTACTGTGGTTTAGCCGCCGCAGACGTTCGACCTTTTCCCATAGTGGATGGCAAAGGGTGTCATAACCATCGCGGACAACTTTGCAGAATGTGTTTTATGATCGTTTCGAAGTTTTGAAGACAATATTACATATATATATATATATATATATATATATATATATATGTATATATTATATTTACATAAATGTCTGATATATACCTGATATTGCTTTTAAATTGAGTAAGCGGTTTTCACTATAACAAAAAATTCGATATATATCGCGATATATCGATACCTTCCCTGTTAAATATCGAAAATATCGAGTATGTCGAATATCGATACTTTTGCAGCTCTAACGTAGGAGGCCGTCTTCATCGAGAAGGGGGTTAAGGGCCAGAAGGAAACTATTTGGCCTTTTGTTCTGTAGGGCGCTCTTTTCCGCCCCGTAATGGCGAGATTGTGCCATTGCCACAAGCCGCGTTTTTGCATGTTGCAACTCTTTATGGGTCAGATGGGGATTATGTGTTGTTGCCACCGATTTTGATTTGTTGCAGGCTTTGTTTGCAAAGAAGAACACGTATGCAATCACACGGAGATCTCGAGAGTATGAGGAGAAAAGTTGAAGAATATCGGCTTCTTCCTCGAGTGCGTGATATGCTTCGATCTTGCGTTTCTCAGGTGGAGAAACGCTACCTGCTTTCGGCTTTGGCCATGCCGAAATGTGGCAAGAAAACCATTGTGGTCCGTGCCACCAAAAGGAGGAGCCTATAAAATGCGGTTTGCAACCACGTGTGCCAAGATCAGCAGGGTTTTCTTGGCTAGATACATGGCGTCAGGTGCCGCTAGGAAGATATTCTCGAATTTGAGAGGTACGGTTGGCCACATAAGTCTTCCAGGTCGATGGAGATTTTTCTAGCCAGGCTAGTACAATCTCAGAATCTGACCATACGAATGTGTTGCATGCTTGCAAGGGGAGCTGTTTTCGAACAGTTGAAGCCAGTTTGGCGAGTAGGACTGCACCACATAGCTCTAAGCAGGGTAAGCTTAAATTTTTTATGGGGGCAACTTTGCCTTTCGCAACCAAAAGAGAGGATTTTATTTGGTTGCCCACATGTGTGCGAATGTAAATCGCTGCACAATATGCTTTTTCCGAAGCATCACAGAACCCGTGGATTTGGGTATCTTGCCCTGGAAAGACATTAACCCATCGAGGGATTTCGATGTGGCAAATGGCTGGCAGATTTTCTGCGAAATGTTGCCATTTTGATAATGTTGCGGGCTTGGCGGTTTCATCCCAATCGCTGCCATCCAGCCAAATTTCTTGGAGAAGCACCTTGGCTTGGATCATAACTGGCGACAGCCATCCTGCCGGGTCAAAAAGTTTTGCAACAGAAGATAAAATTTGTCGCTTTGTGACCGCATTTTGGGTGTGTTCCGACAGAATGGTGTATGAAAATTTGTCCCTGAGCGCGTTCCATCGAATGCCAAGAGTTTTGGTATTGGAAGTGCTCTCAAATTTCGGAAACTGTTCTAATATGGCCGGGTGATTAGCCGTTAATTTCTTTAGTATGAAACCATCTGATTTTAGGGCGTTTATCACTTGAACGAGTGACTCAGTAGCGTTATCGATGGTATGACTTCCGGATAGGATGTCGTCGACATACGATGTTGTCTTGAGAATTGTTGCAGCCAAGGGGAATGTCGCTTTCGTGTCATCGGATAGTTGATGCATTGAATTGGCCGATTTGCGAAATAGGATTCGCTGAAAATCCTTGTCGTCCTCGTGTATGAGGATCTGACGGTAAATTTTTTCAATGTCTCCATTGAACACATACTTATGCATGCGCCACTGTAGAATTAGTAGCATGAGATCTGGTTGGAGAATTGGACCAGTATATAAAACGTCATTCAGGGATTTGCCTGACCCAGATTTTTTTGAGGCGTTGAAAACCACACGAACTTTGGTGGTGACCTTATCTGGTTTGACTATCGCATGATGTGGCAAGTAAGATGAGCAGACCTTGACATTCGAAGTTATTTCGAATGGGTCGGTAGGTTCCATGTGATCAAGGTCGAGATATTCTTGTAACACATTGTTGTACATTGTACCTAACTCCCCCTTTTTCTGAAGCGATCGCTACATGCTGAAAAACGTGGGAGTTTTTCAGGAAACTCTTCCTTGAATGGAAGTCGCACAATGTATCGACCGTTTGGTGTACGTGTCGTGGTTGTTGCATATATCTGCTCACACGCTTGATCCTCGGAGGATATCTGTGGAGGTTGTGGAATTTCCTCCTCTTCCCAAAATTTTCTCAGTTGAGAACTGTCTCGTTTGACGCTTGGACTTGTGTCGAGAATGACACAACATTTTCAGCTATTGGACCACTGAGAATCCAACCAAAAATGGTTTGTTGCGCAAGTATGTTGCCGCACACCTTTTTTATACCTTCCAACAGAATTTGTGGAAGTATGTCGCTGCCAATGACCATGTCAGTCTGACCTGGTATGTGGCAACTGTGATCAGCGAGCTCAAGGAGTTTGAACTGCTGCCAGATTTTGCGACTAATGGTGGATGTTGGCAGATTTTTTGTCAATTGCGGCAATACAATGGCATGAGCCTTTATCTTTTTCATGGCCTTGGATGCAACCAGTGTCAAAGGACAAAGCTTGGAGGACGTTTGTACGACTTGTCCACCCATGCCAGAGATTTCGAACTTTGAATGTTCGAATGGAAGTTTCAACCGTTTTTGAACTTTCGAGGAAATGAAAGTTCTTTCCGAGCCCTGATAGATAAGGGCCCGCAGTTCAAATAATTCTCCTTCGTGTTCCACTGCGACATAGCAGTAATAAGGAGAATTTGGTTATCATTGGCTGCATGCAATGATTGAACCGGTGCGTGTTTTGAACAACACAGTAGCTCGCTAGAATCGGAGCTATTATGCGTTTGTCGAACGGGAGATGTTCGCGGGGTGGAACGTGGAGCTTGTGAGCTCGCATGCAACAGCGTGTGATGCCGTTGATGACATGGCGAACATGACCACTTGCTCGTGCAATCATTGATGATATCAGTGCTGCTAAGGCAGTTTGTACACAGCTTAGCTTGTTTTACGAATTGTGTCCAGTTTTGCACAGACATTCGTTTGAATCGTGGACAGGATCTAATAAGGTGCGGGGAGTTGCAACATTGGCAAGTTTCCTTTTTAGATTCTGCCACAAGGGTTTGCGTCCTGTTGAAGGATTGTTTTGCGCAGAATTTTGATGAGCGACGGGTTTTTGTTTGCTTGGTTGAAGCCTATTGACTCTTTCAACGACTTCATATCTCGAGGTGAGAAAGTCGTTCATTTGTGACCATGAGGGTAGATCTCTTCGAGAAGAGAGAGATTGCTCCCAAAGTGACAGGGTTTTTTCGGGGTGCTTTGATGAACAAATGTACACCAGAATCGGATCCCAGCTGTCTGTCGTAACTCCTTGTGAGTGAGGGACTGTTAGGCAGTTGTTGATTGTATTTTGCAATCTCTGAAGTTGCTCACTGTTTTCGGATTGAATAGTGGCAAGAGTCAGTAAGGATTTGATCTGGTTGTCAACCAGGATCCGCTTGTTTTCGTATCGTGACCGTAAAGCTTCCCAGGCAAGGTCAAAGTTATCATCGCTCAACGGATATTGTTTGACGATTGGGTCGGCTTTGCCTTGCGTTTTGTACCGGAGATGGTACAATTTCTAAGCACGGGAGAGCCTTGGGTGGTTAATGTACACCGCTGTGAACATGCGAAAAGCGGGCCATTCTTCATAGCCACCATAAAAGTCTCCGTGTCCCATGCTGGGACTTTGAGGTAAATATTTGCCTCCACCGAGGGTTGTTCCACGCGCAGTGGTGGATTCGGCGTTGCCATCATTTTGATCAACGAAAGTTGATCGGCAATCTTTGCTTTTGTCACTTCATACGTATCGAGGCATGCGCATTGTTTGCCTTGTACTGAACTCTTGAAGTCTTCAGGGAAACTTTCGTCTGGTTTCGAAAATACCAGATCGTAAACCGATTGAAGCCGTGCCCAATAATCATCTAGTGATTTGTCCTTTATCATGAGATAACATACAGTGTGATCTTGAATCGGTGCTTCGTTAAATTTTGCACAGTATCTCATCAAATTGTCACTTTCCGCGATGAACTTTTGCGCGGATGGGTCAACTGATTTGGATTTCCGGCGGGGGATATTGACCTTTCCTTGGCCGTTTCTTCCTTTGGGCCACCTTTTGGTTTTGTCCCTGTTTCGGAATTTAAATTGGTGGCGGTGTTTGTGTTTTTTTTGTTTTTTTTTTTTGAAAAATAGAGTCAAGCACGGAAAGCGGGACGTTCCTTAAATAATTTAAATCCGCGAAATACGGAATTTAATTGTATGTATAATGTTTTGTAAAAACAAAAAACAAAATAAATTTAAAAAAAATCCCAAACACTTTTCACTTTTATATACGTATATTTGTAAATTATTGGTATATATATGTATGTATATACATATTAGAAAATAATAATATGTACTTTGAAGTTTGTATGAATATTTTTTTAAAGTTCCTATAGGGACGAAAATGTCTCAAACTTAGCTTTATGCGTTAGAATAAGTACAAATGTACATGCGCAATATACAAACGTATGTATATATGTTTGTTTGTGCGAACGTATGCACGTGAATAAATGAGCTGCTCTGTTTTTTTTTACAAACAGAGTTTGTTTTGATTCGCTTCTTCGTCGCTTTAATGTCGCGTTTCTTTTGTGAAGCTGAGTGCGCTTGATTGCACTGTTGGGAGAGTGCAGCAAAGAAAGATGAAAAAAATTGCAAATATGAGAGAGGTTGACAAATTTGATCAGCAACACCAACTTACTTTGCTGATGTAGCTATACGTGCTGGGAGAATGTCGCTGGAAGAGCGACTTGACCGTGTAACTAAACACGTATGATGTTCTCTGAGTGGAGAAGTATGAATGTTGGAAAAGCAACTTGAAATTATTTATATGAATATTATAACTTTTTCTAAGCTGCAAAGCAGAAAAAATGACTTGGAAGTTGAACTGTATCGCCAAGTTCAACGATCTGTGCGAACAAGGAGGTAAATTCAGCTGTAGAAGAAATTTTTGCTGATGTTGTTCCATTTTTGTTGGTTGAATAACACTGAAAACTTTTACATATATATATATATAATTGGCGGATTTTGCCTATTGGTATAGCGGAATATTTTCTACCAATTTTTGGCTGCAAAACGTTTGCAGTAAAACCAACGGTAAGAAAATTTTTATTTATTTTATTTTATTTATTTATTATTTAAAGTCGACGACAAACTATGGTCGACTGCATAATATAAAAGATATATAAATATACAACTCAAAAGATAAAATTTAAGATATATCGAGATTTCAACAATGTTATATTACAAACAAAGAAATATTAATGAACATTACTATTTAATTTCAGAATATAATAATAATAAGAAATATGAGCAGAAATAAGATCTTATGCCGAAATCTTATACTGGCGGAATGCATCAGATTCCGCTCAGCATGATTTCGGAATGCAGTGGATTCCCATCTCCCTGTTGGAATGCAACAAGATTCCAATCAGCATGTCATGGGAATCCGGCAGTCCTAAGAGTAGTGTAATGAGGATCGCCATCACAAGGCATAAAAAAGTAACATGACCTGTGTTGTTGGAATGCACCAGATTCCAATCAGCTCGATGCCTGACCCATAAGATTATACTGCCAGAATGCACACAATTCCGGTCAGTGACTCATGAAAAAGCATGTTTTTTACGTTGTTGGAATGCACCAGATTCCAATCAACACAGTACTGTCTTGTTCCTTCCTAATGATACATGTTGATAAATGTTACTCCATCCTTAAGCGAGATAGTTCCTGTTTTTTATGGAAGGAATAAAATGCCGGCAAATTAAATAAGCTTGTATCTCTTAAATTAGATAGGCAAGTATTGCATTACGTATAGTGGCAAAAGTATATTCAAGACTGATGCAGCTATACAAGTCATTGTAGTGCGCGCATCAGATAAGAAGAGGATTATTTTTAGCAAGGCCGCGCAATGCAAATATCAAAAATTGATTTTGAACTGACTCAAGACGCTTTATATGCTTTTGGGAAACAGGGGACCAAACGCATGAGCAATACTCGAGTATTGGACGAACCAGCGATGTGTAAAGAACCTTAGTGAGGTACGGATCATCGAAATCTTTAGCCCATCTTTTAACAAATCCAAGTAAGCCCAACGCTTTGTTGGCTATTGATGAAATATGCATGTTAAAATTCAATTTCGGATCAAAAAGGACACCTAGACCATTTGCAATAGATATACGCTCCAAAGGCGTACCATCTATTACATAAGATTTCAATGCTGGCTTCACTCGGTGAAATGTCATATGCTTACATTTAGAGCAATTTAAAGCTAGTAAATTTGTTGTGCACCATAATTGGAACGAGTCCAATTCGGCCTAAAGAAGATCCAAGGAACTCAAATCGGTAGGACAGTAAGTGTAGCAAAGTCTTACATCATCCGCATACATTATAGTATAGGAATATAATATTGTCTGTGGCAAGTCATTAATGAAAAGCGCAAAGAGCAAAGGGCGTAGATGACTTCCCTGGGGTACGCCGGAGGAAACTCCGAACGATTCCGACAGATTGCACTTGAACAGGATCTTTTGGGTCCGGTTAGAAAGATAGCTTTTCAGCCACGTTAATAGTGAAACGGAAAGCCCAGTAAATCAAGCTTATGAATAAGCAACTCATGGTTGACGGTATCAAATGCTTTGCTGAAGTCCGTGTAGATGACATCCGTTTGCTTGTTCGCTAAAAATCCTTCCATAACTATAGAGGTGAATACAAGCAAATTTGTAGTGGTTGACCTTTGACGAATAAAACCGTGTTGGCATGGAGATAAAATACTAGAACACTGATATTGGAGTTGACTGGTAACAATCTGTTCAAAGACTTTAGGAATGACTGAAAGTTTAGCAATACCCATGTAGTTTTCAACTTTTGACCTACTACCTTTTTTATGCAGGGGTATAATAAAAGACTGTTTCCAAAGTGCCGGGAATGACGCAGATCCCAGAGATAGCTCAAATAATTTTAAAATAGGCTCATATATGTTTTCGGCGCAGTACCTAAGCACGCAACTAGGAACACCGTCCGGTCCCGGAGAAAAGGTGGGCTTCAAAGATTGAAGACTCTGAAGAACAATATTACCATCAATGTAATTCGAGCTATCTAAGCGATAGGGATATTGACCGGAATGAAAACCACTGGATGAATACGTGGACTTAAAGAACTCAGAAAATAGTTCAGCAACGTCGTCATCAGTGCAAGCTTTTTTACCTCCAAAGGTTAATGAGGAAGGATACCCAGAAGTTTTCCGCTTTGAATTAACGAAACTGTAAAACTTTTTTGGATTTCTAAAAAAATGGGCTTTACAACAACTCAAGTAATTTTTATAACAAAGCTGATTAAGACGGTGAAATTTAGAACGAGCTATTAGATATTTAGAGAGGTCTGCAGATGCTCCAGATTTCTTGCATCTCTTATAAAGCCTATATTTAATGTTATTAAGTCTGATAAGTGCCTTGAAAACGAAGGGGGCTTATTCGAACATAGGGTATAGCCAGTAGGAATGCAGGTATCAAAGAAGCCATCAAGCGTAGTGTAAAATATAGAGATAGCCGAATCGACATCAGTGCAAGCATAGAGATCCGACCAATCATGGGAAGCCAACAGGTCATTGAGCATAATGAAATTCGCTTTGTAGAAGCATCTAGATCGGGGACGAGACTGTACTTGAATCCTACGGGGTAGGCTGATATCAAGTGATATCTCTAGCGTAGGGTGAAGAGGGTCTTCTGGAAGGGATAAAGGTGGTATTTGCGAAAGGGCAGTACCCACCGAGCCATCCACAAATACTAAATCCAGCATTTTATTTCCACTATTTGGAACATTGTTAATCTGTAAAAGAGATGAGTCTAACAAGCAATTGAGAAACTCATGTTGAGCAGTGGGAGTTAAAAAGTTTGAATCACTTATATTAACCCAACTAACTGTTGGCAAGTTAAAGTCACCAACAACATCAAGTCGATCGTTATCTCCCAACTGCGAATGCAAATCGCAGATGGCCGAGCTATGACTAGCATAAACATCCATATCCGAACGAGGTGGTATATACGAACAGCAAACAATTACGCTATAGCTACCGAATGAAAGCCTAACTGCTATGAATTCGATATGAGAGATATTGTCCAGCGAAATCAACTCAGATGATAGGTTAGATTCAACAGCAATAAAGACACCTTCCGCTCTAGAGATGCGATCACGCCGATAAACAGCATATTTATTTGAAAAAACCTCAGAATTGTAACTATCAGGCTTTAGCCAGGTCTCCGTAAAAGCTACAACTTGTGCAGAAAAGTTAAAAGAATTAAGGAAGAATGGAACAAGTTTTGATCGTAAACCACGAACATTTTGATAATTAATGAGAAGACGGGACAGATCAGCAATTACCTTTGTGTTGTTATTACTGTGTTCGTCATACCGTTTTTTGGCTGTAATAAAACAGGTTCGGCCCACTAAAACTCCGGCTTTTCCCGAGAAGATGAGTGATGTGGCAAAGCAGTCACTGACTGGGGCGCTGGTTGATCGTAGCAGTCCTTTCGGACAATTGACTACTGAAAGGTGGAGATCTGTGGAAAGGCAGCTTATTAGCTTAATGCTTAAGATGATGCGGGAACAACCAAGTAAGCCCCTTCCAACCGTTGATTCGGGGGGGATGGTATAATGGTGTGAAGAAGATAGCGTGCGACAACATCGTGAGCTTGAGGTGGCTGGAGGAAGTGGTTCCAAACCTCCAAAGGCAAGGCACGAACGCGCGGTTTGAGGTGGTAGATAAAGCGCAAATTCCCACCGTACAGTTATACATCTTATGGAGGTAGCGGACGTCACCACGAAGGTGTTAGAAGAGGACCAACAGCCAGAAGGTGCTGTGAGTCGCACAGAGGAACACCCGGCACATAGTTACAAGAGGCTGAAGGGGGCTTCGAATACTCTAAACTAAAAGGGCAAGGGGAGGACGACGACGTCAAGACGAAGGTGCTGGAGGGGGACAAACAGCCCAATGGTGCTGCGAGTCCTACAAATAAACCTCCAACACAGTAAAGTGGCGTCGAGCGAACTCCTGCTAACCCTTGAGGAGGGTTCGTTTGACATGGCGTTGATACAGGAGCCGTGGCTCTCATCGGGAGAAAAGGTTTCTGGACTTAGCGCGCGCGGGTTTGGCGTTTACTACGCGCAAACGGAAGGATAGGTGCGAGCTGTAGTAATGGTAAGGAAACAGCTGCATTCATATATACTACCTAATTACACCACTGAGGACCTCGTAGTGGTGGCCGTTGAGCAAAAGAATAAGCAGGCATTTATCGTGGCATCCTGCTACATGGCCCATTCTGCGGAGGTTTCACCGATCGAGTGCAAAGGCTAGTATAGGAGGAAGGGCGCAAAGGGCGGTGCAAATGCGCACCACAATGCGTGGGGAGGAGAGCTCTCTATTTTGTTACATCCTGCAAACCAATTTGCAGATAGCCAACAGGGGAAATGTCCCTACATACATTGGTCCAACATCCAGCAATGTTTTGGATATTACACTGAGCTCCGAATGTTTTATATCTAGGTACGATTGGATGGTTTTGATAGACCATGCGTATATCAGCTTCAGCATCCCCCTAAAGAGGGTAGAGAAGGGAGGAACCTTTAGAAACCCTAGGTCAACGAGCTGGACTAAATTCCAGAAACAAAACTGGGACAACCCAAAGAGGTTGCCAATGTGGAGGAACTGGAGGAGTCGAATGAATTCCAAACAAGGACGCTTATGACTGCGTATAACAAAGCTTGCCTTCTAAGAAGATTCAGAGGAGAAGCAAAGCCGCCATGGTGGAGCAATGAGCAGAGTCTTCTAAGAAAACAGCTAAAAGAAATGTTTAAGCTCACAAAGACCGCGGAAAGCGAAGCGTTTCGGGACGAGTACAGGGATCTACTGAAGATCTACAAGCGTGAAATTACCAGGGCGAAGAGAAACTCATGGAAAAGTTTCTGTACGGACATAGAGTGCTCCAGCGAAACAGCACGGTTGAGAAAAGTCCTAGCAAGGGGAAACATAGTCCAGGGACTAACAAAGAAAGAGATCGGGGAATGGTCACGTAATAGTGAGGAATCCCTTAAGGGGCTTCGCGACACACATTTCCCATCGGGAGACGATTTAGAAGAGCCATGTCTGCTGGCCCACTCACACTTCGATCACGGAGCTAGTAGTGCCGAGCTTGGTGACCGATACCAATATAGAATGTGCATTGAAAACGTTTTCTAAGTTTAAATCGCCGCGCCCAGAGGGTATATTCCCGGCCATGCTACAAGTTTCAAGTATGGCGGTCGTGGAATGGCTTAAAATAATATTCGATGGGTGCATAAGGCTGAATCATGTACCGCACTCTTGGAGAACTGCTCGTAGCTTTCCTACCAAAGCCGGGGAAGATCGGTCACGTGTATCACAAAGACTATAGACCCTTTAGCTTAACATCATTTCTGCTCAAAACCTTTGAGAGGCTGATAGATGTGTACATAAAACCAAACTTGAATGAAAAGCTGCTCTCAATAACACAGCATGCGTACACCAAAGGCAAGTCGGTAGACACCGCATTGCATAGGGTGGTAATTAGCATAGATAAATCCCTGGAATATAAGGAGTATGCTCTAGGAGTCTTCTTGGACATTGCCGGGGCTTTCAATAATGTTGCAAAATGGGCGATTATGGATGGTCTTAATTACATTAAAGTACATCCTGCCTTAATCAAATGGATCGGCTGCATGTTAAATTGCAGAAAGATTAAATCACAATGGAGATTGTACGAGGCCAGGAAATCAGTGGACAGGGGCACGCCGCAGGGAGGGGTGCTATCACCTCTGCTGTGGACGCTGCTAATCAACCAACTGATCCGGCGATTCGATGAGGGACCCGTAAAACTTACGGCTTACACGCAGATGACGTTGCAATTGTCATAAGTGGAAAGTGCCTTCCAACGATTAGTTCTTTTATGGATCGGGCGCTTAGGGATATTCATACCTGGGCATCTAATGTCGGGTTGAAAGTCAATGCGGAGAAGACGGATATGGTCTTGTTTACAAAGAGGTACAAGGTCCCAAATTGGACCAGGCCGAAGTTAGGAGGGGTGACCTTACAAGAGAAACCTTGCACAAAATATCTAGGAATCACCCTATACAGTAAGCTGTCATGGAGGCTCAACGTGGAGGAGAGGGTCAAGAAGGCCTCAACGGCATTCTATGCATGTAAAATAATGCTAGCGTGGGGCTTATCGCCCTCTCTTTCTCATTGGGATTTTACAGCGATTGTAAGCCCTATTATATTCTATGGAGTTCTTGTTTGGTGGAAAGCCACACAAAAAACAACATACCTCAAAAAATTAGAAGGGGTATGCAGACTACCGATGCTTAGCATTACGGGAGCCATTAAAACAGCCCTGAAAAAAACCCGACGGCTGCACTGTATGCCATTCTGCACATTCCACCTGTAGACCTGGTAGCAAAGAACATAGCATTAACAACCGCAACCAGGCTCGGTGCCTCGGGGCACGTTGAGCGCCGACCATATGGCCATAGTAGTATAGCGTCATCAATCACAAGACGAACAGACTACCTGATTCCCTATCTGCACTTCGAGGGGGATCTTGAGGCCACAATAGAGGTGAGCGGTTGGCGCAAGGGTGCGCAAATGGCGGACGAGGCGATACATGTGTACACAGATGGTTCCAAAGTAGTGGAAGGAGTAGGGCCTGCGGTATACTGTGCTGATCCGGAAATAATCAGATACTACAGGCTGCCGGATTACTGTAGCGTTTTCCAAGCGGAAATATTAGCCGTAATAAAAGCAATAGAAACCCTGGAAGAAAATAGCCCAAGCTGCAATCGTGTTAACTTTTATATTGACAGTCAAGCAGCAATTAAAGCAATATTCTCGCATAGAACAGCATCTAAATGCGTGTTGAGAGTGTAAGCAGTCTCTGGATAGATGGGAATGAAAAAGCGGACGAACTAGTTAAGAAGGGCGCATCCCTTGAAGCTTGCTCCGTAGACGTCCCAATTAGACTGGGCGAGATTAAGCGAAGGCGAGCGGTGCACATGATCGACCAAGCGGGAAAGGCGTGGGTTCAAGCGCGGGCCTGTAAAATGTCGAAGATTATTTGTAGGTCTTACAACCTTAGACTAACAAAGTTGCTTCTATCATTAAAAAGAGAGGACTGTAGACTCATGACGGATATTCTGACTGGACACTGCCTTCTGGCGTCACATGCCTTTAAATTAGGCTTGGTCAGTGAAAGCAGATGTAGGAAGTGCGGGTTGGTGGAGGAAACGATCGAGAACATTCTGTGCTCGTGCCCTGCACTTGCCAGGCTAAGACTCCAGCTATTAGGAGTGATACAGCTGTCAGATCTAGAAGCAGCAAGTGGCTTAAATCCTAGGAAGCTTCAAGTATTTGCCAAGAGGACGGAGTTATGTTATAACATAGTCCTGGTTTTTGATAGGATTTTTCAGTTCGGCGTTAAAACAAACTTCTGGTAACACTACGGACTCAATCAGTCTATGTGAGGTCCTCATGGACCGGCCAGTTCAACCTAACCTTACCTAACCCTGGTTTACAAGAAAGGCAAGAGCTGCAAACTTATTGATGAACGGCGTCACCCTACCGTTGGTAAAAGCCATTAAACTACTAGGTGTGGTGATAGATGACCAGCTGAAGTTCATAAGTCATGCGAAGTATATCATAGCCAAAACACAAAGAATTTTTAACAATCTGTGTAAATTCGTTCGACCAACTTGGGGCATCCATCCTGAAAACGTCTTAATAATATATCGACAAGTAATAGAACCCCGCCGTTTGGGGTAGTGCAACAAAGTATTATTACATTCGTCGACTTCTACGATCGTTCCAACGATGCTTCGCTATTAGAGCAATACGAGCTTTTCACACCGTATCTGCAACATCGGCTTTAGCATTAGCTGGCTTCAAACCATTACATCTGAAAGTTACTGAAGCAAGCAATATATACGAAACAAAAAGAACAGGTTACTTTAATACAACATCAAGAGAACTCACTATACAAAAAAGCGTACGGCCACATAACCTACTGCATCCGGCAGATCGACAAACAATTAATTATGATATGGTAATGCAACAAACACAAATCGATATAATATCAACAACCGATACAACTTTAATTTTTACTGATGTAAGCAAGCTGGAAACCGAAGAATGTGGCTGCGCTTTTGTTGTCTTTCAACCAAACGGCACCCACTATAAGGAGGCATTTAAATTAGATAACGTTTGTACTGTCTTTCAAGCCGAGGCCTTAGCTATAGATTCAGCTCTAGCATGGTCCCAAACCTATCTTGGGTCTACCAGGCTACACATCTTAAGTGATAGCCAGTCATGCCTTGAAGCTATTAAAGATCGGAGCAACACGAATTCATTGATTGCATCCATACACGAAAGATTATACCAATTACGTCAAAACTATTCGGTTGAGTTCTCATCGGTGAAAGCTCATATCGGTATCATGGGCAATGAGCTTGCAGATGAAGCGGCTAAAGAAGCAGCGGCGCTAACAACAACTCCCTCGTATTACGCATGTCCACTTAGCTACGCTAAGCGCCAAGAACATCAAAAGATTTCTGAAACGTGGCATAGTGAGTTTATAAACGAACCAACTGGAAGCGGCACTAAACTATTTTTTCAATCTCCTGCGGAAGCGGAAAGTTATAGTCAAATACTGGGTATATCTTTCGAAATGACTCAAATCCTAACAGGTCACAGCTATTGCAAGGCGTATTTAAAACGTTTTAAAATCATCGAAGAAGATACATGTCCATGTGACTCGACAACATCACAAACAATCAACCATCTTTTGATTGACTGTCCAGCCTATGAAAGAGCCCGAAGACCTCATACAATACTATGTGAAGAGCTCGGCGTACGACCATTCAACATTATGGAAGTCGTTAGACACAAGCAACTAATAAAATCACTTAATAAATTCGTTTATACTATTATTAGTACTCTAAAAACTTTTAACGCATAGATTGTTATTTGATAAATTTTCAATGCTTGCTATTAAATTTTAAATTGTAATATATTTTTGCTTGTATCCATTTGCAAGCGGTATTATTTTAATATTATTTACAACTAATCTGGATACATACATACCAATATTATAAAGAGTTATCATACAGTAACATAAGATTGTAATCACAAAGTTAAAATAATACATTCCTCGAAGCGCGGTTAGCGTATAGAGACAAAGAAAAAAAAAAAAAAAAAAAAAAAAACCCCCGGTTGCGAGCCAGAGTTCGTTCCTGCTCTTTTGTTTATTAATAATACCATTATCATTATTATTATTATTATTATAGTTATAATTATTATTATTATTATTATTATTACTATATAAGGATATCATCACCTTCCATCTTAATGACTCAGGGCAAAGTCGGACAGGAAGACCGCCCCGTATGAAAACAAAATGGGACGCCTCTAAGGTTGACGCTGCAAAGTTCTCCGCTGTTATACAAGCGAGCGCACGACAGATAGTCGACAATGCCGAAGCGGCGAACGCTATGGTAGAAGCCACCATTCGTTGCCTGAACAACGCATGCAAGACCTCAATGCCACGAAAAGGGCCTAGGAGAGGTAAAAAACAAGTGCACTGGTGGAGTAGCGAAATCGCCGAACTACGCAGTGTATGCCACAGAAAGCGCAGGCTGGCAACCCGCGCACGTAGCGGGCCTGACGCGCTAGAGCATGCGGAGGCATACAAAAAAGCAAAGAAGGTTCTCTGTGCCGCCATAAAGCAAAGCAAACTTGATAGCTGGAAAAAGCTTTGCAAAGAAATTGATCGTGATCCTTGGGGACAAGGGTATAAAATAGTAATGGGGAAATTCCGCCCACCGAACCAAACGATGGATGAGGGAAAGATGCGAAGTATAGTAGATGCTCTGTTCCTCACTCGCACAAGCAGAGAGGGCGACCACGTCACCCACGAAGGCCACGACGTGCAGCCGTTCAGTGAAGGTGAGCTAAAAGCGGCCCTACACAGAATGAAGCCCGGTAAAGCGCCAGGACTGGATGAGATACCAGCTGAAGCAATAAGACTGGATGCTAAGAGCAGTCCTGAGTTGCTGTTGCACATGTATAACAAATGCCTGGAAGCCAGGATCTGTCCTACAAGGTGGAAGACAACGCACCTCGTGCTAATCCCGAAAGGCAAGGGAGACCCGAACTCCCCGTCGTCTTTTCAACCATTATGCATGCTCGACACTGCCGGGAAAATGATGGAAAGCCTCCTTAAACAACGGCTGATAGCAGCCATTGACGATGGAGGTGGTCTGTCCCATCGGTATGGGTTCCGGAAAGGTCACTCCGCAATAGATGCCATAGCCGAGGTTATAAATGCGGTATGGAAAGCCGAAACCGCGAGCCACCAAGCTAGGCCGGTTGTCTTACTGGTCACGCTGGACGCGAAAAATGCCTTCAATTCCGTCAGGTGGGACGATATGCTCGATGCGCTGAAACACTCTTTCAAGGTACCTCCTAATCTACTAGCCATATTAAGGGACTACCTCAAAGATAGCTGGCTCGCGTACGAAACAAATCAAGGTCAGAGAAAGGTGAGGATAACAGGCGGAGCAGCCCAGGCATCGGTGTTAGGTCCCGACCTCTGGAATGCTTCGTATGACAGCCTCCTTCGTTTGCACATGCCAGAAAGTGCTTTTCTTGTCGCTTTCGCAGACGACGTGGCTGCCGTAATTACAGCACGGAACTGCGAGCTGGCGCAGCTTGAATTAAACCAAGTAATGCGCAGTGTAAATAGATGGATGAGTGACCATGGACTTCAGCTCGTGACAGCGAAAACTGAGATCGTAATCCTCACGAAGATACGAATTCCCACCATTATGAATATGATGGTTGGAGAACAACAAGTACAAACACGCAGCTCCACTAAATACCTTGGGGCGAGGCTAGATAGCAAACTAACCTTCTCGGAACACTTTCAAGGAGCCTGTGAGAAAACTGCACGGACCATAGGTTACTTAAACCGATTAATGGGAAACACAGGCGGGCCAAGGCCATGTATAAGAAAGCTGGTTGCTTCCGCTTCGGATTCTATACTCTTGTACGGTGCAGATATTTGGGCGGATACAATGACATTCCGAAAGTGTCGAGCAGCTATTACTTCTGTCCAACGCAGAGGGGCGCTACGAATTGCCTCAGCTTACCGCACGGTATCCACAGACGCATTTCTTGTTATTGCGGGAACCATACCGATACATCTTCTCGCTGAGGAGAGCAAATCAATTTACCACCTCCAAGGAGAAGTACGTAGAGATGTTGCTGCCGCGCAGGCGCGAAAAGATTCTATCCGACGCTGGCAACAGCAGTGGAGCTGCAGCACTGCAGGCAAGTGGACCAGGGAACTGATTCCCGAGCTGGAGCCATGGTTAGAACGGCCACATGGAGAGATCGACTTCTACCTGACACAGTTTTTAAGTGGCCGCGGCTACTTCCGGGAATACCTCCACAGGATGGGCAAGGTTGAAAATCCGAATTGCTTATACTGTGGGCTCATATACGACGTACGCCACACCTTTTTCGAATGTGATCACTTCGCACAGCAACGAAGAAGAGTGGAAGTAACACTAGGCGACCTATCCCCGGGCAGTATCAGCCATAAAATGACCTGCGGAAATGACAAATGGGACATGGTCAGCAGGTATGCAAGGAATATTCTCCTCGCTAAACGGCAAGATGGTTGCTTAGCCCAATAACGTGAGAGTAGCCAAAGAGCTCACGTAGCGCGCTTCCGTGCCCGAAGTTATGCTAAACGCGGTCCCAGGTGCGGAAAATGCGCGGGCCGTGGGAGGTTAGGTTTTAGTGGGTAGCCCGTGAAGAAAAAGAAAGCGAGTCCTACACTCGGGGCTCGCTGCTACAGAGAGTAGCACCGAGGCTTAACAACCCGGTTAGTGCATAAAGCATTTCCTCCTTCCACGTAACAAAAAAATATAAGGATATCATACACTCATATAATAACTCCCCATAACAGACCGCCTCGTAAAACAACGTTGGTTGTACCACAGTAAAGGGCGCTGCTGGACGGTTTTCTTCCCGATATTTAATTAGGCCGCTGAGCCCGCTTTGTGGGAAAGGCGGTGGTGCGACAAGGATGAACAAGTCAGAATTTAATGTTAATAAGGAGGATGAGAGAGGGAGAACGAAGAGGGAAGACGAAGTGGGGGTAACGCTAACTCTCCGGCTTTCTCGGAGGGGCCAAAGGGAGGTAGAGCTCCGCCTGTTCCCGAGAGGATGAGTGATGTGTTGAAGCAGTCACTGAGTGGGACGCTAATTGGTCAAAGCATTCCTTTCGGACAGATGTCTACTCATTGTCTACTCGAGACTCAATCCCTCTTATTAGCTTGCACGCAGACAAAACGACAATAGTAGTACAGGATCATCAAATATTGAACGAACAGACTACTCGATCCGGTACCTCTGCTTGGATGGGGCCCTTAGAGCCACAAGTGAGGTGGAAGGTACAAGGGGCGCTAAAATGGTAAACGAAGCGAAGTAATGGAAAGGGTAGAATCTGCGGTATACTGTGCTGATACTACAAGCTGTGAAATCACTGAAGTATTTTTCAGGTAGAAGTAGTATTGAGTGCCTGGGTAAATGGAAAAACATGGAAATGAAGAAGCGGATAAGCTAACTAAAAAGGGCGCATCTTCCGAAGTGTGTACCGCAGAAGCCCTATCAGATTGGAAGAGATTAACAGAAGACGAGAGTTGTACATTATCGACCAATCAGTAAAGGCGTGGAACCAAGCCGTAGATGCAAGTGTCTAATATCATGTGCAGGTTCCACTCTTTTAATTAAAAATAGAGGACTGTAGGCTCCTGATGTATATTCTGAGTGGGACAGATATTAGTCCTAGAAGCAGCAAAAAACATAGGTCCTGGTTTTTGATAGGGCTTTTCAGTTCGTTAAGCAAACTTGTGGTAACATTATGGACTCATACAGTCTATGTGAGGTCCGCACGGACCGGGCAGTTCAATTTAACCTAACCAGTATCCTTCCTTCCTCTCTATAAGATATCCTTGTGATTTCACTTACAGCCTTTCTATTGTCATATAAAGAGGGAAATTATATCACCAATCGCCCCTAAACATTGTGGAAAGCCAAGGCTATGAAATCCATCCACATATTCGTCAACAGTTGCCTGCATCGGTGGTGGCTTTTTAATGTACTGTGTAGAGAGCGCCTGCCAGACTTCCTCGCAGGACTCTGGGAAAATGGCGCACAGAGTTGATTTGCCAACACCAAATAGCTCCGACACTACTCTATATTCTGCAGCTGACCCAAGGGTAAACAAAGCAATTTCTACACGTTTTTGCAAAGATATTTCTGTGCGCCAGTTCGTATCAGCTTTCTTTAAAGTTCCGAGGAACCCACACAGCTTTTCAAAACTGGAATGCGTCATTCTAAAATGTGCCTTGAAATTATGGTCATCAACGGCGCAGATTTCCTCCCAAAAGAATGAATGTCGACTCTAACAATATCAACATTAGATATGTATGTATATATTTATTTAAGAACACTTATCTAAATGGAAGCTCGTAATTCCACAACGACCTATATAAGATATTTTTCTCCAATGCAGCTAGGATCAAAAGCTGCTGTCTTCCTAAATCCTGGATCACTATTTTGCTATCCCTCTTCTTTTTACGATATGGAGCCAATCGGGAATCTAAACTTGATTCTATGGCTTCAAATAACAACACACGTTTCAAATTTTCCATATTTTTAAAACTATTATTATTTCTTTTTTTCCCAAATTAATTTTAAATTCAAAATACAACAGCTGTTAAGTCATTATTGTGTAAGCTAAATTGAGTTGTATGAACACCACTCTCGACGACTCAATTTAAAGCCAAATTGTCTCAATTTATTTTTCTGTTTGAACATAGTATTATAAGACAGCTCGATCCCGGCGACCTCCAAATAAGGGATATAAACCAACGCATCAGATTGCTTGTGAACGAAGACAAGCGGGCGAAATGGGAGGAGCACCTAAGCGGTTGTAACCTCTCTGCCGGTGTAGGTAACCTTTGGTCCACCGTAAAGTCCCTATCGAATCCGTCTAAGCACAATGAAAATATGTCCATCGCCTTTAGCGATAAAGTGCTGTCGGATGCGAAAAAATGTCCGAGCGCTTTCTGCCGACAATATATTATGCATTCTACGGTCGACAAAGATAGACGGAGGGCCAACAGACACGCACATAAACATAAATTCAGCGCGTCGCCAATTACCATCACCGCCAAAGCGGTTGAGGATGCCATCGGTCATGCTAAACCATCCAAAGCAGTGGGCCCAGACGGCATAGCCATGCCGATGCTTAAAAGCCTAGGGAAAGAGGGTTTCAAATATTTAGCACATGTCTTCAACCCAGGGCCGTAGAGAGAAAATCCGGGCCCCCTATTAATGACGTCTCATTCATGAATCATAATTGATGGATTAGGTTAGGTTAGGTTGGGGTGGCTGCCCGAGGGCACACTTAGGCCAGTAGTACTAGGCCCGTTGTGATACCACGAAAAACACCGTTACCTCTCCTCTTCGAACCATTTTGAGGACCTGATGAAATCTACCAGGTCCTTGACGTCATGCTCCACAACCTGACTCATAGTATCAAGAAATGGAGCTCCCAGAAAGCGCTGCCGTGCTCCGCTTAGCGCTGGGCAGTTGCAAATGAGGTGAACCACCGTTTCCTCCTCCTCATCTTCTTTACAACTCCTACAGCAACGACGATAAGGCGCTCCTAGCCTTTCTGCATGCCTACCTATGAGGCAATGACCCGTTAGTGCCCCTACAAGTGTGGAAATTGTATCCCTTCTTAGGTTGTAAACGTGACGGGACCTTTTAGGATCCCATTTAGGCCAGGTTTCTTTCGACGTTCGACATCCCGGTGTTTGTAGCCATCTTTCGTCGGCTTGACGGTAGATGTGCTCTTTTAGCATTAGCTTGCATGTGGACAGGGGCATACCTAAGCGTTATTGTCCAGGAAGAACCTGCTTGGTTGTACCCTGCCTAGCGAGTTCATCTGCAATACAGTTTCCCTCGATATCCCTATGTCCAGGGACCCATGTGAGGTGTACACGGTTCTGTTGAGCCATCTCTTGAAGAGATCGGCGACAGTTTAGTGCTAGTTCAGAATTTTATGGCAGCTTGGCTGTCGCTGAAGATAAAAATTTCTTTGCCGACAATGTATGTCCCTATCCTAGCTGCGGCTTCCATTATGGCTGCAACTTCTGCCTGGAATACACTGCAGTGGTCGGGTAGTCTGAATGAGAGCTGGAGGTCAAGGTCCCTTGAGTATACTCCACCCCAACTCTCCCGTTTAGCTTGGAGCCGTCCGTGTATATGGAAATGCTGTTGCCCATAGCAAGGCACTTGTCCGACTCCGTCCAGTCATCCCTGCTGGGTATGTTTATCTTAAAGTTGGTTTCCGCAACTGTTGTGGTCGCACAGCGATCCGTGCTAGGAGGGAGAAAACTGTATTTGTTTAGTATACTTGAGTGTCCTGTGGTACTGTTGTTCCAGCACGACAACTCCCTTAGACGCAGGGCTGACGTTGCCGCTGCTCGATGACCAGCCAGATCCAGTAGAAAGATGTCAAGAATGACCTGGAGAGCTTCGCTAGGCGTTGTTCTTAGAGCCCCGCTTATGCTTATCATGCTGGATCTGTGGACTTTACCCAACAAGTTTAGGTTTGACGCCTTGCTCAAGGCTGGCCACCATACGACTACCCCATACAGCAGTATGGGTCTGATAATCGCGGTATAAATCCATCTGCATATGTTGGGGGTGAGTCCCCATTTTTTGCCAATGGCTCTTTTACACGTATATAATGCAATGTACGCTTTCTTTTGTCGCTGGATAACGTTGTCCTTCCAGTTCAGCTTTTTGTCTAAAACTACGCCTAAAAATTTGGCTTTATCTGCCAGGCTTAGGCGCACCCCATTTAGTTCAGGTAGGTTCAACGATGGTATTTTGTATCGTTTGGTATATAAGACAAGCTCTACTTTATCGGAGTTGACGCTGAGTCCACATCGGGAAGCCCACAAGGAAACCTCTCGCAATGCTACCTGCATCAAGTCGCACAAAGTTTGAGGAAACTTGCCTCTGTAGATAATCGCTAGGTCATCAGCATATGCCACGACCTTCCCGCTCCCCCAACTAGTATCTCTTAATAGCGAGTTTACCGTTAGGTTCCATAGTAAGGGGGAAAGGACACCACCCTGGGGCGTGCCCCTTGCGACAAATCGTGTTACCTCAACCTTCCCCAGTGAGGAGAGCACTTTCCTTCCCCTGAGCAGTTGATCAATTAGTCCCACTAGGGGTCTATTTACGTCCAGATCAGTTAAAGCAATGTTAACGGCGTCTGGACTTATGTTGTTGAATGCTCCTTCAATGTCTAGGAAGGCCACAAGACAATAATCCTTTTCGAACAAGGATGTTTCTATAGTAGAGACTAGGCTGTGTAGCGCAGTCTCAGTAGATTTACCTTTGGTGTACGCGTGTTGATAGTCCGAAATGAGATTCCTATCAATGCTTGTAGTGAGAAAATCGCTAACTATTCTCTCTAGGGTCTTGAGTACGAAGGATGAAAGACTGATAGGTCTATAGTCCTTCGGCTCGTAATGAGAGGCTTTGCCTGCCTTAGGAATGAATATGACCGTGGCGCTCCTCCATGCACACGGAATATAGTTCATAGCCAAACAAGCAATTGATGGATTACATCAAAAAAAAAAAAAAAAAAAAAAATTTTGCCACATCAACTAAATGATTTTTTGGACTAAGAGCTGACGTAGCAATAAAATTGGATTACATCAAAAAAATTTTACCACATCAACTAAATGATTTTTTGGACTAAGAGCTGACGTAGAAATAAAATTCTTTTTTAACAGCCACATATTGTTTCAAATAATCTGTTTTAGTTATTTGGTAACATTTTAATACATTTCTGATAAATTTAATGATGTTTATAAATTTAGTTATTCAATATAGAAAGTTCGGATATCAAAGAGTGGCTTTACTTGCTTTTTCGCTGCAAAATTTTTATTATAAGATCAAAATTTAACTGTCTTGCCAAAACGGATTCAACACAAAGCGTGGCAAGTCCGGAAACTCGCTCTTGAGATTAACACGATCTATGAAAGTTTTTGATTCTTTAAAGGACGCTGAAGGAACGTTCTGCACTAGCTACAGTGACAGGTATAGTGCAAAAGATACGTAAAGCAACAAAAATGTTGGGGAAAATCGTATACAGATTTTGAACATATGTAGATGGCATTTCGCAATTCCAATGGTGATAGACCTTTATCAAAATTTGCTTCGTAAATGTGTTTCGAGTGAATTATTTCGCATTATAAGCTTTGAGAAATGTCCGACTTGAATTTTCCGATAAATTTTGCTGCGCTCGCTCGAACCGTAGTTTCACCCATCACCAGGAATGTGTGGGTTTTAAAATCACACTCTGAATCATCCGTAATCATCTCCTTTAAATTATCTTCAGAACGTCTTTTGGGTTTTCTCTTTCGAATGTACGGAAACTTTGGCGAGATGTTCAATTGAATATAAACTGTTTTGCATTCTTTTAAAATTGTTTCCCATTGGTTCCTGATCAACTTCAAATCAGCTAATAAGGCATCTAGATGTCGGACCTCAACATCTGTGGTGGCGTCTCTAGCTTGGAGGACCACGTTTCTTTCATTAATGGTAGTCAGTATTTTGAACCAAATTGAGGACAGCAAGATACATTCGAAATTGTTGCTGTACTTGAGAATGCCGGTAACATCTCCGAATGCTTGCGCAGTCAAATTCGGCTTTTGGCTGAAAGACTATGAAGAGAGCGCGGTACATTTTTTTTTTGAGGATGTCCCATTGTTGTGGAGTGCTGCTGAAAATAGTAAAACATTTTTGTCAACTCCGAAGAAAGTAATTGCAGCCGTACAACATCCTGCAGCATCAACACCACATAAATTGAGGCTATGGGTTGCACAAGGCGAGTAATCAGCATTCGAGTTTTTGTCGAGAATGTGACGTAGTGCTCCGTTGTAAGCTCCTTTCACATTGGCGCCGTTATCGTACCCTTGTGCACGACAATCTTTAATCAAGTATGGCAAATTAGATCAGCGATTTTCTAACCAGTTTTTTTGGTTACAATTCACGAAAGTCAAAAACCGTTCTTGAATTGTAAAATTTGTTGCTTTCAAATTGAAATGGAGTTAGCGCAAAATGAAATTAGTCAACGCGGCTAGCATCAGGCATAGCGTCAACGATAATAGCAAAATGCTTGGCTTTCTTGCCTTGATCTAATATAGCTTCCCTCACGTGATTTGCACAAATTTCTATAAACTCGTTCTGAATGTCTGGGGAAAGATAGTGAACTTGTAAGCGTTTGTGCTGCTGTTGTGAAATCCTAACTTTCTCCAAATGATCTCTAAGTGTGGGATCATAATGGCTTAAGAGATTTTAAATACTCAAAAAATGTCCATCCTTTCCTTCACCAAGATATATACCTTCGCCTTGAAAGCTAGATCTCTTTCATCCAAAAATAAAATAGTGTCCAAAATTCTATATAAAATTTCCTTCCACTTTTGAGTTTCAGTTCAGCTGTTTAGCTGTTCATTGATAAGTGTATCAATTGTATCCTCCTTTTGAATTAGATTTTGTAAAGATCGCCATTGAATATAACATTTAATGTGATCTTGAGTATTTTGGTGTGATGGCAGTTTATCCTATAGCTTCTTCCATACCTGGAATTTCGAATATCCGTCAGGACAACAAAGTTTAGGTCGATTTAAAGTATGGTGCCTAACAGACAACATGGTAGGCAATAACAAGTATTGCTACTGGCACTCCACACTATCCAGTCACGCTCCACTTTCTCTCCATTTGGCAAGATTCTGTTTAACAACGAGGTAGGAAATACCTCGTCATGACGACACGTGGAAAAATAACAGGACACTTTTGATGGCCTGGACGAATTATTTCGTTGACAACTGCAAAACCCTATTATTCACGATACCGATGTCGAAGTCGTTTAAATAATCTGGACTTTGATACAGAGTTGGTGGTATTGTTGGAAGACCTTCATCAGTGTAACCACGAAACATTACGATTTCGGATTCATGTAAACATACATTTTTGTTTGATGTTTTTCTTGTCTGCTCAGGCCCAGGCAAAAAATCATTATCAATATTCGTTGCTTTTGAAATCCGGCTTAAGATTTGCACACGGAACAACTAAAGACTGTCCAGAATTAGAAAAAAATGCTTTGTACCTCTAAATCGCGGCCCCCTGAGAAACACAATTTTGTTTCAAGTTTTTATTGTCTCCTCAGGCCCAGTCAAAAAATCATTATCATATTCGTTGCTTTTGAAATTCCGCTTAAAATTTGCACATGGAACAACTAAAGACTCTCCTGAAATAAAAAAATGTCGTATTACCTCTAAATCGCGGGCCCCCTGAGAAACACATTTTTGTTTGATGTTTTTATTGTCTCCTCAGGCCCAGGCAAAAAATTGTTATCAATATTCGTTGCTTTTGAAATTCGGCTTAAAATTTGCACATGGAACAACTAAAGAATTTAAAAAACGTCTTAGTACCTCTAAATCGCGGGCGCCCTGAGAAACCCCGGGCCCGGGGGAATCCCCCCATTCCCCCTTCTCGACGGGCCTACTTCAACCTGTCTCTTTGCACCTTTGTCATTCCCGAAAAATGGAAAATGGCCAAGGTGGCCCCGCCACAAAAGCCTGGAAAACTAGCTAACATAGGAGAGTCATATTGCCCGATATATCTCCTATCGCCAGTAGCCAAGACGCTTGAAGCCATTTTGCTCCCCTACTTCAAAGCAAATTTGCAAAATTAAATAAGGAGTGCCACAGGGTGGTGTCCTATCCCCACTTTTGTTTAATTTCTACTTATCAAAACTACCTTCGCCACCGGTAGGAGTTACTATCGTTTCTACCGCCGATGACTGCACAATAATGGCCAAAGGCCCAGGCCCACTGATCGATGAGCTTTGCAACAGAATAAACGGCTACCTCCCTGATCTCTCCAGTTTTTTCGCTTCGCGAAACCTGGCATTTTCACCCGGTGAATCCAGTACTCAAAAAACAGTATCCAAAATTCGCGGAAGAGGAACGCACACTCCTCAGGGAAACACGAGTCACTCTATCTCAACTTCGATCTGGATACTGTAACAAGTTAACCTCTTACCTATCCAGAATCAACCCCGACATACAAATTGTATGTTCCGCTTGCAATGTTTCCCCGCATAACACCAACCATCTCTTTAATTGTAATGTGGAACCAACGCCTCTAACACCCCTCTCATTATGGTCCACCCCTGTTGAAACAGCAAGTTTCCTTGGACTCCCGTTAGACGATATTGATGACAATTTGTGATCCGTCGCACCTATTGGATAGGGCGAAGCACTGCTACAACAACAACAGCATGACACTGCTAATAATTTTTACAACAACCACATGAATATCGCCAACTTCAACTGCAAATATTTATTTATTTATCAGTCTACAAATTAAACAATTATACAGACCAAATATACCGACACTAAATTCACAGGTGTAATACACGATATAAAGAACATAAACAGTCATCCATTTTAAAGTAATATTTTGTTATGTAACGATGCACGTGTGTAAGGTATGTGGGTAATCACATACTTACAACACCCCTTTGTTTGGCCTCAATGTGTACGGCCTAGCTAGCTCAGCATTACGGGTCGGGGTTTTTAACCCAAAATACACATTGAGACGGCGTACATTACATGGTCGTTCTAAGGCTGTGTTCGCCTGGGCTTACCACCAGGAAGCCCACCCTACCTTGGACCGCTCCTTTTCAAATTCCTATACTTACGTGATCCCCTTGGTGTGACTCAAATTCCGGTTCCGTAATTTATGTTCCCTTCCCCATCTTCCCCTTCCCCTTTAAGAACTCTTAACTCACACCAACATTTCGTTTACATGAAATAATAAAAAAAAAAACATTTTTACTGACAACATTGTTTTAAATAGGTGCCATTTTAAATATTCAAGGCATTTTGAAGCTTCTGAAGCTCCCTCACCAAAACAAAATTCACCGCCCTTAGTTAGGCAATCTGCCTCCGAAAATTTACTAGGCTACCAAGACCCTACCTCAAAGAGCTCTTGTAAATCGGTCAAGGAACCTATGCGCGGCATTTTGCCAGTCACATCAACAAACAAAATTTAAAATTCGCGGCTATTTACTTTGGAGGGAGAGACCCACAAGCGTACAGGTCAGTTATATTAAAGGATATACAAACATTTTCTTTCTTAACATACAACAAATTTTCTTGAAGTCTCTTATCACTTATCGGTCATGCGACTTTACTATTTATTACAAAAATTTTCCCTTCTTTGCCAACTATTGTAAGAATGATAATTCAATTTCTTGTACAGCCTAGTTGGGCATTGCAAAGTATATTCAAAAGGGCAATTCACAAAATTTTTGTTCACAGACAATTTACGAAAGGTATATATATTCTGAACCAATTTGCGACACATATCTTCTGGAGAACATTCCTGAATATATTTTTTTAATGTGTATCTACTAAAATTTATATATATTGTAACGAATTTACTTGCAAATCCTCTTATTTGCAATCCTCTGCTAAGTTCGAATCACTAAATGTTGAATAAATAACTCCAATATTGAATAATGGAAAAATGGCCTTTATTAAAGTACTTCACAATAACACTTATACTTTGCTAATCGCTGGCTTAATAACCAAACTGATTGATAACTCAAATTAAACTCTACTATTGGCCACCAGATCGCGTGCTTAATCAATAACTGATTGATTGCTCAACTCAAACTGAATTGCAGCGCCTCTACATCTGTTGCCTTTTATACCCTTTGGTTTCCTCGTTCGCATTTTTCCAGAATGTACTAGCATTGTCCATGAGCTCTCAAACTTCTCAGATATATGCATGTGTTTGCGCATTGACTCTCCGCTGCTCGTATTCGTAGATGGTACATATGTGTAGACGCAATTATTTATTCGTTTATGTAGATACATAAAGATTGAATTATTGATGTTAATGTTTGTAGTTTACAGTCTCTCGCGCGCACATAGGCGTATAAGTAAATTCATCTGTGTGTGACATCTCTCTGGGCTGTCTTATATATGTGTATACTTGATTTGATTATTAACGTAAATACTGCTTGGCATGGCCTTAGCATCGCCTTAGTGATGGGATAACTTAGTGATGGTAATATCCGTGACACTGCCCTCCACCTAAGTCTGATCGTCCCGATCAGACAAATCTCTCTAAACGTTGCCAGCCTTTCCAAATGGACCACTTTCATTTTGGTTCGTGGTTTACCGATGGTTTGTATGCGGTACACTACATCGTTGATCCGTTTTACAACTTTGTATGGGCCTTCCCAATTACACTGCAATTTCGGGGACAAACCTTTTTTACATTGTGGGTTGTATAACAGCACCAAATCTCCTTCTTGAAAACCTTCTGAATTAATTGCTTTATCATATCTGGCTTTCATCTTGTCACTCATAATCTTTGTTCGTTGCCTTATCAGATCATGTATTTCTCTTAGCTCTTCTTCCAAATCACTAGTGGATTTCCTGACATTTCTCTCCGCATTGGCATCTATCCCAAACTTCAAATCAGCTGGCAGTCTAAGGTCATTGCCAAAAATTACTTTTGCAGGGGTTTGGCCCGTTGTCTCATGCACTGCTGATCCGTAAGCCCTCAAGAATAATGGTATGCGGATATCCCATTCTTTATGGCACTTGTCTACTACTTTCCTTAAGTGCTCCTCCAATGTTCTATTGAATCGTTCTACCATACCATCGGATTGAGGATGCAATGCAGTTGTCCGTGTTTTTCGAATGCCCAATGACTTACACATTTCCTGGAACACAGCTGATTCGAAATTCCTGCCTTGGTCAGAATGTAACTCCATTGGTACACCATACCATGCAACCCATTCGTTTTTAACCACTTCTGCTACTGTTTCTGCTTCTTGGTTTGGGATTGGGTATACCTCTGGCCATTTACTGAAATAATCCATAACCACCAGTACGTATTTGTTTCCGCGGTTGCTAGTAGGAAATGGACCTGCGACATCCATGGCGATCCTTTCAAATGGCGCACCTGAGTTATATTGCTTCATCTGGCCATGACTTCGTGTTCTGGGCCCTTTCGCTCTGCTGCAAACCTCGCAGTTCGCAATCCACTCAGTGACCGACTGACGGCAACCAACCCAATAGAATCTCTGTTTAATCTTCTCGAGCGTCTTCGTGATTCCAAGATGACCTCCGCTTGGACCATTATGCAGCTCGCTGAGCACGTCAGGAATCCTCTTTCTGGGAACAACTATCAGTTTATTCTTGTATTTACCATCCTCACTCTCCCATACTCGATGAAGGCAACCGGATATCAATTCTAACTGTTCCACTGTGCCCAATATGACTTCGCAATGGGACTCTCTGCTGACATCTCTTCTCTGTTTGGTCTTTCATTTCGTTCGAGCCCTTGCATAGCACGTGACAGATCTGCATCTTCTAGCTGACACTTTCTTAGTTGTTCCTTGTCCCATTCATCTGTACATGTTATATTCATTAGCCGGACATCTATAATGTCTTCTTTAGCCTCGGCTTTTGAACAGTGCTTGCATTCCAGACTACATGGTCTTCGTGACATTGCATCAGCATTTCCATGGGTACTACCTTTTCGATGCTCAATGGAAAAGTCATAGCTTTGTAGTCGCTCGATCCACCGTGCCAATTGTCCTTCCGGATTACGGAACTGCAGAAGCCATTTCAACGCTGGGTAATCTGTCCTGACACGGAATCGCTTGCCGTAGAGTTATTTGTGAAAATGTTTAATGCACTCTACCAATGCCAACAGCTCTCTCCGCGTAACACAGTAGTTCCTCTCTGGTTTTCCAATCGAACGGCTGTAATATGCAACTACCTTCTCCTGTCCATCGACCAGTTGTGATAAAACGCCTCCTATAGCATATCCACTCGCATCTGTATCTAGAATAAATGTTGCTCCTGGAATCGGATATGCTAACATTGGGGCAGTGCACAAACGCTCCTTCAATGTTTGGAAAGCCACTTCTTGCTCCTTCTTCCATTCAAAAGCTTTGTTTTTTCTTGTAAGCTCATGGAGGCTATGGGCTACGCTGGAAAAATTTGGTACAAATCGGCGGTAATATGTGCACAGCCCAAGAAAACTTCTCAATTCATGTAGGTTCTGTGGTCTTGGCCAATCCTTTACAGCCTCTATTTTTTCGTTCGCAGTGCAGATGCCCTCTGTCGTTACCTTGTGACCCAAATAATTGACTTCCTTTTTAAACAGCGCACACTTTTTGGGACTTAACTTCAGACCAGCGCCAGCTATTCTCTGGAAAACTTCCTCCAAGTTCTTAAGATGTTCATCAAAGTTCTTGCCCAATACGATGATGTCGTCCAGGTACACCAAGCATGTTTTCCAATGTAGTCCTTTCAGTACCTGGTCCATGAGTCTCTCAAAAGTAGCTGGTGCATTACAAAGTCCAAAAGGCATCACTGTAAATTGCCAAAGACCATCACCGACACTGAAGGCTGTTTTCTCTTTATCTTCCTCCTTCACCTCCACTTGCCAGTAGCCGCTTTTTAAGTCCAGCGTGGAAAACCATTTCGAACCAGATAGCGAGTCCAGAGTGTCGTCAATTCTTGGCAATGGGTAGCTATCCTTTTTCGTTACGTCATTCAACTTCCGGTAGTCCACGCAAAACCTCATTTTTCCATCCTTCTTTTTTACAAGTACTACCGGTGAGCTCCATGGACTAGCTGATGGTTCGATGACGCCGCTGTCGCTCATTTCTTGAATGATTTGACTCACAACTTCCCGCTTCGCCAGTGGAACACTACGTGGAGCTTGACGGATCGGCCTCGCATCTCCAGTGTCAATTTGATGTTTCACAACGTTGGTGCGGCCTGGTTTAGAATCATCCTGGTCAAATATGTTCGCGTACTTTAGGAGCAGTTGTTTTGCCTTACTCTGATATGCTTCCTCTAGCCCCTGCATCCATGCCGTGATGTCATTTGAAAGATCAGTATTACTAGCTGAAACGTGTTCCTGGAGCTGTTCACAGTTAACAACTACTTCAGCCTCTTGGCATCTTCCCAAAATAGCTCCTTTAGTCAGTTTGAGTGGTGACTTGAACTCATTGAGTACTCTTACCGGAATACGTCCATCTTGTTTTGTCATAGCCAGGGTTTTTCCTACAAGTATGTTTAGTGCTGATTTGTTTGCTGCTTCGACAACCCACAATTTGTTTGTCCCACAATCTCCATCAACCTTTGCCCAGATGACTGCTTCGGATTTTGGTGGTATTTGCTGACTCTCTTCCACCAGCACTCGTTTACTGCTGTAGCCTCTCTCGTAGCCGAAATTAAGTGGTACATCCATGTTTTTTATCGCATCGTCTTGCTTTGCATGTCGATCTTGATGCCCTGGTCGATTAAGAAGTCCACTCCAATTATGATTTCATCAACAATTTCTGCCACTATAAAATTGTGTGCTACCGTGACGTTCCCAATTGCGACTTCACATTCTACTTCTTCAATTACCTAGGTGTCCTCTCCCGTGGCTGTACGTAATCTTGCTCCAAGCAATGGTCTTATCTTTTTGTTGACTAAATCCGCTCGAATGATGGAATGAGATGCACCCGTATCTACAGTCAGTAACCGTTCCTTTCCGTCCACATGTCCTCCAACAGTAAGATTGCTCGATCTTCTTCCAATCTGCGAGATAGAGATTATGGGGCATTCAATTGCGGGAGCCAGCTGTCGCCCCTTGCGGCTGACTCGATTTAGTTTAACGATTGAGTGGTCTTGGATATTTGCTCATCACCTTCTGCTCTGCTTTTACGACCACCCACATTGTTGGAGCTATTGGGACCGCTGCTGCAATGTCGTGCAATATGACCTGGGTTGCCGCACTTGAAACATTTAATAACTCCGGCATTTTTCTGTTGTTATCCCTTCAGTGCTTCCAAAATAGTGTCTACCCAATCTGGTCTTTCCACTTCTACACGATGAGCTTTGTATGCTGGTTTACTCAATAGTGAGGCCGTTTCCTGAGTCAATGCATGTGAAACCGTTTCAGCAAATGTCAGCTTTGGGTTTGCGTATGTAGCTTGCTTCGTTTCCACGTCCCGTATGCCATTTATGAAACTCTGGATTTTTACCCTTTCAGTGTATTCCACGGGTGCGTCCGCATTTGCAAGATGAGCCAATCTTTCAATATCTGAAGCAAACTCCTGCAATGTCTCATTTGCTTTTTGGTAGCGGTTTTGCAACTCAATTTGGAATATCTGTTTTCTATGCTCGCTTCCGTAACGTCTCTCTAAAGCGCTCATCAATGTTTCGTAATGGTTCCGCTCGTACTCTGGGATGGTCTGTAAGATTTCCGCGGCAGGCCCTTTCAGTGCCACGAACAGAGCTGCAACTTTATCTTCAGCATTCCATTGGTTCACTGCTGCGGTCTTCTCAAACTGTAGCTTAAAGACCTGAAAAGGAACAGAACCGTCAACGACCTTTTAAATCATTTACTTCTGCCTAAAATTTAGCCATTTTTGCATCCTGCACTTCCAGTTTTGATGATACCTGTTCCAAAATTTCTGCCGACATTTCAGATATAAGTGCCTCTTGCGCTTCCAATTGAGATGCCATATATGTCTTTTGGTCTTCCAGTTGAGATGACACTTGCGACGTCATTTCTGAAATACGTGCCTCCTGTGATTCCAGTTGGGATGCCATATATGTCTTCTGTGACTCCAGTTGGGATGTTATATTTGTCTTTTGTTCTTCCAGTTGGGATGTTATATTTGTCTTTTGTTCTTCCAGTTGTGATGACATGTTGGTGGATATTTGTGATGACATTTCGGACATTTGTGCCGATATTGCAGCCAATATCATGTTCAAGTCTGTGTTTGTAACTGTCTGCGATGTTTCGTTTTTCTCTTCAATTTTTGTTGTTGTTTCGTCCCCATCAGGATAAAAGACAAACTCGTCCACATCAATTCCTTGCGACTCCATTACCTCTCGTAGCCGTGCTTGAAGTTCGATCTTATTGCCGGTTGTATTTAATCCACGGTTCTCCAACTCCTTTTTCAGTTGCTGGATCTTCAATTCACTGAACTTTGCCATGTCCAAGTTGTATTCCCAATCTTCGGAATTTATTCAACAATTCCTCTTCTGACACCAATTGTAACGAATTTACTTGCAAATCCTCTTATTTGCAATCCTCTGCTAAGTTCGAATCACTAAACTGTTGAATAAATAACTCCAATATTGAATAATGGAAAAATGGCTTTTATTAAAGTACTTCACAATAACACTTATACTTTGCTACTCGCTGGCTTAATAACCAAACTGATTGATAACTCAAATTAAACTCTACTATTGGCCGCCAGATCGCGTGCTTAATCAATTACTGATTGATTGCTCAACTCAAACTGGATTGCAGCGCCTCTACATCTGTTGCCTTTTATACCCTTTGGTTTCCTCGTTCGCATTTTTCCAGAATGTACTAGCATTGTCCATGAGCTCTCAAACTTCTCAGATATATGCATGTGTTTGCGCATTGCCTCTCCGCTGCTCGTATTCGTAGATGGTACATATGTGTAGACGCAATTATTTATTCGTTTATGTAGATACATAAAGATTGAATTATTGATGTTAATGTTTGTAGTTTACAGTCTCTCGCGCGTATAAGTAAATGCATCTGTGTGTGACATCTCTCTGGGCTGCCTTATATATGTGTATACTTGATTTGATTATTAACGTAAATACTGCTTGGCATGGCCTTAGCATCGCCTTAGTGATGGGATAACTTAGTGATGGTAATATCCGTGACAATATATATATATGAATGTATACGTGGGCCTCTACGGGTAATTTGTGACTTATCGAGTCACCCTCGATATAAAAAGAGTTTTTGTAACGTATGGGTCATTGAATTCTTTAGACAAACGTTTAACGAAAGCCAAAGTACCTTTAGCGCAAGATTCAATATGAAGTTTAAAATCCAGTTTTGGGTCCATTGTAACGCCTAAATCAATAAAATTAGTAACTTGGTTGATTACATAGCCGCCAATAGCATAATCATGGGATTGAAAGGACTTCCTTGTAAAACACATGAACTTACATTTAGGTAGGTTTAGTGACATGGCGTTTACATTACACCAGTCAACTAGACCATTCAGATCAGCCTGAAGACATGCCCTATCCAAGGGTGAGCGGATAGGCATTATAAGTTTGACATCATCAGCGTACATCAACGGTTTGCAGTGCTTCAAAACACTAGGAAACACGCTTCCCAAGGCCGTCGGTTTTATGTACCGGAGCGACTCGGGATTTTTCCCGACCAAGGACTGCCATTTCGTGTAACCCTATTTAATTTGTTGCGTCCCTCCCACAAATTGTCATCCTCCCAGCAGCTCCTTGCAGCGGGACTGCTCCATATTCTCTTGTTCCGGGAAGGTATCGAACCCAATCCGGGTCCGTCTCCTGACCCCGGTCCTGAGAAATGGTTTTGCTGCATCTGCCGGAAAAGAATCTTTTTAGGACGCTTGTCAGTGTGTCTCGTGTAAGGGATGGTTGCATCGGACAGGTTGTTCTGAGCTAGATCCCAAAACCAGGCGTCCACGTAACTTCTATGAATCTTTTGTGTTCACGCCCTAGGACGTCCCGCGCCTCAGCAAGCCACAACAAGTACCCGCTGTTGCTCGCGCCCCACGGCGCCACCAACTCACACGGCTGCTCCCACTCATACCTACAATCTCCGTAGCAGAGTCGGGAGCAATGCCGAGCATCAGCCCCTGCCCCCGTCTTCTCTCTCCCCCCCGCCCCCTCTTTTCCGGCAGCAATTGTATAGGTCAGGGAAACAGACTCTTAGTCCCTACCTCCCTTTGCACCGTTTGCCAGCACAGAATATATACGTTTGCGACATCCGCCCAATGCAGCTCCTGCCATAGACGGTGCCACTTTCCTAGATGTCCTGGTCTCCGCGACGGCAACCCCCCGACGGGTTTCATTGCGCCATGTTGCAGGGCCGCATACACAAAAACACCGGGTACCCCAATGCTTACCCAAGGACGTCCAGTCCCAGGGCCACAACAGCAGTCGCGTCCTGGCCTTCCACAACCCAGGCGTAGTCACCCGTCACTTACTCCCAGAGTGACGACGTCTCCCCTTATGCACTTCAGAATTCTGCAGTTAAACTGTAATGGATTAACTGGGAAGATCACGGAGATAGTCGATTTCATGAAGCGGCACAACATCCGCATTGCTGCGATTCAAGAGACTAAACTCACAGCAAGATCTGCATTGCAGACCTCTTCTGGGTATAATGTCCAAAGAAAAGATCGCGAGAGCGGAAATGGAGGCGGCCTCGCGTTTATCATACACCACTCTGTGCAATATCATATACTTGATCCCGACATCGACCGCAGGGACAGTGTCTTAGAACGTCAAGGATTGTCTGTCCGGTCGGGCGGTGCAAGCCTAGAAATCATCAACATCTACATCCCTCCTGTCACCTGTTGCCCCGGTGGATACCGCCCTAATATCAGCACCGTACTCACTGGCAACAGTCGCATTATCTTAGGCGATTTCAATGCCCATCACGATCTATGGCATTCAAACTTGCGGGTGGACAGTAGGGGTGAGGTCGATAAGTGCTTACAGGAGCCTCTGTCTTCGTAGACCTACCTCCGGTGTAAAACACAGATCAATGTCCGTTGATCTTCGGCCCAACAAGCTGGTACCAATCGGTGAGCTGGGGTGTTCAAGTCAACCAGCCTTGGTTTGGCCGAGGAGGACTATCCATCCTCCCCTTCCATTTTCGGGTAATGGCACCCGGTTGCACGGCAACTCCACCGCGAGTTCCGTGCTTGCCTCAGAATCCCTCTTTCATTGATTTTGATATCTCGATATCTGATTAACATGTTAATCAGATTGAGATATTGTGTTTTTTGTCGCAATTTAGGAATGTGACCAACCTTTTCTGTCCTGCAGTGTTACAACAATGTATAATTGACATTGCTTGAGGGCTGCACCTCCCCCAACGCTATGCACCACATGTTATTATCAAAAACGCCCGTTCGCCGTGAACCAACTACCGATGTAATCATCAGCGCAAGTGTCTTTCCTTAAGCATGAAAAGCTACTTAAATGTTCCATAGAGTGAGAGTGTCATATAATTCCTTGTGAATAAAACTATCTGTTGTGAAGGCAACAGACAGTGATGCTCAGAAGTACTTACGACACAAACACTCACAAGGTACATCTTCACTAATCATGGTACTAAACCACTTGCGCAACAAGACACATCTCGCTAGTCACAAGTACTTGTGCGTTTAAGATCATGTTGCAACTGAACCCAGCTAAACGTTCTATTCAGTTTTATGCAACTTTGTTCTGCATTATTTGCTACTTTATATATGCGCACATATTCATCGTTATTTGCTACTGTGGTATACAACTTCTAATAACTCGCTTCGTTGTATAATCTTCCTCATTATCTTCAATTACGCTTCCATTTTATTCCACAATTTAGGGCTGTGGACAACCTTTTCAACCATAGACCTGTGTTGGGGGGCTTTCCCGCCCCAGCAATACCTTTGCAACAGCAGCTTGCCACACTGCAGTGATCTGACATCATTAAATCTGCCACATTTTTGGATGTGGCCATCCATTCTGCGAACGCCTCCTATTCGCTTACGCAGTCTAAAGCAGCCTCAAACATCTCAAAAGACGAGATGAGCACCGGCCCACTCGTACAATTATCGATTGTTTTTCGGCTGACGATAGACATGCGTTTCTTCAGCATATTTCGTCACCATTTTTCTTCGGTTGCCACAATTATGGGATGTGACCAACTCTTTCATCTGACCCTCAGGGTCAGTTTCTCAATGAAATTGGGATTGCTGTGGCAAGCATGAGACCGAATTCCCTTGGGCTTCTGTCCCCAAGGCCCAAGGGAAAACAAGTCTACTCAGAGCGTGTGTCATAAGTGAACTCTATTTGAAACCACAACCCCCGCGATGCTCCCACAAGGTGGCCATCCCAGGACAGGAGGTGAGACCTGAGTACAAAGCATCGTTCGATGCCGTGCATCAGATCATACTGGCTTTTCCTGCTCCCGCGGTAGCAGTTTTTATAAGGACCATGTGTAGGGTCCCACAGGGTGATACCCGGGTCCACCCTGCTACCTTTCGAGTAAAACACCTTACTTATGGATTGGGTACCCATGGTATTTTGGTCGCCTTTTACGACCGGTATACCTACCGTGGGCATATTCTAACCCCTAACCCACAGGGGGAAGTAGGGGTGAGGTGTTGGCGGATCAAATAGAAGAAACGACGTTCTGCAATATAAACGGAGACGCCCCCACACGTATGGTAGGAAGCTGTCACAGTTCGCCGGATATTTCAATCGTGAGCGCACAACTCGTAAACGGCGTCAACTGGCAGCGGATGATAACATTGGCATCCGACCACCTGCCTATACTTATTTCGCTCGAGCGTTCCGCCGACTTCATCGTTGCAGAAAAACGCACTTTCATTAACTTTAAAAAAGGAAAGTGGGACGAATACAAATCCTTTACAGACAACCGCTTTTCTGCTCTCCCTATGCCAACGATGCCCTCCAAGGTGAGCGTGCTTTCCGCTAGGTCATTGAATCCGCCTCGGCTCGTTTCATTCCCGCCGGTAGAATTCCCGAAATTCGGCCCCACTTCTCGGTGGAGGCCGCAAGTTTAGCGAGAGAACGAGACCTTATAAGACAGCTCGATCCCGGCGACCCTCAAATAAGGGATATAAACCAACGCATCAGATTGCTTGTGGATGAAAACAAGCGGGCGAAATGGGAGGAGCACCTAAGCGGTTGTAACCTCTCTGCCGGTGTAGGTAAACTTTGGTCCACCGTAAAGTCCCTATCGAATCCGTCTAGGCACAATGACAAAGTTTCCTTCGCTTTGGCGGTAAAGTGCTGTCGGATGCGAAAAAATTCGCGAGCTCTTTCTTCCAACATATATAATGCATTCTACGGTCGACAAAGATAGACGGAGGGCTAACAGACACGCACATAAACATAAATTCAGCGCGTCACCAATTACCATCACCGCCAAAGAGGTTGAGGATGCCATCGGTCATGCTAAACTATCCAAAGCAGTGGTCCCAAAAGGAATAGCCATGCCGATGCTTAAAAGCCTACGGAAAGAGGGGTTCAAATATTTAGCACATTTCTTCAACCTGTCTCTTTCCACTTTTGTCATACCCAAAAAATGGAAAATCGCCAAGGTGTTCCCGCTACTAAAGCCAGGGAAACCAGCTAACATAGGAGAGTCATATCGTCCGATATCTCTGTTTTATGTTAGTTCCTTACGAAACTGTGCACGGGCTTGCCGCAATTAAAGGTCTTTTTGAATAATTTATTGTAAATAAAACCAAACAAGTTTAACGTTATAAGATATATTTATTAAGTGTTTTATTCACGTCTTGCAGGTGTGTATTCTTCAAGTAAGTATATTGAATTGGAATTACCGTGGCTCAGTGTTGCCATCGCACTTTTTTATTCATACCCTACAAGACAGGTACCCGTTACCTAATCGATTACTTAATCATCACCAATAACTTGTACACCAATTATCGTCTTAATGACATTTACATTGCTGTCGTGAAAAAGGTAACGCATGCGCTCTCTCAAAATAGTGTACGTGTGACTCGCTTTATCGCTCTTAAGCCCCCATTACTGATACTTAGCATAGACTTGACTTGACTTGGCGTAAACTTGGCAACTTAGCCACGATTATACTCCACTTGGCTCATAAAATCTGGCATCATAATCAGCGTTGAAATTTATTTTTAAATAAATGTCAATTTGTATGACAAAATATCAAAATGAAATGGAAACAAACAAATGGCATCTCAAAATGTAAACGTCACTTAGAACTTAAATAGAAAATCAAAATTCAACAGACTTCTAAGTCAAGTTAAGTTTTGAGTAATCAGTAACATGCAATGTTAATTTAACAGAACTGTAAGTGACAGTTCGCAAGCCAAGTCAAGTCTATGCTAGGTATCAGTAATGAAGCCTTTACCTATTGTGTTTTCGACATTCCTTCTCGCTCGATGTTATTTACATTTTTAAGTTACTTCATCAGTTATGCTTTCGTTATCGCTAACCAAAATATATGCAACAACAACAACACGGGTAACTGGCCTATCGGTTACCCGTACCGGTTACCTTCTGTCAATTCGCTTTTTCCATGAATGAAACGCGTCCTTTTTGTTTAAATAATATTTAATTAACAAATAATTCATATTTATAATGGTTTTTACAATTGAAGTTATTTCCTTATGACCCTAATAAACTTAACATATAAATAAATAAATAAAATATTGATATGTACAAGCTACATAAATACTTTATTGTCCATTCATAGTCGTGCCCATTCTGCAACCTTGTTTGAAGCTCAGAGTGATGCTGCCCAATTTTTCCCGTGCTGGTGTTGTTCAACATCAGTTTGCAGAGCCATATGAGTTTTGCAGGTAAAATACCGGAATATAGGCAGCCCAATTCGTGCTTTAAAAGTTGATTCACAGGTGATGTTGAGCATTTGGCCTTGACCCTTTCCCATAATATGCTTGGTAGGGCCATATATGTGGTAATAAAAAGGCGGAGGGATAGTTGTCGCAGTTTTCCCTGTTATTTGAGCAAATGTCTGTTCTTCTTACAGCCACAGCTGAAATATTTGGAATATTGCTATGCGCACATCGTCAAAATTAAATTACCTAGAATGAAAAAGAAACTAATATCAGTAAGGATAGGTTAAAAGTTTTTGATGTAACCGGAAAAGTGCTCTATAAATAGGACTCCACGATTAGCTCTTTTCTGAGAGGCCAAAGGCTCAAGGGACTCAATGTTATTTCAGATGACCAGAATCAGGCCCTTCCAAGTGCCCCTCCACCATACCAAGGTATCTTCCGATGGCAGGGGTACCCGAAGATACTTCCCTGTTGCATTTATAGAAAGCATAAAATTATAACAAGGGTTAATTGATGATACGAAGTAAATTATGCTCGCTACAAAAACAAAAACAAATAAATGCAGATGACTGTTTAATCCAGGCATGCTTAACCAACGAACCGATATCATTTCGTTACGATAATTAACGTTAATAAACGAAACAAAGTCACTTCGTTTCGTTTATTAACGTTAAGAACGTCAAATTAACGAAATGATTTTGTTTCGTTTTCTGCCATATCAAAACGAAATCAAATCGTTTATGTTGATCATTAATTTCAAACTATGCTGGCAAAGCTGATTGATGGCGGAGTCATTAAAGGTGAAAGCATTAGCCAAGCTGATTGCAACTTTTCTCATAAATTTTGACAGTACGAACATTTCTCAGAGTATTTTTGACATTACCACCAACGAATTACACAAACAAATTACATGGAGTTTGTGTGTGTATGTCCGCTCGCTGTTACCACCTTACGGCTTCACCATGGCTATAGCATTGCCAGCACAATTCAAACATAAAGTATCACGGTTTTGTTAACGTTTTTAACGTTAACGAAAGCTTTTCGTTTCGGTTAAAAACGAGATACAATTTATCTTGATAATTTCTTTATCGATAATATTTCGAAGTGTTTCAACGGAAACGGTGGAAACTTTTTGATAAACGATTAGCTTAACGTTAAGGTGCATCCTTGGTTTAATCCATTGTGCGAAGTTCTTGAATGGATGTGCAAATTGGAAAGGGCAAAGTACTGCTAAAATTACTTTCCCCGAGTAACCGAGGAACGAATTGATATGACTACGCCCATCCTTCTTTAGCAACAGTGCCGTGCACCAGTTCTGTGTTGGACAGGAAAATAAACGTTTGGTTGTCTCCAAGTTGATCATATGATACAGAATATACTCGTTTGCTACACCTACCTACTGGAAGGTGCATTTGTTGCACCCTGCTGTCTGGCCGCTCACCCAACAACACCAGGCACAACGGAACTTGTCTTTTTTTATTGGACGTTGTGGTAGCGCACTACCCTCAAGTGGCCCAATGAAACCAGGCTAATCCTGTTTATGCGTCCGCACCCCGTAGGACCGCCTTTAGGCATAACGGCACGTGGGGAAAGGCGATTTAGTCGCCATTACTTCGTATGCGCATTTCCCTGCGCTCCCTTTCGGCATGCATCAATTTCGTCATTACTATAAAGGCCATCTTGCTCACAGCAATCCAATAATCTATTTGTCCGCACATTCGTGAAACTAAATCCCTAATGGAAGGCTTCTCTCCAAAAACTCTGTTTACAGACAGTCTTTCGCCGTGAAAACGAGGGCAGTGAAACATTACATGTTCTGCGCTTTTCAATTCGGAGGGACAGCTTAGACAGAAAGGATCCTCCTCTATTCCACGCTTATGTAGATATTCCTTGAAGCCACCGTGCCCGCTCAATATCTATGTGAGGTGGTAATTTAGTTCGCCGTGTTTTCGCTCGTACCATTCCGCTATATTCTGGACTAGCATGAAGGTCCAGCGCCCTTTTCTCGAATCTTCCCACCGTTCTTGCCACCTAACTATTGTTCGTGACCTTGCGCTTTTCTTAGCATCTTCAGATGGTCGGCTGATTCCAATGCCATACAGATCGGCCATTTCACCTGAGAGTAGATCTACTGGGATTTTCCTGGATAAAACATGGATGGCGTCGGCGGACACCGGCCGATAAGCACATGATATTCGTATAGCAGTAATGCGGTAGGCTGCTAGTATATCTTTTTGGTGGACCATTTTAGATCCGTGCCATACTGGTGCTGCATGTAATATTATAGAGCTGGTTACGTTGGATAATAGCTGACGGGTAGCTTCGCTTGGGCCGCTAATGTTGGACATTATTCGCGTTAGGGCTCCACTAACTCTAGAAACTTTCTCTCCCACCGCCCTGAAGTGCTCCATAAAAGTTAGTTTTGAGTCAATAATTACTCCTAGATACTATTTCAAAGAGGGTTTTGAATTTATTTGATAATCTCCTATGGTTAGGACCAATTCATCCACAGTCCGCTTTGAGCTCATCAGAACCACTTCTGTCTTATTGCTAGCCATCTGAAGCCCATGTTCGTCAACCATTCCTTTATTCTTCCCACGGTGTCATTACATAATGCTTGGAGCAGATCAAGTTTCTTGGCCACTGCTACTACGACAATATCATCTGCATAGCCGACAATTTCCGTGCCTCCGGGAAGGTCGATTTGTAGCACCCCGTCATACATCGTATTCCAAAGAGTTGGACCTAGAACAGATCCCTGAGGGACACCACCCGTGGTGTTGTGCTTTCTTGGTCCCTCATCCGTATCAAAAAGGAGTACTCTTTCGCTTAGATAGCTACCAATTATTCGGAGCAGGTACGGAACTTGTCTTGGGACACCCAAAGTGCACTCACGCTTCTCATGGCTCTAGCAGGTTAGGGGTCTAAGAGTATACCTGCGGTAGGTATGCCTGTCGTAAGAGGCGACTAAAATACCAAATTGGTTCAAGGGGTTGTGTAGCGCAACCCTTTCAATGGGTTGCCAGCAATATATGTGACCCGGCCTATGAAAAGGTGGCTTATGACTCAAAAAAATAATGCAAAAGAAAAACTACTAAGAAACTGAAGAAATGCATTGTTTATCTTTAGCAACTGTTTCTTTTTTGAGTCATAAGCCAACTTTTCATAGGCCGGGTCACATATAGCTTCTCAAACCCAATTGTCAACCTCACCTACCCGTGGCGAATCCTGTTTCTTTAACAGCCGAGGCTCTGGCGACCCCATGTTTCTTATGGATCTACATTTGAAGGCGCTTAGTTAGCTGACATCGCTTACTTAAACGGTTGATTCTAAAGTAAAAACCAAATATAGGTTAGGTTGAACTGGCGGGTTCATGAGGACCTCACATAGACTGAATGAGTCCGTAGTGTTACCAGAAGTTTGCTTTAACGACCAAGCTGAAAACCCTATCAACAACCAGGACCTGTGTTATAAAATAAGTTCGTCAAAATACAAATGACAAATACTGGAAGCTTCCTAGAACTTAAGCCACTTGCTGCTTCTAGATCTGACAGCTGTCAGCTGGAGTCTTAGCCTGGCAAGCGCTATCACTGACCAAGCCTAATTTAAATGCATGTGACGCCAGAAGGCAGTGTCCAGTAAGAATACCCGTCATGAGTCTACAGTCTAGAGTTTAATGATAATGAAAATATAAGAATCAATGTTTATGAATAACATATTTTAATTAATCTCTTAAAACAACCTGATCGGTGGCTACATCGCTATGTAGGTAGTGTGGTATTCCACCTTGTATAAACGTAGGTACCGTATGTGCTCAACCGTGCAAATTGACATTAGCAGTAACATTATTTACGTAAACGTAGCTTGGTATTTGTGCAGGCATCAATATAGCATACATTGGTCCAGTTCAGTGTGCACCAGCCACTGGTACAAACACTTTTGAATGCATAGCTTTCATATAGATTGGATGTACAGCAGGCCTCCAGTTGTGCCAATAAGTAATGGGCTGCTCCGTCTCTTGGTACGGCTGTATAGGTATGGGCGAGTGCAATGTATTACTAGTCTGCTCAAGATCGTATGGTACATAGATGGCTCAAAGACGCCAGAGGGGATTGGAGCCAGAGTTTTCGGACCCAGAGCCAAAATATCAGTACCTCTAAAAGCACATCCGAGCATTTTTCAAGCGGAAGTATTCTCCATAAGTTAGTGCGCTAAGCTGAACGTTCAGCGCTTATACCCCATTGAAACAATTGCCATACTCAGTCAGACAGTCAGGCCCCACTAAAGGCATTTGCGGCGTTCGAAATAAAGTCAGCACTGGTCCTTCAGTGCGTAGAAAAGCTGAATCAATTAGGAGCACACAACGTAGTGCCGTTGCCCTGGGTCCTAGACCACAGGGGAGTGGAGGGTAATGAGCAGGCAGACTCAGTGTTTAATTTGTTGCGTCCCTCCCACAAATTGTCATCCTCCCAGCAGATCCTTGCAGCGGGTCTGCTCCATACTCTCCTCTTCCGGGAAGGTATCGACCCCAAACAGGGTCCTTCTCCTGACCCGGTCCTGAGAAATGGGTTTGCAGCGTTTGCCGGAAAAGAATCTTTTTAGGACGGTCATAAATATGAAATATGAAATATTTCAATGAACTTCCTAATCACATAAAAAGTAGTAATAACTTCAATACTTTTAAAACAAGTTTATGGGAGCATTGTAAAACCCTTCCAATAAGATAAAGTTTTTCTCCTCTTATTTTTTACATGATATATCCGATACTGGAACGCGAAAACGGAATGGTAATATTGGAAGCAGCAAAATACAATGCATCCGGCCCCAAGGAAAAGAAAATCGGTCGGCACCTGTAACTCCAGACAGTTTCAACAACTAATTTCGCTGGAATTCGGTATTTTCAGCCGATATTTACTGTTGCTAATCAGAATCACTCCCATTCCGACACCATTAATATAACAATAAAATTATATAATGGGTAACGGAAATAGGGTCAAACAAAAGTTGGAGCAGGGGGGATTGGAAACATGTGCTTTTCAACCTCCCATTATATGTTGAGCTGTGCTGATCGGAATCTTCATGCATTCCGACAGCGTCTTTACTAAACAAAGTTGAGGGGTAATTGGATACACGTTATTATCAATTTCCAACATCCAAAGACATGTTTAGCTGTGTTGATCGGAGACTAATACATTCCGACATCTTAAAATATAAACATAATTGAAAAATATAAGTTCCAAATTTTGTTGCCTTAAGCTGGGAGCACTGGAGGATTGGAAATGCGCCCTTTCCAACCTTCCTTAAATGAGACTCCAGACTCCTCCGTTTGTAGCGCTAGTAAATATGCTGATCGGAATCACATGGCATTCCAACAGCAGATTCAATAGAAATAAGTGATTATAACAATGAATTGTATTTGGTAGTTTAAGTTTTATTCCTAAACAGCCGTAATAATAAATAAATTAAATTAAAAAATAAATACCCTTGTCAGTGTTTCACGTGCAGGGGGTGGTTGCATCGGACAGGTTGCTCTGGGCTAGATCCCAAAATCCAGCGTCCTCGTAACTTTTATAAATCTTTTGTGGCTCTTGTTGTTCATGCCCTCATTACATTATGAGGAAATACGGCAGCCGAGAACTCAGCCGTATGAAGCAAAAAAACACAAGCAGGTCCTTGGTGAACTCCACAAACAGGAGTCGCACCTTCATGCCAGGAATTGCCCGGTGAATCCAGTACTAAAAGAACAGTACCCAAAACTTGCGGAAGAGGAACGCATACTCCAAAGGGAAACGCGAGTCACTCTAGCTCAACTTCGTTCTGGATACTGTAACAGGTTAAACTCTTACCTCTCCAGAATCAACCCCGACATACAAAATGTGTGCCCCGCTTGCAATGTGTCCCTACATGACACCAACCATCTCTTTAACTGTATTGTGGAACCAACGCCTCTAACACTCCTCTCATTATGGTCCACTCCTGTTGAAACAGAAAGTTTCCTTGGACTCCCGTTAGAGGACATTGATGACAATTTGTGATCGGTCGTACCTATTGGATGGGGCGAAGCACTACTACAACAACAAGAGCAGGCGGACAACACGGAAAGAGAGGCGCTTCCCAAGGCAGCCGGTTTTATGTACCGGAGCGACTCGGGATTTTTCCCGACCAAGGACTGTCATTTCGGTGTGACCCCACTTAATTTGTTGCGTCACCCCCCACAAATTGTCATCCTCACAGCAGCTCCTTGCAGCAGGACTGCTCCCTATTCTCTTACTCCGGGAAGGCATCGAATCCAATCCGGGTCCGTCTCCTGACCCCGGTCCTGAAAAATGGTTTTGCTGCATCTGCCGGAAAAGAATCTTTTTAGGACGGTCATACTCTGTTCAGTGTGTCTCGTGCAAGGGATGGTTGCATCGGACAGGTTGTTCTGGGCTTGATCCCAAAACCCGACGTCCACGTAACTTTTACAAATCTTTTGTGGCTCCTTGCTGCTCACGCCCAAGGGCGTCCTGTAGTGTACGCCTAAGCGCCCCCGCTACTTTCCAGCAGCCCGCTGCTCAGCAAGCCACAAGCAAGCTGCTGCTCGCGGTCCACGGCGCCAACAACTCAAACAGCTGCTACCACTCATAACTACTACCTTCGTAGTAGATTCGGTAGCAATGCTGAGCATCAGCCCCTGCCCACGTCTTCTCCCCCCTCTTTTCCGGCAGCAATCGTGTAGGTCAGGGAAACAGACTCTTAGTCCCTTACTCCATTTGCACCGTTTGCCAGCACAGAATATATATGTTTGCGACATCCGCCCAATGCAGCTCCTGCCTTGGGTGGTGCCACTTTCCTAGATGTTCTGGTCTCCGCGACGGCAACCCCCCGACGGATTTCATCGCGCAATGTTGCCAGGTCGCAAACCCAAATCATCCGTGTACCCCAATGCTTGCCCAAGGACGCCAAGTCCCAGGGCCACAACAGCAACTGCGTCCTGGCCTTCCACAACCCAGGCGTAGGCACCCGTCATTTACCCCCAGAGTGGCGGCGTCTCCCCTTATGCACTTCAGAATTCTGCAGTTAAACTGTAATGAACTAACTGGGAAGATTACGGAGATAGTCGATTTCATGAAGCCGCACGACATCCGCATTGCTGCGATTCAAGAGACTAAACTCACAGCAAGATCTGCATTGCAGACCTGCTCTGGGTATAATGTCCACAGGAAAGATGGCGAGAGCGGCAATGGAGGCGGCCTCGCGTTTATCATACACCACTCTGTGCAATATTATATATTAGATCCTGGCATCGACCGCAGGGACAATGTCTTAGAACGTCAATGCCTATCTGTCCGGTCAGGCGATGCAAACCTAGAAATCATCTAGAAATCCCTATCCCGACTGATGCCCGCCAAGGGGAGCGTGCCTTACGTAAGGTCATTGAATCCGCCTCGGCACGTTTAATTCCCGCCGGGAGAATTCCCGAAATCCGGCCCACTTCCCGGCGGAGGCCGCACACTAAGCGAGAGAACGTGACCTTATAAGACAGCTTGATCCAGGCGACCCCCAAATAAGGGATATAAACCAACGCATCAGATTGCTTGTGGACGAACACAAGCGGGCGAAATGGGAGGAGCACCTAAGAGGTTGTAACCTCACTACCGGTGTGGATAAACTTTGGTCCACCGTAAAGTCCCTATCGAATCCGACTAAGCACAAAGACAAAGTTTCCATCGCGTTTGGCGACAAAGTGCTGTCGGATGCGAAAAAATGAGCGAGCGCTTTCTGCCGACAATATATAACGCATCCTACGGTCGACAAATGTAGACGGAGAGCCAATAGACACGCACATAAACACAAATTCAGCGCGTCACCAATCAACATCACCGCTAAAGAGGTTGAAGACGCCGTTGGTCGCGCTAAACCATCCAAAGCAGTGGGCCCAGACGGCATAGCCATGCCGATGCTTAAAAGCCTAGGGAAAGAGGGTTTCAAATATTTGGCGCATGTCTGCAACCTGTCTCTTTCCACCTTTGTCATACCCGAGAAATGGAAAATGGCCAAGGTGGTCCCGCTACTAAAGCCTGGGAAACCAGCTAACATAGGAGAGTCGTATCGTCCGATATCTCTCCTATCGCCAGTAGCAAAGACGCTTGAAGCCATTTTTCTCCCTTATTTCCAAGCAAATTTGCAGCTAGCCTCTCATCAGCATGGCTTCAGAAAACTCCATAGCACTCCCACCGCGCTAAATGCCATTAGACCCAGATAAATTGCTGTTTAAATCAATACCCCCACCATAGAACAGTACTCGTAGCGCTAGACCTATCAAAAGCTTTTGATACGGTCAACCATGGCTCGTTACTGCAAGACCTGGAAGGGACTACCCTTCACCCATGTCTTAAAAGGTGGACCGCAAATTATCTGGGTGATCGGCAGGCATCGGTGCAATTTAGAAACGAAACAACAAAACCAAGGAGAATTAAACAAGGGGTGCCACAGGGTGGGATCCTATCCCCACTTTTGTTTAATTTCTACATAACTAAGCTACCTTCACCACCGGAAGGAGTCACAATTGTTTCCTACGCCGATGACTGCCCAATAATGGCCACAGGCCCAGGCCCAAAGATCGATGAGCTATGCAATAAAATAAACGGCTACCTCCCTGATCTCTCCATTTTTTTCGCCTCGCGAAACCTGGCATTAATACCGACTAAATCTTCCGCGACTTTATTTACAACATGGACGTCCCAAATGTCGACCATTTTGAACATCCACGTCGATGGACCTACGCTACCGACTGTCATACACCCCAAAATCTTGGGTGTGACGTTTGATCAGGATCTACATTTTGGTGAGCACGCAGCCGCAGTTGTTCCGGGAATTCAGAGCCGTAACAAAATCCTCAAATCCCCCGCTGGCAGTACCTGGGGAAAAGATAAAGAAACGCTCATGACTACATACAAAGCAATTAGCCAGCCGATTACGTGCTACGCGTCACCCATATGGTCGCCAAGCCTAAAAATTACCCACTGGAAGAAGCTACAGGCCTGCCAAAATACTGCTCTCAAAATTGCCACGGACTGTCTGCTTATGTCCCCAGAACACCATCTGCATAATGAGGCGAGAATACTCCCCATCAGGGAGAGAAGTGAGGTGCTGACCAATCTGATTGATGAACCAGCACCGCCTAGGGGCTTAAGAAGTCATCTCCGTAAGCATTTTGAGGAAATACGGCACCTGAGAACCCAGCCGTATGAAGCGAAAAAACACAAGCAGGTCCTTGTTGAACTCCATAAACAGGCGTCGGACCTTTATGCCGGGAATTGCCCTGTGAATGCAGTACTTAAAGAAAAGTATCCAAAACTTGCTCAACTTCGTTCTGGATACTGTAACAGGTTAAACTCTTACCTATCCAGAATCAACCCCGACGTACAAAATGTATGCCCCGCTTGCAATGTGTCCCCACATGACACCAACCATCTCTTTAATTGTAATGTGGAACAAACGCCTCTAAAACCCCTTTCCTTATGGTCCACCCTGTTGAAACGGAAAGTTTCCTTGGACTCCCGTTAGAGGATATTGATGACAATTTGTGATCGGTCGCGGCTATTAGGTGGGGCGAAGCATTGCTACAACAACAACAACGGAAAGAGAGGCAGCAATTGCATGACCCATCGATCCCGAGCCGTTCCTGCCAGTTGGCTCACTCAATAAATGACCCAATTAGTAGAAGGGAGGGAAAAGAGAGAAGAACGCAATATGCCAGGCCTGAGTCAAGCTAAGCTACTGTTAGGGGGTTACAGCACAACTCGATATAGGCATTAATAGGCCTCTCGAAAGATACGGCTAACGGCTATTCTTACAGGAAACTGTAGACTGAACAGTCACATGCAAAAGATGGGTATAATATCGAACAACACATGCCGATTTTGTGATGGATCAGCAGACGGCGGACCATATCCTTCTAGAATGCGACGCAATTTCAAGACGTAGGGCTAAGTTTATGGACTCACCATGGCCAGAGCACTCCCACATTTAATACCTCAAGCCAAGAACACTGCTAGGGTTCATCAAGGAAGTCTGCTAGGATGAGGTGCTGTGAAGGAGATGTGGAAGTCACTGTGCAATTATCAATAAATTATCTATCTACCTAAGTTCCGGTAACAAGCACCATTGAGGTACTAGCCCTACCATCTCGGGAACTATTGATATGACTACATTAATCCTTCTAGGGATTGAATATTAATAATGACCGCAATGCGAAAGTCTGCTAAAATGTTCCATTCTCCATGGAATGCTCGATATATAACTTTCGACGTTTTGAAACAGTGATGAAAAGAGCAAAATTTACTAAAATTTTAACTGGCTGTGGGTAATAAGGTGTTGATGTCCTCTCCTAACGCAATGTAATGACAACTGCGACGCAGGGAAAATGACAAAAATCTTGTAAATCTACTGATAATAATTAATTAATTCTTCCCCTTCTATGCCGATCTATGCATACATACATATGCATTTTGCTCTCCAAACGCTAATTAAAAAAAATCAATTGGTATTTACATGAACTTCGAACTCTATCGTATTTGCATTCTTCAGTTGATTATCAACAAAAGCATGACAAATTATCACTAACAAATTCATACATGTTGTATATATATTTAATATGGTAGACAATTTACTTACCCTCTCTGGTGCGATGATTCCTGGACAATCGGGCCTGAATAGACGCGATTTTCTTGCCTTAAGAGAGCGTGCTTAACTCGAAGCATATTATGTTATGACACACCTTTGGTGATGCAAACAATCAAAGAAATTTCTGCTTCTAATGCTTCTAGGATAGCAGCAGCAGCTCCCGGTGGCGCCACATAAATAACAGTTGCATGCGGATCAGTTGCCTTTTTTGTTCCGGCTATCTATTCAATTTTAATTAACATTACATTATCTACTATTGCAATTTTTAATCAAAACAAATCAATATAAATTACCGAAGCAAATACTGGGAAACCAAGATGCGTAGTTCCACCCTTTTTTAGAGAAATACATCCAACCAGTTTGGTACCGCATTCCAAAGCATGTTGGTTGTGTAAAGTACCTTGTTTAGCGGTAAATCCTTGGCAAATGGTACGTGAATCTGCACTTAATTGTAGGTTTTCTGTGGTTTTGGCATATTCTGAGCTGAATCGCACTCCGCCGGAGATGCTATCTATTAGAATAATATAACATTTTTTTTATTATTTAAAAATGCATATACGTATGAATGAAAAGCAGAAAGAAAATAATGTTGTTGTTGTTGTAGCGATAAGGACACTCGCCGTATCGACTTTGTTGGTCCTTTGCGGGATGCAGATCGGGTACGTTCCGGGAACCATTAAGGTACTAGCCCCACCATCTCGGGAGCGATTTAGTATGACATGAAACCTTCTAAGCCATCCCGTCGATTCTATACAACTTAATATGGTAACGATTTAAAAGACGGTGCACCACCTAATTTTTATCAAAAATTATCAAACGTGGAATCAAAAGACACGCCTCGAGCTCCGTTTTTAGTATCCGAAATATTCGAAAATATAAATTTTTATTTCTGTCAAAACATAATTGTGATAATTTTTAAATTAGGTGGTGCACCGTCTTGCAAAACGTTACCCTTAATATTATTTGGTGCGAAGGCCGCCAACGCAAAAAGGTGTTCTCTGCAATAAAATTTTTAATTTCCGTCACATGTCACAACTAAAATTAACTTAATATTATTTTGGGCGAAGGCCGCCAACGCAAAAAGGTGTTCTCTGCAACAAAATTTTTAATTTCCGTCACATATCACAACTAAAATTAACTTAATATTATTTTGGGCGAAGGCCGCCAACGCAAAAAGGTGTTCTCTGTAACAAAATTTTTAATTTCCGTCACATGTCACAACTAAAAGCACAAGAATTTTTACTTTTTACACACCAGATTAAGCGAGAGCTTGTAAGAGTTTTATTCATAATGTTATAATAATAATAATTGCATCATGGTTTTATTAACATCTCAACAATTATATTTTTTCTGCGTTTCAATGTTTTCCGGAATAATTACCCACTAAACAATTTGTTCCGACTTTTTTTCGAAATCGTTAAGTTGTGTCTAAAGAATTTGTCGAAATCGGAACCGATTTTCTTTGGAATTAGTAATGAAATTTGTATGACAGGGTTGACGCGACTTCGTAAAGAAACGTCGTAACGATTTTGTTAAGAACTTTCTTTACGAAATCTTTTAGAAAAGCCTTAACGATTTCGCAAAGTAATATTTTCACGAAATCTTTAAGAAATGTCTTAACGATTTCGTAAAGTACGATCGTTACGAAATCTTTAAGAAATGTCTCAACGAGTTCGTAAAGCTTTGTGCTTACAGAATCTTGAAGAAATTTCCTAAAGAAATCTATCTAAATATCCAATTAAAAACATTTTTTTTTTTATTTAATTAATACAATTTAATTTATTATGTTAAAATAGTTTAAATTAAATTACATATAAACATATATGTATAAGAATTCAATATTGAGAAAAAAATCAGAGATTTCCTAACCATTCAAAAATTGCATATAAAATAAAATAAAAAAGATAAATGGCTAAAATTCTTTAGCTGCGTTAATACTTTTTTTAGCTTTTAGCTTCGATGGCATTCCTCATATTAAGCGATATTTTTAAACACAAGTTTAAGCCAAAATATAATAAAATTAAAAAGATAAATGGCTAAAATTCTTTAGCTACATTTTTTGGCTTTTATCTCCCTCAAGTTGTGTACTTGTTCTTTTCGATAATTTTGCGAACCGGTCCTTGGCACTATTAAACAATTTTTTCAAAGTCTCGTCTATTTTAGTGTAGTTTGTTGGGGTATGTTTTCCCTAGCCGACTCTATAATTAGTACATAAATGAATTAGGAATTTGCTGAATAAGTTTAATAACGTACCTTTAAGAAGTTTAATACATATAAAATCATTCACAGAAATATTGTTATTGACATTTTTCCATGAAAAATTGCGTGCCAAATAATCGTCATTAAATATATATTTCAAGTTCGCAACGATAAATTTTTTGTGGTCATCTGTCGGTTGTCTAGCGAACTTCGTTATCTGTTGAACCAAAAAAGGGAAAAAACATTTTAATGTAGTTAGTAGTTAAAAGGGGTGTAAAGAGGTGTGATTATAGTCCTGTGATAATAACTTCAATTGCCTGAGAAAGGCGTTGAAAAATACTGTCTTCTAAACCTCTAACGGCTTACATTTCAACTAAACTACTTATCATATTTACCAATTCCTGTCGCATTTCTTCATCGTTTTGCAAAATTTTTTCAAAATCCAATATTTCATTCACATCGTTGAAGGGAAGGTTTGGCAGCTTGGAACATAAAGTGCGTTGGCGTTTAAAGGCAGCTAAGGTTTGGTCTATTGATCGTTTTAAACCGACAAATTTTATTGTTGACTTCGCGAAGTTTTTTATTTTCTTCTATCAGCTCCTTATTTTGATTTACAATAACTTCTAACAAATGTTCGCTATCTGCAAAAGTATAAAAAATAAAATCTTAAAATTTCTGCCACTGCACTAGTACCAAGAAAAGTTAAGTTTTTGTAGGTAGATAAGTGACTCACATGGTTTGTTGTCAGTGATATTCTCCGTATATCTTTGAGTTTGCCCCATTGAAGAAGGAATGCATTGCTCCTCTTGTGTTAATATTACTACTTCATTGCCGGGGTAAATAGCTGCAGAAACATAAATTCCATTTATAAATTAAATGTTTATAGGAGCAGATGTGATAAAACTTACCACTTTCTTCACCTTCTACGGGGACATTTGTGTAATGGCTAATCATTTTTCAGCAGTGGTATAAAGCAGTGTTTTCAATACCCTTCTGTATAAAAATAAAGACATTTACAGTCGATGTTAGTTAGATTGAACTTCTCTTCGTTGTCAGAAATTAGCAAACAATTTATCTCGTAAATATTCAGAACCCAACTTCTTGATTCAAAGTCATTACGTTGGAGGTTTTTAACTTCCTTTGCGAAGATGCATATGTCATTATTGATCGCTGTTATTTTTGGTAAGATATAGACCCTCTTATTAACGCAGAAATAATTATCTGGAGGAAACAATTCCCGATGTGTCTCTTGTTTTATTATGGAACTTTTTTCAATAACTTTGTTGGATATTTGCGCCAACACATTCGATCCCTTTTTATTGTTTTTTTTCAATTGATAAAGATAATTATCATATTTAAACGCGCTAAAGTTATTAAGAGATCCATATTTTAAAACATCGCCATATAAATGTTTTAGACTGTGGCAATTATAGGTTACAAATTCTTGGCCATAGAGGTGCACAAAGTCGTTTACGAATTCTTCAGTGAGCTTTTAGCCACGTTATTGAATTGACAGCATAGCTCCGGGTGACATAAGATTCTCGTCGCAAAGTGCAATTTGCAAAAATGACGGTAACGTTTTTCATCGAGTTTGTTTTGTAGCACTTACGGTCACTTACTATACAACAGAAAAGATCGGTACTCGGTTGCTTTCCATCTATCTAATTCATCAATTGTTCTCGGCACTCGAGGAAACTCAGAAGGAAACTGTTTTTTTAGCACAATGTTTTCGAAGGACAAGTTTTCTATTTGCGATTTTGATAACGAATAAGTTTCATTTTTATTTTTTACCCAGAGTTTAACAAGCTGACGAGTAACTCCCAAGCAAACGCAATGCATGTAATCTATCGGGAATTGAGTAACGCAGCCAACATTTATAGTTTCTAGCAAATTTTGATCGAGAGTTATGTGATGTTCTTTTTGTAATTTTTCCTTAAATGATGAATCTGTTCGCATACGCGCTGCGTTAGAAGGGAAGGTTATTCTTCTCATGTACCATTCACCTCTGTGTGTACACTTCAAGCAGCAATAGTAACCTGAATGGCTTTTGATATTTAAAATAAATGCTCTAGCGGGAGAATCGCAAACAAAAGCTCCAATCGAGATGGAAAATACGTTCTCATCATAATAAAAGCCTTGTTGTAGCAACACCTTCAGGTCGTCTACTAAAGGCTGTAGAAATATATTGGAAGCTTCCGGCTTTGTTTTTGGACTTCGCACTCCCTCTACATCCGAGTTCACATAACACCCAACCAAAAAAACGTCTTCATAATTAGAAACACTCATCATTATAGGCCAAGCAGTTTGCTTTGATGACTTAAATATCTGTAATCCGTCTAAGTGTCTGTATTCGAATTGCGCAATTTTATATTTTTGTATAAGAAATCGGTGAGAGAATTCTTTAATCCGTAATGGTAATATGATCCGCTACCCATGCTTGCAATTTGAGTTTCTCTGGAAGTTCCTCTCAAGGTGCGTACATCGCATAGCACATCATGCCCTTCGACTTTATGAAGGCTACTGAGAACTTCGTTACCGGCTATTTGCGAAATACCGTGTCTGATTGTACAAGACTTGAGGAAACTCCTTAGACTCTCAGGTTCGTTTCCTGGTTCTGGTTCTTTGACTTGCGAAGAACTCTGGCAAACAGATAACAAGTCAAAATCACTATCAATGTCCATTTTGTTTGCACTTTCGACTTGCACGCCTTTAAAAATGTCTGTGCTATATTTCTACGCATTTTCAGCGCGATTTTCAGTTTCATTGTTAAAAATGGAGTACAGTATTTTTTTTGTTTCTCTTTTAATGCTTTTGTGCTGAGCTTGACGCGACATGATTTTACTCACACTTACTTTTGTATTTCACTCACTGCAGCAAATATATGTATAAATTTTATTATTTAATTTTTATGCACAACACTTTTTTTGCTACTCACAATCTGAAAAGATCTGAAATTTAAAAATGTTTCAACGCCTACTGAGTTTAAAAATTTATTTACGTTTTTCTCTTTTCGAAATAGATACGAAGTTGTTAAGTAAAATCGGAAAATATTAGATTTTCTTCAGCCAAGTCTGATATCCGACAACTTCGGAGATTCTGGCCAATCGTTTCGAATTCGTTAAGCTAGATTGGCAGACTTTCGACTTTGTTCAGAAAAGACTGATTTCCGAAAAAATTGGAAGCTTTGGTTTAGTGGGTAATTAACTGTCATATCGATGACAGCATGAAACGTCGATGTGTTAGTGGAGAGCGAAAAAAGCTTTGAATGTGTGGGTGAACTAGTTACCTTCGTCTTGTAGGGTACTTAAGGGTAATGTGCTGATTTACATGAATTCATACTTAAGGCTAATGTCACATAACATATTACACGCTAAAAAAAATTTATTTTTTTCTTTACCACACATACTTTTGCGGAGGTTTAACTGCGCGACCAGAACGTGTTCTATAATAGTTTCCTTTTACTGGTTCATTTCCGCTGCTTACATCTGACTCATCACTTTCAGCAGTGTTGTACTCCGATAGGAAGTTATCGAGGCTTCCACAGTCATACTGTTTTCACACAGAAACTTAATGATCTCATTTCACCTGCTAATAAAATCGTAAATTTTTTGCTTTCACACAGAAGTAACTGCTCGATTAGTATGAAGGATGAGACAGACAATCATGGCGGAACGATACAAGGTGGGAGCATGGTGACATACCTACAAACAAAAAAAATTCCATGTACTTGTAAATTCGATGGACAAATGTCAAAATCGTACTGCGCCGGCAGTTGATGTATCAAATCAAATAAAAAAGGTTATAATCAGCTGTTCGATGCGGCCACCTTGTATCGTTCCGCCATGCAGACAATGACATTTGCGTTGAAAACTAAGAAGCGGAAACGGAAGCGGAACGCTGCCAACAGAATTGCATTGTGCTTTTGACTTCATTAGGCATTCGATTAGCTACTAATGAAATAATAATAGATTCGAATTTTGTAGGGAAGATTGAGTTCAATAAGCGTCTTAATGTAGAAAATTGCCTTTATTATTCAATAAGCCGTCTGTGTGAAATTAGTATCAACCTCTGACGGATGTTCTAATTCCCCAGCGATAATACCGTTATATGGATTTATAGTGCCTACCCCTTCGTTATTCGGCTGTATGTTGTTGCCATTCTGGCTTACATTATTCTGATCATTATAATTATAACTCTTGTTAATTGGTACAATCTCAATTTCTGGTAGATTATTCCCTCGACCTGATTTAATATTTTCTTCAAACAGTAAGTCGCTAGCATCAAAATCATAATTATTTGTTTTGGATATTAACCTACGATTACGTCTAAAATAATTATCAAATGAATCTCTAATGATATATGAGCGGCCATTAACCATTCCACTAACTTTTCCGTAATACCATTTTTTATCATTTTTTTTAAATAACTAAGTCGCCAATATTCAGTTTCGACAATGATTGCGTTTTTAGCATAATAATATTTCTGTTTTTCCTTTTTTCTAATAATCTTGTTTTGAATAAACTCTTCTTTCACGTGTTTTCTACTAAGCATTTCTTCTTACTGGCAGCTTTGTTTTAATTAATCTACTGAAGAACAATTCCGATGGGGTAATACTCATGCTTGCCACTGGCGTTGTATTGTATTCCATAATTCTACACTGAAACTGATCCACTTCATTGGCCTCACAGCACCTTTTTAGAATATTTTTAGCGATTGCTACTCCTTTTCAGCCATTCCATTACTCTGTGGGTATCTTGGACTCGAATATTTAACTTGAATATTAAATTCACGTGAAAACTCTTCAAACCGTTTTTATTTTCGAAGGGTACCCGATTAAGTTAAATATAGAGCAAAGAACATTAATAATATGTTCGGAAGTTTTATTGCTGACTTTTCTAGCTACTAAAAAATTGGAGTAATAATCATAAATCGCAATGTAGTCACTACTGGCATATTCAAATAAGTCTACTGAAGCCATGTGGTATGGGTAATTAAGGGTTGATTCCCATCAAAAATATAGTGACCGAAAATGGCGACCAACAACAAAATATCCCACATTGTTCCACAATTGTTAGTATGAAAGAATGAGATGGCCTAATTGAAATGTCCGATTCATATATGCTTGCCTTTTCTTACATGGTATGTACCCTCAAATACGTCAAAAAAATGTTCTGCGAATCCGCCATTTGTTTTCAGCTTTCCGTACTAGCGGTGGAAAATTATAGTAGTTTTTTAATTAAATCAAAAAGAAAACGATAGGAAAATAATACAAATTCAACTGCGTGACTAGTGTGTTGTTGCACATCGAAAATTGAATGGATAAGATAAATAGAAAAAAATATAAATATTAAATGCTATTAAACAATTTAGTGAGCTCCAAATAGAGACGCAACAAACGCCATTTGAATTTTCGCTTTCCGATTCGTGGTCCTGGGATCAAAACGCGTCTTTTTACACCTCTCCCGATATTTTTGGTCGGGTTTTAGCAGTTGTGAGCTAAAGTAAACAATTACACAGATATTGAGTTTAAGTCGAGAAAAGTCTAAGATTTCTACCGCTCGCGTAATCGCTGAAGTACTACATTTGCTATTATCATCAACAGCTAACAGCGAATCTGGAACAAAGTTCATTAATTTTATTGTGAACTTTCCATTGAATATACTTGAAGCGCCATCCTTGCGTGTAAAATTAATAAAAGAGCTAACGACGGATATAATGCAATCGGATGATACATGTTTAGCTTTACTAGCACGTAATGAATCCAATTTGTTAGTAGAAGTGCTGGAACAGGCACAGGGACAATGGCAGATGTGTACAAATGGAGTGCCCAGTAAAGAATTTATTGTACATCAAGCTCTACGAAATAGACAGCATTTTACATCCTTAGTTGCTACGAACTTGGAAAGCGCGCATAATATTGTAGACAAAGGATTACGTAAAAATTGGTTGATTTTAAAATTTGCTAATGAATTTTCTGATACCATACAAACATTAGCGGAAGTAGGCAATATACATAAATAGTTAACGGAATATAGTGTGGATGAAAGTCCTCAACAAATGCTTGAAATTCATAAATATTTCTATTCAGACTTTCAACGTATTGCAATAATTTTAGATTTTCTAAAAAGATTTGCAGAAACCTACAAGTCAATAACGTTGGATACTGTTTTAAATGCGCGAAGCGTTCTAAAGTTACTCTACGATCATGATATTAATGCAAGGTATTTTTGTTGATACACAGTGCAATTGCATATTAGAGTTAAGTGTGAGCAGAGCTGGATAGGGTAAAGGTACTACTATCCGCACACTTAGAGGGCTTAGAATATACCCGCGGCATGTATGCCCGTCTGAGGCGACTAAAATACCTAAATGATTCAATGGGTTGTGTAGTGCAAGCTTGCTCCTGCACAATTGTGGAGGTCCACACCAAAAAGCAAAAAATGTATCTTTTAATGCAGCTCCCTTCCACTTGTTAATTTCTATCGAAATTTCGAATAGCGAATTTAAGAACGTAACCAAGTATTCATTACGTTGACTTAAAACCATCATATAAGATTATTTCTGACTAGTATTTGCAACAATCTTCCTCATTGTATGGAGATTCATATCAAAACAACACATTTACAAACTCGTCGCACTAAAACGTAACATTTACATTTTCCAATGTTGTTGTTGTTGTTGTTGTAACCCCATATATTTTTCAATAGCTTATAATGGCTAAAGTGACATATTAATTTAAAACACAAGTAATTAAAATACAAGTAGTTTTGTGCTGATTAAGAAGAACTTACTCCAACTTACAAAAAAAAAACTTTCGTAGGTATCCATGGTAAAATATACTTTGCCAAATTTATCGAAACTATTTTTGATGTAAATGTTTATTTGGCAGCCGAGGCTCTGGCGACTGCAAGTTTCAAGGAACTAGGGGCGGGGGCATTATGGCATAGAAGGTTCAATGTGGTCATATTAAATCGTTCCCGGCATGGTCGAGCTTGTAAAAAGGACCATCAACGTCAGCGGTAAAAGTCTATTTGAGGGGTCGACTGCTAATACGCGTCAAAAAATATCGAGAGAGGTGTGAAAGGACGCGTATTGACCTCGACAACCATAATCCGAAGGCGGAAAAGAAAAACTTTATCTCTGTCCGGAGATATTTGCAGTTGAAGTTGGCGATTTTAATGTGGTTATTGTAATTTTGTCGTACACACAAAAAAAATTGTGACCATAAGTGTTTTGCGCGGATATAGTTTTGGTCTCCAAACCGGTGTTGGACCCACCCAGGGTAATTTTTTATAAGCGCAGCCGAAGGCCGTCAACGCAGAAAGGTGTTTTGCGCAAAAATACTATGGATTCCACCCCCGTTACGGAGGTACCCGCGGGTCATTTTTCGGTTTTTCGTTAATATCTTTTGAACGAGTTAAAATTTTTATTTTCAGCCTTCGGATTATTAATATTGATATCAAGGCGCGTCGTTTGACACCTCTCGACGCGTATTAGCAGTCGACCCCTCAACTAGACTATTACCCAAATAAATACTGTTCTTCCGCCTACTTGTTTATTTGGAGGATTTCGTTCTGACTCTCCACCGCCGGCCGAGATACGCGAAGTACACCCCCAGTGGGTTGGGGGCTAAGAATATACCCGCGGCAGGTATGCCTGTTGAAAGAGGCGATTAAAATACCAAATTGATACAAGGGGTTGCTAGCGCAAAATATATAGCTTATCCAAGCTGTTGTTGTTGGTCGCCATTTTCGGTCACTAGATTTTTGCTGTGATGGTCCTCCAGGTATGCCGCCCGCATCTGCTGGACCAGGTGGGGCAATGACACCACATCCAGTTATGCCAAGGTATATACCACAACAGCAACCGGGTTGTGCAATGCCACGAGAGCAGCAGTAACAACCTATCTGCCAATGCCAAAACAGTCGGGTTATCCACTACAACCTGGTCCACCTGGTTGTTCTCCGTAACCTCATCAGCCAGGTTATCCTCTACAACAACCAGGTGCACCAGGTGGTTGCATGGGTCAAATGATGCCACCAACGCAACCTGGACAGGCGCCAATGCCTAGTCAGCCACCCATGCCCGGTCAACTCCCAATACCCGCACGTCCTGGTTATAATGTATGCTAATACAAACAATATATTTTAAATATTGCTGATGATTATTTTTGTATTATTTTCTTTAGCAACCACCTGCATCTGGTACTGGTATATATCAACAGGCGCAACAGTATGATCAATCCCAACGCCGTTTAGATCCCGATCAGATGCCAAATCCGATAAGCGTTATCATTGAAAATCAGCGCTGGTTGTGCTTTTATTACTAATCAACAAGGTTTATTGCCACCGTTGGTGACCACAAAATATGTGGTACAAGATCAGGGTAACTCTTCGCCACGTTACGTTAGGTATTGATATTCGAAATAAATTTTTTGTTTGGCAATTACATTGATCTTTCTCGTTTGCAGGCCTTTTTGGATTGCATACCTGCTACAGCTGATTTATTAAAAACAACAGCTTTGTCCTTTACACTTACCATCTCACCAATGACACGCACGGTTGAGGGTGAATATGAGCCACCCATTGTAAATTTTGGTGAATTGGGTCCAAATAGATGTAATCATTTGCAAGGCTAAAATACAATTTGTAGATGCTGGTCGTCGTTTCAAATGTCTAATGTGTAAAGTAACAACAGATGGTAAAAAAAATTCTTTCACTTTTACTTGTGTTGATTGATCCATATTTTTTCTTAATAGTGCCAACTGAATATTTTCAACATTTGGGCAACACCTGACAGCGTGTCGATAAATATGAACGTCCTGAACTTGTATTGGGTACATGAGTTTTTGTGTAAAAAATGTTTGGGTACCGATAGCTCTCAAGGTAAACCTCAACTCATATCCAACATCAATGCCTCGCATTCAATTGTGGACGCTGTACGCACTACATTTGGTCCACGCATTATGGATTCCAGTGGTAGGGCCACAATTTCAAATGATGGGGTAACCATTATGAAACTATTGGATATTGTGCATCCAGCCGTAAAACTCTAGTCGACATCGCCAAATCTCAAAATGATGAGGTAAGTTTTTTGTTATATTAGAATGTGTAGAATAAAAATGTTTCTCTTATCAGGTCGGCGATGGCACCACTTCAGTAATACTTTAAGCATGTGAAATCTTAAAACAAGTTAAGCCAAACGTTGAGGAAGGCGTGCATGCACGTATCATCATTAAAGCTATACGTAAAGCATTACAATTATGCCTGATAAAATATAAAATGGCTGTACATGTCGAAGCGCCAATCAAAGGAACAACAACGTGCTTTATTGGAAAAATGCTCTGCCACAGCAATGCCCTCCAAACTTATTCATCAACAAAAATATTTCTTTTCTAAAATGGTTGTGGACGCTGTACTTTCCTTTGATGGGCCCAAAGTCATACAAAACATATAATATCGCATTATTAAATATAGAATTGGAATTGAAGGCTGAGCGGGCTAATGCTGAAGTCGTGTTTATAATGTTCAAGAGTATCAGAAAATTGTTGATGCTGAATGGCGTATTCTGTACAATAAACTAGCTAAGTAAAGCGCCAATGTTGTGTTATCTAAACTACCAATTGGTGATGTTGCTACACAGTATTTTGCAGATCGTTATATGTTCTGTGCTGTTCATGTACCAGAAGAAGATTGGAAACGTACAGTCAAAGCTTGTGGTGGTGCTGTTATGACTACAGCTAATGATATTAAGTTTTGGGTCAATGTGATTACTTTGAATAACGTCAAGTTGGTGGTGAACGCATAGTGTACCTATACAAGTGTGTCAGCTAAGCGAAAAACGTCAAAACTACAAACAGCCTCGCTCACCTGATGCAAATCTCAGGTCTAGAGTTGCATTTTTGGTACGCAAGGGTACTTCAAGCTGAGTTGCATTTGATAGTTTAATAAAACTTTGCAGATGAAATAGCCTGCAACAATGCGGAAACATACGGAAAGCTAAATTTATTTAAATTAGAGTCAAAATATAAAGCGCCACACGTGTAACATGGAAAAATTTCACTTCTAAGGCTGTTTACACAAATACATAAGGCCAAATTATATATAGGCTTTGGTCGCTTCAAAGCAAAGATAACGTACGGCGTTTCATTGTTTTTCGTCTAGCGTAGGCACGCAACCAAAGCATTTATGTAAATTTTTCGATACTTCGCCCGACAGATCAATTAATGAATGCAGCACAACCAAAGCGCCTGTGTGCAAACAAATCAAACTCCTATATGACACTAATTTATATAATGTATAAGTGTGTGAACTATATTTAAAAAAAACTAACGAAATATAAGAAAAATATAACGTAGTTCATTAAAAACAAACAAGCCAGTTTGTATTTCGATAGGGTTTTTGACATTAGGCTGTATTTATAAATTTTTTCTGACAAATAAACATTTTGTTTTTAGTTTCAAAATTTTGTGCATAAAAACATAACTAAATTCAAAGTGTAAATTGTGTGTGCAAATGAGTTTTCAATAAGTGTACATTTTTCAGTTTTTCATAGTTAAGGAATTGACCTCCAGATTCTTGTGTTATACGCCAATTACACGGCTCAAGTATCCATGTGCCAATTACCAATTTGCACAAGGATTTGCCCGGTGTGTGCACTGGCTGCGCTATTTGCGCAGAGAACTGCGCTAAAATCAAAACGATTTTGATATTTACGCATGTCTGCAAATATTGCACATTTTTTTCCTCGTGTGTGGTGAATCTTACACAGTTTACCTGTGGTTCCTGATAATATAACATCAGTAGTTATTGCTTAAAAATTTTAATATCGAAAGCGTAAGGACCATCTCTAGCTGGTAACAGGAATTCACACAAATTCAGTAATACATAATAATTTTTATCCAATTAGAACACATGTTTCATTTGTTGCGCTAGTTGAAAAATGAATATTGCGCAATGCTGCAATGAGTTGAGTTGCAATTAAAATATATATTTTATAAATACAATGGAAAATAAACGCTTCTGATGCGAGTTTTTCCACTTATACCGTGAATTACCAGCACTGTGGAAAATAAATAGTGATTTTTTATACAATTAGTGCCTTTTTTATACAATTAAAACACATGTTTCATTTGTTGCGCTAATTTAAAAATGAATATTGCGCAGTGTTTTTGAGCCGTGTATGTCAAAATTTTAATTTGCACAAATTTCGTCGTTTTATATTGGCGCATGGTTTTTGTGTCATGTATGGGCCGTCTTACACAAATATAGTGAACTTGGGTACAGAAATTCAAATTAAAAAGTTTTTCACAATAATTTGAAAAACTCTACGTTTTCTCTGCTTTTTACACTGAAAGGAGTAACCCTCCATAATAAATTAAACTTTTAATTAAAATCAATAACTCTGAACTGAACACTTTTCGCCATGATATAAAATTAAAATGCCGTGGAACAGGAGCAACACTTTTGTGACTACATAAACCCTGTTTCAACCTTTTACGTCTCTGCACAGAACCCTAATTGACTGTTTTCAACCGAAACAGCAATGGCAACCCAGATTTTCCCGTTATGCTCACTTAAGCAAGTGCCTGTCAGAAAGAAGTCAACACACTTGTACTTGTACACTATGGGTGAACGTTTCAACATTTTTCAAGGTTTTATAGTGCGTTTGACCTTGATTTTATTTTCATAGTCTATAATTATTTAAAGGTTGCGTTAATGCTAGAACACGTACATTGATTTTACGTGGCAGTGCCGAACAATTTTTGGAAGAAACTGAGCTTTGTTACATGATGCTATAATGATTGTGCGGCGTACAATTAAACATGATTCTGTTTTTACTGGTAAGTCAAAATACAACTTGAAAAAAATGTATAATCTTAAATTGTTAAGTAATATTATGAAAAGATTGTGTCCAACTACGGAAGAAAAAACTATAAAATTTGTGCCAGTGAAATGATAATTATTGCTTTTGGTTGTTGATGTTGTTGTTGTAGCAGTGCTTCGCCCCATCCAATAGGTCTGACCAATCACAAATTGTCATCAATGTCCTCTAACGGGAGTCCGAGGAAACTTGCTATTTCAACAGGGGTGGACCATAAATAGAGGAGTGTTAGAGGAGTTGGTTCCACATTACAATTGAAGAGATGGTTGGTGTCATGTGGGGACACATTGCAAGCAGGGACATTTTGTATGCCGCGGTTGATTCTGAATAGGTAAGAGTTTAACCTGTTACAGTATCCATATCGAAGTTGGGCTAGAGTGACTCGCGTTTCCCTATGGAGCGTGCCTTCCTGTTCTGCAAGTTTAGGACATTGTTCTTTGAGTAATAAATTCACCGGGCAATTCCTGACATAGAGGTTCGACGCCTGATTATGGAGTTCACCAAGGACCTGCTTGTGTTTTCTTGCTTCATACTGCTGAGTTCTCAGGTGCCGTATTTCCTAATAGTGCTTACGGAGGTGACTCCTTAAGACCGTGGGCGGTGTTGGCTCATCAATCACATGTCTGTTGGGATGCCCAAGTTCCCGGGTATTCAACAGAAAATGTTCGGTTAGCATTTCATTTCTTTCACTTATTGGGAGTATTCTCGCCTCATTATGTAGATGGTGTTCTGGGGACATAAGGAGACAACCCGTGGAGGTTCTGAGGGCAGTATTTTGGCAGGCCTGTAGCTTCTTCCAGTGGGTAATCTTTAGGCTTGGCGACCATGTGGTGTAGGAAACAATATGACTCCTTCTGGTGGTGGAGATAGCTATTGATATGTGGAAGTTAAACAGAAGTAGGGATAGGACACCGGTTTGAATGTGAGTTTTTTTGAAGTTATTGCAAAAAAAGCGTTGAGGATTTTTAATATCTTACGAGGTACCTTCGTATATGTTTCTAAGAATATAGAATGAGACCTATTCAAACTCAATTTTCACCAGAACAAGGCCGCTGAGACTTTCCTATACTTTAATATACAATACCTTACCCCTTTTTAGCAGAACTATAATTTTGATTTTATTAAATTTTAAAAATGTTTCTTCCTCTACAGTTCAGCTAGTTCAGCCTTCGATACTTTATAATGAATGTCAATTCCCATCAATGGATATTCCGGCGCGCGATTGTCCAACAAGACGATGCCACGACACCTTTGAGTATTCTTGATCTGAAAATTAATATGGAACGAATTTATACAGCAAACGAACAACACACACTGAAATAATCTTGGTTAAAAAGTATCTAAGAATCTAATAATTCTAAGCTTTTTCCTACGTTCCTATTCTAAGCTTTTCATGCTCTAATTAAAAAAAAAATACTCAACAATCGCATAAAGTTTGCAAAGATTTTCAAAGCAATTCAATTGCAACGAATTTGTCAATAGTTGTTAACCAAATTTTATAAACTAGATGTATAACAAAAAAATATTTTGAATAAAAATATTTGCTGATGAATTTAACTGACAGTACCAATACCATCAACTAAATGGTCCCTATAAATATTGTAATCACATAATTTAAAACAAAATATTACTATGAGTACCTACGTTTATTAATGCAAAATTACGAAAAAAAGAAAATAGCATAAAGTACCCTCAATGTAAAATTATTCCACTGAATGTATATATCGCATTCTAAACTAAGAAATGTCAAAACTTAAAAAAAATTTAAATCGGTATTTAAGAGTAAATCGATCCATGAAAGCATCGTAAAATAACTTATGTTTTTTTGGTAGTTAATGTTATCGTTTAGCCTGGTTTTGTTAAGAATTTTGTTATTTTTGTAGTATAAATCAACATTCAACACAAAGCTTCTCTGATTATGAGTTGCAATACTTTTTGGTTTAGGTTGCGATTTGTAAAATTACATATTTTTGTACACAGTTCTAAAATGTGAAAGAAAAAAATTTATATTTGTCGATTAATGAAATTATTAAAAAGATATTGTTATATTAATGATATAGAGAAGCGCCAACACTAATGCAAGTGGTTTCAAACCTCTGGTAGGCAATTCACCACTTTAAAATGTTAAATTGTTCATTTTATGTAAAAAAATTTTGAAAGTTGCAATTGAAGTTCTGAAAGCTTGGGAATTTCAATTGAAGTTCAAAAAATTACAATTGAAGTTCAGAATTTTCAATAAAAGTTCAGTAAATTATAATTGAAGCTCAGGAACTTCAACTGCAGTTCAGAAAATTACAACTGAAGTTCAGAAAATTACAATTTAAGTTCCATTATAATTTTCTGAACTACAAACAGAAATTCTGAACTTAAATTTAAATTTTCAGAACTACAAATAGAAATTCTGAGCTTGAATTTAAATTTTCTGAACTTGAGTTGAAATTTTTGAACTTCAGTTGTAACTGTCGAACCTCAATTGCAGCTTTCTGAACTAAAATAAAAAAGGTATAGTATTAAAATTGGCGAATTACAAGTCAACTTACTCAAATTGTGAATTTCCTACTCGCGATTTTATGGTTTACTGCAACCAATAGTTCTGTTAGTACTTCTCTTTTGTTTTCTATGTTATTAATTTATTTATTTAAGTTTCCCTTAACTTTGTATGCATACAATAAAATTTGTATTTATGGCTCACCAACCAAAGAGGATAAATATAATAAGAGCCGTCACTCGTTAATTTTTAGGCATTTACTCGATGTAAACTATGAGGTAGTCGCTACTTTTTTTTTTGGCGAGATGTTTATAAATGGCTTCTATATATTTTCATGGGGTATTAGTGTTTATTTTTCCGACTGTATTTAATTAATTATTTAATTCTCTTTCCAAAAAACACGTTTGCATAAAGTGACAACACCACATGGATAAATGGGAGCTAATTCAAAAATGTCCCTCATAAAACAAAAGTAGCGACTACAGTTTTCATCTAGTAAGTTTACATCTAGTAAATGCCTCAAAAATAACGAGTGACGGCTCTTATTATATTTATCCTCTTTGCACTAACAAGACTGCAAAACTATTCCTTCCTTATGACTTATAGTTAATAATTTACAACTATTATAAATAATCTAACATATTATAAAAATATTGAAGAAAAGAAATGTTAATGGATTTGTATTAAAGGAATGTTTTATTTATATAGAAATTTCAGATATAATCCAAGGAAAAAAACGGTCATAATATTAGTCAAAAGGCGGTCGTATTAACGTAAAAATACTGTAAAAATACTCGTAAAGTTACAGGTATATAACTTAAAAACTGATTGCCATTTGACAGTTAACGTGAATGTAAGAACAGTACAGCATTATAGTTTGTTTACATTTCGATAACCTAATACCGTATATGTGTGAGCAGTATGGACAATCACACGACTCTAACAATACTCCCTTGCAATGCGTTTGCGGACCACCATCAGCCGATCATTGCTCTTTTTTTAACGACAGTGATCACGACACGATGACGATCGAACAGAGTTGCCAAAAGTAAAATATTGCATGCAAATAACTAATAATAAAATTTTACTTTGGCAACTCTGATAAAATGCAACAGCGCACTGGTTTTATGTATACATATTATATTAGTTTCTTTATTCACGTATGCGTATGCGTATTATATTAGTTTCTTTATTCACGCAAATGCTAAATAACATAAGAATATTCGTAGTATTAAATATAAAAGTTGTATTGCCCTCTTCATTTACTTTCATTTTAAATTAAATTCACTTCGATAATTCTTTCCAACACAATTCCTCTTTAGTACTTTGGCATATGATCCGCTGTGGGTGCTCCATGGAGTACTACAGTGAAAGTACTTTGGAAATTACTCTCACGTATGTACTCTATGGAATACTCACAAACAAAGCAGCTAACAACATCTCCTTACCCGGTTTATAAACAATTTTTAATTTTGGATATTTTAACAACATCATGAACATTCTTTGCAATCTTGGTGTGACTGCATCAATATCGCGCAGGTTTAATACCTCCAGCGGTTTGTGATCACTTTCGACAATGAATGATCGACCATACACAAAGCCATGAAATCGTTTGCAGGCAAAGACCACCGCCAAAAGCTCTTTTTCAATTTGTGCCCATTTTTGTTCATTTTTGCTTAGGGTTCGAGATGCAAACGGTACAGGACGATCCTCTTGAATTAACCCCGCGCCTAACCCATCCTTAGACGCATCAGCCTGAATAACAACGGGTTTCGTTGAGTTAAAAGTCTGCAAAACAGGGTTAGATGCAATGATTTTAACTAAGCTTTCTAATTCCCTTTCATGTTTTTCGTCCCAATAAAAAGGAGTGATTTTCTGAGTTAGTATTCTTAAATTGACTGTCCTATGTCATCAAAATAAACAAAGAACCCGGTATGTCTCCGAAAATTTGAAACATTCTTCTTTGAAAAATTTTTGGAGCCAAATTCAACCCAAATGGCAGCCTCTCAAATTTATATCTACCAAAAAGTGTAATGAATGTTGTTAATTCTGAGCTCCTTTTGTCAAAACTAAACCCAAAACCCATTCGAGCAGTCTAATACCGAAAATATTTTTTTATTAGCCAATTCTGACGTGAAGTTCTCAATAGTTGGAATAATGTAGTGTTCACGCTTAAGGCATTTGTTAAGTTGCTTCGGATCTAGACAAATCCGTAAGTCACCATTGGCTTTTTCAACGGCTTGCATGTTATTAACCTAATCAGTAGGATAACAGACTGGTGATATGATTCCTTTCTTCACCACATCGTTTTTGGTTTAAGTTTTTTAACTATGGAATCCGGGAAGCACTTTCTGTAATGCAACACCGGCATTGCATTCTCATCCAAGTATAAAGTAATTGTTTCAGGTATTTTGCCTAGGCCAGTAAAGATATCCTCATTTTCATATACAAATGAATCAAAAATTTCAACTTCAACAATACCATAAATGTTGATAAGTTTATTACTATAATCAAATACATGAACGTCTTTTTTTTTTTTTTTGTTAATTTTTAAATTCATTTCTTGTACTATTTTTAATGGTATACGGTTCACGTACGCTCCTGCATCAATTTTAAATTCAATTGTCTTATTTCCTACTAGGTACGATTTTGTCCATCTTAAAAATCTTAAAAATTTGCTTTCCGTTCGAGTTTATTCTATAGAGATTATTTTTAACGCTAAGATTTGATCCCAACTTACAATTTCCTTTCGTAAATTTACCTGAAAACTCATCCCAACGAACAGTATTGACTTGCTTCTTCCCTTGTGGTTTAAATTCCCGTTTATCTGCTCCCGACATGTTGGCATTTTTGCGACACATCTGCTTAAAATGGCCTTTCTTGCCGCATACACAAATGAACTTCCTTGCCGGACATTTCCCTTTGTGATCCCAATTCCAATAATTGCCACAATTGAAACAAAAACGCCGGCCTACTATGTTTATGGCCTTTACCTCCTATTTTTCTTTGTCCAATATTGATGTTACAGCTGCGACTGATTGCTTTGTTGCCAAAATTTCTTTATTCACGCTTACTGCCTCAAATGTCTTGCACATTTCTACCACTTTTTCTAGGTTCCCATTACGCCCATCAAGCAATTTCAATTGAAGCTTCTTGTCAAAAACTCCTGTTATGATACGATCACGTAACATTCGATTTTCGTATGACACACCACATGTGCAATTGTATTCACACCTTTTGTAGTTGGACTCGAAGTTCCGTCAAAAACTCATTAAACGGCTGACGCTCTTTTTGGCGCATGTTATTAAATTTATTAGGTTCCATTGTTACATTTTTCTGCGGCAGGCAAAGCATGTCAAACGCTGTAGCTGGTATTGTAAGTGTTGTAATTATGCGCAATAACGACTTTTGAGATCCATCATTTGGAAATAAGGTATTGCAGATGTTAGCGCCTTTTGTACCCACAAGCCACAGAAATATTGCAATTTTTGTTGATTCCGACAACGAATTATTGTCTTTCGCAATCATGTACACTAAAAAGACGCGGTTCCAGCTTTTCCACTCCACTGATAAGTTTGAGCAGTCCAATTCCCTTAAGTCCCTCCTTGTATTCGCCATTTTGTATGTGGTTAAAGAAAATGTGATTAAAATACTCGACTACTGAAGTAAAAACGTGAAATCTTTTATTATCCAACTTCTTTTTGCGAGGTTTTAATCCGATTAATGGTTTTCTGTTGTTCGATGTTTTTATTAAATTTAGATTTTCGGTATTAAATTGCCAATTGCTAATGCCAAGCAGCACGATACAACAGCGACACACTTAGAACGTTGTGAGTTTTCGCTATATTCTTGTTATGGTCCACTTGGGAGAGTCACCCTTGGAACGTACCAGTTGGCTGATGATAGGAAAAAGGTTAGGATTCACCCTCACTCATGTCTGCCTGGGGTGGTTAAAACAAAATTTTGTTAGTTTCGTGCGGGTGGCATCGCCCAAAAATTCCCATGACATTGACGAATTTTCAATAACACCTGGCTCAATTGTGTAGGTGGCTCATCTCATCAGCTGATTTTATTCGTTTCATTGTACTGGCATAGAGATTGTCAAAAGGAGATGGCAAACACAAAATGCATCCGATGCATGGGCAATTATGCACTGTCGTGGTGGTAAAATTTTACCTAATTTAGCGCACGACGTTCCCACAACATACAAAAGTTGCAAAGTTTTACGCTTTCTCTACGTTCCATTCACCTAACATCAACACAAAGGTTTGACATCCGGAACACGACATGTATAAGGCTGTAGGGATGAGCTAACCATAACAAAAACCAATCGATAATCGCCGCCACAGTTATACTGTTTTCACACAGAAACTTAATGATCTCATTTCACCTGCTAATGAAATCGTAAATTTTTTGCTTTCACACAGAAGTAACTGCTCGATTAGTATGAAGGATGAGACAGACAATCATGGCGGAACGATACAAGGTGGGAGCATGGTGACATACCTACAAACAAAAAAATTTCCATGTACTTGTAAATTCGATGGACAAATGTCAAAACCGTACTGCGCCGGTAGTTTATGTATCAAATCAAGTAAAAAAGGTTATAATCAGCTGTTCGATGCGGCCACCTTGTATCGTTCCGCCATGCAGACAATGACATTTGCTTTGAAAACTAAGAAGCGGAAACAGAAGCGGAACGCTGCCAACAGAGTTGCATTGTGCTTTTGACTTCATTAGGCATTCGATTAGCTACTAATGAAATAATAATAGATTCGAATTTTGTAGGGAAGATTGAGCCCAATAAGCGTCTTAATGTAGAAAACTGCCATTATTATTCAATAAGCCGTCTGTGTGAAAACAGTATTATACTATTTTCACACAGAAACTTAATGATCTCATTTCACCTGCTAATTAAATCTTAAATTTTCTGCTTTCACACAGAAGTAACTGCTCGGTTAGTATGAAGGATGAGACAGACAATCATGACGGAACGATACAAGGTGGGAGCATGGTGACATACCTACAAACAAACAAAATTCCGTGTACTTGTAAATTCGATGGACAAATGTCAAAATCGTACTGCGCCGGTAGTTGATGTATCAAATCAAATAAAAAAGGTTATAATCAGCTGTTCGATGCGGCCACCTTGTATCGTTCCGCCATGCAGACAATGACATTTGCTTTGAAAACTAAGAAGCGGAAACGGAAGCGGAACGCTGCCAACAGAGTTGCATTGTGCTTTTGACTACATTAGGCATTCGATTAGCTACTAATGAAATAATAATAGATTCGAATTTTGTAGGGAAGATTGAGCTCAATAAGCGTCTTAATGTAGAAAACTGCCTTTATTATTCAATAAGCCGTCTGTGTGAAAACAGTATTAGATAACTGCGTTTTTCCATCGCTGAATGGAAGAGGAAAAAAATTTCGACGATACCACACGTGTGGCCAATTTTGCGAAGAAAGATGGTGGGAAAATTCGGCGTAGAAAGTAGTTCGTAGTTTTGTTGCGTTATTTGGCACTTCTTAGAAATTTTGCGGTAGTTCGGTTGAGTAAATTGGGTGCTGCGCTTTGCAAAAGCTTCTTTTGCTGAAAAGAATTCGATAAATAAAGAAACTGATATAAAATAAGATAGTGCGACAAAAGCGGCACAGTTTTCGCATATTGGCGTTAGAACTGTGTGGAAAATAACTGCAATTCACTTGTGTAAGGAGATGCCGTTAATGCGTTTATAGAAAACTAAACCCCAGCAGTTTGGTGAAGGGTGCAAGTTTTCATTGAAAAACAAAGGAATCGTGCTAAAATCTTAAATGTGTCTGCTACACTTTAGATAAGCATTTATTTTTCATCGCTCATGAAAGGGGCGGCTGTGTATATGAGAAAATTTCACGTGTTTTCTCTTGGTCTGCAACAAAGCCACAGTGGCCTCCAAACTAATTGTCGGCCATAACAATACTACAGAGAGTTTCAAACTAACAACGAGCACTCATTCATTTCGGCAGTAGATGCAATAACTGGACGACGGCGCAAAAAATTTTTAGGAACCGAGCACCATCAAGCACGCTCTTTAAGTGTGCTTAGCGCATCCACCACCAACTGCGCCAACCACCATCGCAGTGCCCATAACAACCGCTTCGACGCGCAACCACCACTGTCCGCGCCAACCAAACGCGCAACAGCCACCAGGTGCGCAACAACTAATACCATAAACGGCGCCAACGTAATCGCGTCAATAACCACCACCAATAGCGCGAACACCTCGAGCGCAACGACCACCAACAGCGCAAAACTACGAGCGCGACCACCACTGTCAGCGCCAACCAAACGCGCAACAACCATCGGACTTACCACCAACAGCAAGGCCGCCGAATATAGGCCTGCTGCAACACCGCCAGCTTTAACCACACCAACAGCAAGGCCGCCGAACATAGGCCTGCTGCAACACCGCCAGCTTTAACCACACCAACAGCAAGGTCGCCGAACATAAGCCTGCTGCAACACCACCAGCTTTAACCACACCAACAACAAGGCCGCCGAACATAGGCCTGCTGCAACACCGCCAGCTTTAACCACACCAACAGCAAGGCCGCCGAACTTAGGCCTGCTGCAACACCGCCAGCTTTAACCACACCAACAGCAAGGCCGCCGAACATAGGCCTGCTGCAACACCCCCAGCATTAGTAACAACAACAGCAGGGCCTGCTGCAAAACCAGCTACAACAACAACGACGTTAGAAACATGGTGAGTTCGTTCCGTAATACGGACAAACTAAGAATGTGAAAATTTATTAATTTTTATTTATAAGCGAATAAGTAATTGTATACGGCATTCTTTATAGAAAACATATATTTTAAATAGCGATGCATAAAAGATTACATTTATATTTTCCTCAACACTTGCAGCAGACCGCAACACAGTAAAACAACGAACAATTTTTTTGGTATCCGGCTTAGGTGATGTAAGAGGACTACACAACTTTCCAAGCCTGTCATGGTAAAGCTCGTTTTCGATAGATTTAGAAATTCAAAGCCCTTAGCCCGAACTCTATTCCGCTGATTTCGTTGATTGTGCTGTAAAACTGGTAGGGATTAACAGATTTCAGGACCGTACCGACAATTTAATACATGTTGGAAGAAGATTTTGTTAAAGCCGAACAACATCACATAAGCAGGGAGCGGTTAGTTATAATTACTGCACTTTATGCTGCTTCAAGTTAATTTTGTTGCGATAAGTGATCTTTTATGAATCTTCTCCATTATTACCATTTATGAAATTTAAAAATATGCCATTACATTTTAGCTGCACAGACACGTGCTTCCGGTTTAGCTGTAAGTTTCGCCAAAGCTTACCTCAGGTATTGTCAAAAGCGTAACTCTGAATAGTGGGACAAAGATCTTTGTTTTGCTTCTGAGTCTAAAGCATTGAATCTCTTAGAATGAACGTTATTTTCTCCCAGCATAGGGGTAAATGTAATAATAAAGCAGGTGAATGAGTAAGCAATAAATCGCCAGTAGTAATATTGTATACGATAAGACCAATATTAATACTTTATTGTTTTTTTTTTTTACTTATGCCTCATAAAGGTATAAACAAAGGTTGCAAATACAACCGATTAGTTAGTTTTAGTGAACTTTTGTGCTGCAACGGCATAAACGTAAACCAATCCAAGTAAATTAACCTGAAATAAAATAAAATATAATTAAATAGAACTACGCTACACTGAATTAAGCTAAATAAAATAAAGGCACGTGCAATAAAATTAGCTAAATCTTCAGAAAACCATAGATTACAATAGAGTCAAGTAAAATAAAATAAGCTAAGGTAGCATTTATTGGATAAAATTAGATAATAACAAATATATCTTACTACGTACTACATATTGGGTAATACATAAAATTGAAAAATTTCCTTTTGCCTTAGGGTTCCCTTATAATATTTTTGAATAAGCCTTAGTATAGGCTTAGTTGTATTGTATTTATTGACATGCCTACACATAGTTGTGGTAAACAACTACGATTATATCAGAGCGTTTGTCTTACAAAGTCAACATCAGAACAGACTAATCAATTTTCTCAGGTTACACCTTTTTGTCCTTTTTTCTGATTAAGCCTTTTTATTCACTAATGAGACGTGAAGGAGATATAGAATCAAATCAACTATCAAGGATGAGGCAGGTCTTTTTGACGTTGATTTTATAAGATTGACTATTCGGTAGTATAAATCTTCAGGAATTTACCTAATACTTATTAAGTATTTATTTTGTCTAAGTTTTTTTTTTCAAATATAATGAATCTTAAATAAACTTGTAAAATGAAACGGGAATGCTGATGTTTCATTTAGAAGGTACATAGGGCTTCCTGGCAAGGGGCTACCGAAATTTAGGTGCGCCGGGGGCCATGGTTTTGAGGGTGGGCTAAGCACCGGGCGTCGCAACAACACCCGTGGCGCCCCTATGTATATTCGGCCTTTCTTGTTTTTCCCCTGTTGTATTTTTTTCAGCTTTTTTAATTTTTTTGGATTTTCAGTAATAGTAACCGGTCATTTCCGGTTCGGTTAAATCTTTTTTTTTTTGTTAATTTCTTTTTGCGTAAATTTTTTTTTTAATTTTAAATTTTGAATGTTTAACGGTCTGTCCGTGGCATCCGGTTCGGATGTTGTTTTTGAATTTGAATTTCAAGCGTTTTGAATGCGTTCTGCGCTTTGTGACCATTTAAAGGCATGATAGGGCCTTTTTTCTGTGTATGGCGCAGGACAGTAAGGTTGGCAAGAAACCCGCCCAGCCGACATGACTAGCCACAGAGCACCACTAGATCATGCCGACTGCCTTCCTTACTGCTCCATTAAAGATGCGAAACCATAACAGATGGCGCTCAACGTGGATTTGGTGCCTGAGGCGCTGTCGCGTTGGTCATTCCTGGTCAACTTGTGAAGTTGACCATCCCACCAGTCCGGGGTGAGCAGCCGTAGGGCAGCCACCTGCGTTGCGGTGGGATGGTTGGACCGATCAGGTTGTTCGGAGTGATCATCGTTGACAGTTGCTGAGGGCGCCATAATAGATGGCGCCCAACGTGGCGCCTGAGGCGCTGGTTGTTGTTGTTGTTGTTGTAGCGATAAGGTTGCTCCCCGAAGGCTTTGGGGAGTGTTATCGATGTGATGGTCCTTTTCCGGATACAAATCCGGTACGCTCCGGTACCATAGCACCATTAAGGTGCTAGCCCGACTATCTCGGGAACGATTTATGTGGCCACATTAAACCTTCAGGCCATTCCCTCCCTCCCTACCCCCAAGTTCCATGAGGGGCTTGGGGTCGCCAGAGCCTCGTCTGCTAGTGAAACAGGATTCGCCGCGGATAGGTGAGGTTGACAATTGGGTTTGGAGAAGCTATATATTGCGCTGGCAACCTAAAAGGTTGCGCTACACAGCCCTTTGAATCTGGTATTTTAGTCGCCTCTTACGACAGGCATACCTACCGCGGGTATATTCTGATCCCCTAACCCGCTGGCATATTTATTGGAGCTTCTCTCTACACAGTCTTGGACATGCATCCACGCGTCTTCAATGCTGCGTCCTTTCCTGAACCCAATCTGTCTATCCGACTGGTTACCCCCAACTAGCTCCTGAAGCCGCTCAACCATAACCCTCTCCAGCACTGGAAGAAGGCTGATACCTCGGTACAGTGGTACGGGGGGCAACCACAATCTCAATGAGATTATGGTCGCTTATCCCCTCACCCCCCTTACTCTCTATCCGAAACTGAACGCTCTCGCTGCTGGCTCATTCATGAGAGTAACATCAATGTCACTCTTGCCCATGGGCCCATCGAATGTGTACCACTCACTCGGTTCGTTCACAACATGAACGTGAGAAGTGAGTACCCACTCGCCCAACGCTTCTCCCCGTCCATGACTAGCATATCCAGGAGAAGTCCTGGATATTTTGCTATGCCATATAGGGGATACGGCATTGGCATCCATACCAATGATAACTGGCGTGCTACTCATAAGTAGTAGCACCGTATCGAGGTATTGGATATATGGTTCCATGGATTCCCCAAACTTACAGTATATGCTTGCAAAGATGGCTCTACCGAAAGAGCCCTCAATGCTCACACATACTCCCCAATCAGACGCATTCATCAACAAGCATTCATAATTAGGCTCATTCACCACAACTGCAGCATTGCCCCGAAGGTCACAAAATGACCTCAACCCTCCAGGAAGCCCTCTCACCACACCATTGGTAGTGTAGGGTTCCTGGAGCAGGGCAATACTGCAACTCTCATCAGCCATACGCGTCCCCAATTCACACGCAACGGAAGTACGCTCCCTGACAGTTGAGTTGAAGAACTAAACCCATTAATGTCTGGCGAGTGCACGGGCAACAACGGCAGCATATGTCGGGCATTCCGCCGACATCATAAGATGTGCGGCGGATCTGCCCCTAAATGCGCAATTTCGGCAATGCACCCCATTAGGGCACTTTGCCTCAATATGCCCTTCCTGCCCGCACCTCCGGCAGACGGCAGCCTTCAACCCACAGTCCCTCACCTGGTGATCAAAACTCAGGCAACGGAAGCAGCTGTAGGTTTGGTTCTCTGGCCGAACCGGGAAGGAAAACCATTTAACGTAGCAACGGCCGGCATCCAAGAGGGGGGACATTAACTTGTCCGTTCCCTCCAGGGTGACGGTCACCGTTGCTCCATCGACGTCCGCCTTCCAAGGTCGGCTGATCAGCCTAACCTCTGACTTCTGACACTTAGGGTCGACCTTCGTGAGGATTAGGCGAAAGACCTCCTCCATGAACTCGTCAGGGGAGATTTGCGCTTAAACTCCCCGAATGCCCACCCTGGTGTCTTGCTTCCGGTTCTCGCATACTTCCAACCCCACCTCCGGTGACCTTCTTTAGGGCGACAACCCAGGAGTTATCCACTCCAGAGGTAGCCCTGGGAGCACCGGCACCAGCGCCAGATGCAGCGGATCCTACACCAGTAGCTTTGCCCCCAGCGGACTTACCACCGGAAGGCTCGGTACCGGCAGGGGGCTACACAAGGCACCACTGCAAGCGCCATTTTCCCCGGATGCCTCAACATTCACTCCCCCAGAAACTATTTCCCCTTCCGTTACCTTACTTGGCTCGTTTGCGTCTTTGCCCGCAGTTACACTACCGTCGATTGCATCCTCACCGTCAGCAGCAGTCTCTGGCACGCCATGGGCTGCTTTACCGTCGGTTGAGGCGCCAGCGACAGTAGTCACCACGGACTCAGCAACGAAACCGGCACCCCCCGCTACATCGGATTTGTCCCAGCTTAAGGGACATACCCCGGATAGCCCGGATTCCGGCAGACTGGTTAAGTCCGCGTCGTCGTCGGATTTCGGGAGAATACTCTCCTTATCCTCCGACTTCGCGGACTTACTCGGCCCGCCCTTACCCCCCTGCTCACCGATTTTCGAGGTGGTCGCCTTCCCCGACGCCACCGGTATCCCCGACTTACCCGCATTTTTCGACCTGGCTTCTGCTTTGCGACTTGAGGTTTGCCCAACGGCAGGCTTACCTGAGTTCGCTTTTAAAAATTGTCGCGCCCTAACACCCTTGTCCCCTCCCGAGGTCGACCCATCAGCGGCCGTCGAAGAACGACCTCCGACGGAACGCGGCCCCGGGCGCTTTTTTGCACCACCCTTCATTACCACAAAGCACCTGTCCACAGAGGCAAACCTGGTTACACTTTTACGTCACGAATATGGAAGTATAAACCAGTGGAAAACCGGCGCCCACCGGGCAAATGCAGGCTGCACTGAGTTAGAGGGCTATAACCACTCAGAACCAGTGGTCAGCAGCAGTAGCAGCCAAACCCGTCAGCTATAGTAATAGCGCGGTGACGTAGCTCGTGCGCTCTTTGTCAGCAGATGCTGACGTGGTCACTACCACCGCCCCGACGGACGGAACACTGTTCCCCGTATCGGGGACGAGTCGACCGGCACGAAAGCTACGCCGAGCTGAACGGGCAGACTATAAACACTAAAGCTGGTACTGCCACTGATTTGAGTACGGGTTTATGCCCCCTCACGCAGGCAGTCCACAATTTCTCACTAAACAAGTAGTCCAACACTGTTCCCAAGCGGCACAGTGTGTAGTCACACACAAGTTTTCCACTGGGTACAAAATCACAGCCTATTGTATGCGCGCACACAAAAGTCTACCTCCACGTGCAAGCACTTTGAGGTTAGGGCGAAAATTGGTAGCAACCAAAATCACGCGCACAAAATTAGGGCTCCGGCGGAGATTGACCTTCGATTGACCGCTAAATTGGGGCTCCAAATGTCTAACACTTTGCACTAAATTACACAAACAAAGGTTTTTTTTCGCCCCTTTGTTTATGCTACTAAAACTCACTTAACGAATTTCTTTACACCACTGTCCGCGACTTCAAAATACGACCGTTCGCAACGAAATCCACACTCAGAGTGTTCCAGACAACAGACAATGCGTGCTTACAGGAGTCCCTGTCTTCGTAGACCTACCTCCGGTGTAAAACACAGATCAATGTCCGTTGATCTTCGGCCCAACAAATTGGTACCAATCTGTGAGCTGGGGTGTTCAAGTCAACCAGCCTTGGTTTGGCCGAGGAGGACTATCCATCCTCCTCTTCCATTTTCGGGTAATGGCACCCGGTTGCACGGCAACTCCACCGCGAGTTCCGTGCTTGCCTCAGAATCCATCTTTTATTTGATTTTGATATCTCGATATCTGATTAACAAGTTAAACAGATTGAGGTATTGTGTTTTTGTCGCAATTTAGGAATGTGACCAACCTTTTCTGTCCTGCAGTGTTACAACAATGTATAAATACATTGTTAACGACGGAGCTTGGTTTTGCTTAGATATTGCTTAAGGGCCGCACTACGTTGACAAACAGAGTGAGCATGGCATCAAATTATGCTCCGCCTTAAAACTCCATCACAATTAAAATCAAGGGATGTGACCAATCTTTTCCGCACACAGACCTGTGAGTGCCGAGTGCCCGCCTCAACAATGCCCCTCGACATCGCTTGAGGCCACACTACGTTGACAGACATTGTGTGCCATATTGTGCTACTATTGGCTTCCATTTTTGCTACTAATTTCGCTCCAATTTTCACTCAATTACGCAACAATTATGCTCCATTTTGCCTCCAATTACACTCCTACCACAATTAAAGGGATGTGTCCAACCTTTTCCGCTCACAGACCTGTAAGTGACCGAGTACCTGCCCCAGCAACATCTTTGCATTGCAGTCCGCCACACTGCAGTGATTTGACAGCGTCAAATCTTGCCACATTTTTGGATGTGGCCATCCATTCCGCGAACGCCTCCTATTCGCTTACGCAGTCTAAAGCAGCCTCAAACATCTCAAAAGACGAAATGAGCACCGGCCCACTCGTACAATTAGCGATTGTTTTCGGCTGACGATAGACATGCGTTTCTTCACCATCTTTCATCACCGTTTTACAGCATATATAACCGGCATCTCCGGTTGTTCCAGACAACAGCGAGTGTAGGTTTAACGTGAGTGCCTGTCTTCGAAGACCTAACCTCACGCATGTACCAAGTACACAGGTCAAAGCAGGTCTGACCAGCCCCCAAGGCTCGCTTACCTTGGTACCAATCGATAATCTGAGTGGACACATCATCACCTTGGTGGGGTTGGAGGCCTATCTAACACCTCTTCCATTCTATGGGTCATGGAACCCGGTTGCAATGCAACTCCACATTCGAGCTGACCAACTCTTACCGCATTCGGATATCAACCACAGCCACCACCATGCTCCCAAAGGGGCCAACCGCAACCGAACAGAAACGGAGCAAGCTCCGCGGGCTATCTTTTCCCCGTGGTACCACTTTAAAGTCTTGGTATGAGTTCCGCAGCCGAAGCCACTTCCGGTTGAGTATCCACCTACTCCGGGCCGGCCGCCTAGGGGTGAGGTGGGGTTAGAACGCCCCTCACATCCACGGACACACACACGAATTAAAAAAAAAAAAAACACACGAATTAACCACCACGATCACCACCACGTCTCCTCCGTCTAAACAAAGCATACCTATTGAGCAAATCAATAGTCCGACTAGTGGAGAGCACTCCACTCATATCAACCCTTCCTTCTTCAACATTAACTCCACAACTACCCAAATCCCTTATGTCCGAGTACTCCGGGCACTCGCACAACACATGCACCCAATCCTCACATACAGCCCCACATGCACACCCCTCCGTTTCGCTCAAGCTCCTCTTATGCAAGAATGCATTAAGAGGACCATGACCCGTAAGCAGAAAACCCAGGCTCAGATTAAATCTGAAGTCTGGATTTTCCGCCACAAATGAAACGACCCGGATGTACCCGTAAGTTACCCTGCCGTTGGGACTATTGTCCCAGCGCTCCTGCCACTTCCCTCTAACCACCCCTTCTAGTCGACGCCTATTTTCTAACCATCCACTCTCCACATTATCGTCGGCGGCCCATTCATCCTCCAACAGCGGCAAACTTGCCCTCCTTCTCGGCCTGAAGGAAACAGCGAGCTGTATAACCACCAGGTCGAGAGGGGTGCACCAAGAAGCACCTGCATCGCATCCGTAGATACGGTACGACACAAGGGCAAGCATGGGAGCATCATGCACATCTGTATGCTCAGCACGCGCCTCTGACCATGAGCAGTCATGACCGTTCGGTACCATATGGCGGCACCAAAAGTAGCGCAAGCTACGAATAGACCACGATATATTGTACGAACGGCACGGCGACTTGGGCCCCAGTCACTCCGAATGATACGACGTAACTGCCCCGAAACATTTTGCATCTTATCCCTGACAGCATCCAAGTGTGGTAGGAAGTTCATTCGCTCACCCATTGTCAGCCCCAGGTATTTGACTTTCGTCGCATATCTGATGCTGACCCCGCCGATGCGGAGAACCGGTGGGCGATTCTGTGACAATCTGCCCTTAAGCAGCATCATCACAGTTTTGTCCACCGAAATCTCTACGCAAACATGGGCGCCCCAGCCAGCCACTACTTTACAAAGGGACTCGCTGGTACGCTCAATGCTGGCGCGAGAATCCCCCTTCACCTCATCCGCATAGGCGCAGAGCTTGCAAAGATGCTCGAGTTGCCTTAACAAGGAGTCCATTATCATGTTCCAAATATGGACCACAGATGGATCCCTGCGGACAACCTCGAGCCACCTCCCTTTCCACACTTTCATAGGCACCAACGATAGTAGCTCATCTGTCCGAGAAATAGCTCCTCCAGAGAGAAATTTCTGGGCAGCCGAGCTCCACTAACCGCTCGATAACCCTGTCCCAGCGCAGGAAGTCAAACGCCCCCCTGAAGTCAATAAATATGCCAAGGGAATATTTATTGGAGCTTCTCTCAACACAGTCTTGGACATGCATCCAGGCGTCTTCAATGCTGCGTCCTTTCCTGAACCCAAACTGTCTACCCGACTGGTTACCCCCAACTAGCTCTTGAAGAGGCTCAACCATAACCCTCTCCAGCACTTTGCCAAGCACTGGAAGAAGGCTGATACCTCGTTATGACCGAGGATCAGATCTTATTTTTTCAGGCGACTTCAAGAGAACGACAACCCTAGCGGCTTTCCACTCGCGTGGGAAGTAACCCTCCCATATGCATTTATCATAAACGGCTTCCAAGTATTCCGGAATAAACTTCCACAAACACTTGCACATTTCTCTGTTTATCCCATCCAAACCCGGAGACCGTTTAGACCTAACCAGACCAAATGCATATTCCAGCTCTTCAACTTCTAGTGGAAGTACAGGTACATCCTGTGCAAGGAGAGGTACTTGAACCTCCGCCCTAGGAAAGAACCCTTCGATAAGCAGCTCCGAACATTCCCTCCATGTTGATATTGTTCTTTCGCCTACACGGAGGGAATTAACTTCTGTCTGGCGGCGACTCCAACACATCTTGTAGACCTGTCCCCAGGGGTCGTTCGAATTTTCAGACACGAAGTTGCGCCATTCCTCTTCTTTCACCTCTACAATCATTCTCTTATATTCACGCGTTTTGACACTTAGTTGACTTCTGAGCCGGGACAGACCATCGGAATCAATATGCCGGGCACGTTGAAACTGACGTCTCAGTCTCCTGACAGATCTCCTCTTCTGGGCTAGCTCACGCGTCCACCACCTGACACGATGATATCGCTGCCTCTTCCACCTATCAAACATGCTATCATTGACCCGCCAGATACAGGCATTCAAGAGGGCAATCTGCTGATCTAGTGGAAGCTCTGCAAACACATCGAGGGGTGTAGCAGTCACCTCCTGCTCGACGTATAACCCGTACAGAGTCCAATTTGCCCCGGCAGTACGCCACCCCATTACGGAAGACGTACCAAGCCTATCCGGGGTGGTACGGGGAGCAACCACAATCTCAATGAGATTATGGTCGCTTATCCCCTCACCCCCCCCCCCTTACTATTCATCCGCATCTGAATACTCTCGCTGCTGTCTCATTCATAAGGGTGACATCTATGTCACTCTTACCCATGGGCCCATCGAATGTGTACCACTCACGCGGTTCGTTCACGACATGAACGTGAGAAGTGAGTACCCACTCGCCCAACGCCTCTCCCCGTCCATGACTAGCGTATCCAGGAGAAGTCCTGGATATTTTGCTATGCCATATAGGGGATACGGCATTGGCATCCATACCAATGATAACTGGCGTGCTACTCGCAAGTAGTAGCACCGTATCGAGGTACTCGATATATGGTTCCATGGGTTCACCAAACTTACAATATATGCTTGCAAAGATGGCTCTACGGAAAGAGCCCTCAATGCTCACACATACTCCCCAATCAGACGCATTCAACAACAAGCATTCATAATTAGGCTCATTCACCACAACTGCAGCATTGCCCCGAAGGTCACAAAAGGACCTAAACCCTCCAGGGAGACCTCTCACCCATTGGTGGTGTAGAGTTCCTGGAGCAGGGCAATACTGCAACTCTCATCAGTCATACGCGACCCCAATTCACACACAACGGAGTACGCTCCCTGACAGTTGAGTTGAAAGACTAAACCCATTAATGTCTGGCGAGTGCACGGGCAACAACGGCAGCATATGTCGGGCATTCCGCTGACATCATAAGATGTGCGGCGGGTCTGCCCCTAAATGCGCAATTTCGGCACTGCACCCCATTATGGCACTTTGGCTCAATATGCCCTTCCTGCCCGCACCTCCGACAGACGGCAGCCTTCAACCCACAGTCCCTCACCTTGTGATCAAAGAACAGGCAACGGAAGCAGCTATAGGTTAGGTTCTCCAGCCGAACCGGGAAGGAGAACCACTTGACGTAACAGCGGCCCGCATCCAAGAGGGTGGACATTAACTTGTCCGGTCCCTTCAGGATGACATTGACCGTTGTTCCATCTGCGTCCGTCTTCCAGGGTCGACTGATCAGCCTAACCTCAGACTTTTGGCAATCAGGGTCGACCTTCGTGGCTCCACCCAACAAGTTGGTACCAATCGGTGAGCTGGGTGTTCAGGTCCACCAGCTTTGGTTTGGCCGGGGAGGACTATCCATCCTCCCCTTCCATTTTCGGGTAATGGCACCGGGTTGCACGGCAACTCTACTGCGAGTTCCGTGCTTGTCTCAGTGTCCCTCTTTCATTGATTTGATATCTCGATATCTGATTAACAAGCTAATCAGATTGAGATATTGTGTTTTGTCGCAATTTAGGAATGTGACCAACCTTTCCTGTCCTGCAGTGTTACAACAATGTAAAACATTGTTGACGACGGAGCTGGTTTTGCTTAGATATTGATTAAAGGCCGCACTACGTTGACAAACAAAGTGAGCTTGGCACCAATTATGCTCCGTCTTAAACTCCATCACAATTAAAATCAAGGGATGTGACCAACCTTTTCCACACACAGACCTGTGAGTTCCGAGTGTAAAACATTGTTGACGACGGAGCTGGTTTTGCTTAGATATTGCTTAAAGGCCGCACTACGTTGACAAACAGAGTGAGCTTGGCACCAATTATGCTCCGTCTTAAACTCCATCACAATTAAAATCAAGGGATGTGACCAACCTTTTCCACACACAGACCTGTGAGTGCCGAGTGCCCGCCTCAGCAATGTCTCTCGACATCGCTTAAGACCACACTACGTTGACAAACATTGCCGCCATATTGTGCAACATTTTGGCTTCCATTTTTGCTACTATTATTTCACTCCAACAATTATGCTCCATTTTTCACTCCAATTACACTCCTACCACAATTAAAGGGATGTGTCCAACATTTCCGCTCACAGACCTGCAAGTACCGAGTACTTGCCCCAGCAACATCTTCGCATAGCAGTCGGCCACACTGCAGTGATTTGACAGCATCAAATCTTGCCACATTTTTGGATGCGGCCATCCATTCTGCGAACGCCTCCTATTCGCAACGCAGTCTAAAGTAGCTTCAACATCTCAAAAGACGAGAGGAGCACCGGCCCACTCGTACAATTATCGATTGTTTTCGGCCGACGATAGACATACATTTCTTCACCATCTTTCTCCGGTTGCCACAATTATGGGATGTGACCAACTCTTACATCTGCCCCTCAGGTTCAGTTTCTCAATGAAATTGGGTATGCTGTGACAAACAAGAGACCGAATTCCCTTGGGTCTTGGGTCCCCAAGGGAAAACAAGTCTACTCAGAGCGTGTCATAAAGTGAACTCTTAATTGAAACCACAGCCACCGCGATGCTCCCACAAGGGGGTCATCCCAGGACAGGAGGTGAGACCTGAGTACAAAGCATCGTACGATGCAGTGCATCAGGTCACACTGGCTTCTCCCGCTCCCGCGGTAGCATTTTTTATAAAGACCTTGCCTAGGGTCCCACAGGGTGATACCCGCGCAACCCTACTACCTTTCGAGTAAAATCACCTTACTCATGGATTGGGTACCCATGGTATTATGGTCGCCTTTTACGACCGGTATACCTACCGTGGGCATATTCTAACCCCTAACCCACAGGAGGAATCCATCAATGACAGTGGGATTCGTTTCTTGTAGTGTAATACTGGTTGTGATTTTTCTTTTAGAATTATCGAAAACTTTCCGGGAAATTTGCCAAGTCCGCCAAAAAGGTCTTGATTAGATTTCCAAAAATTTTTCCCTTGTAATGCAAGCGATGGCATCAACGAATTGGTTCAAAATTGTCATCAACAACAATAAATTGAGCCGAATGTTTAGTTCGTAGGGACAAATGAAAACATTCCAATTTAACAATTCCATGAATACTAATTTTATTGTTACTATAACCGAAAACAGAGAAATCATTTTGTCGATCAAGAGTTTTAATATTCAATTTCCTAATTAGTTTCGCCGGCACACAATTTACGTCAGCGCCAGTATCAATTTTGAATTCTACTGTTTCGCCCCTTATGCTATATATCTTGGTCCCATTGTCTTTCGAATTTATTCTATAAATGAATTTCATACAACTAAGCGTGTTTCCAAAAGTGTTACCGCTGTCAACCAAATTACCTGTGAGATCACTCCAGTTAAGTCCAGCGACGTTGTTATTTTTCCGATGGGTTTTTGTTATCTGATAACTCTGCTGCCCCTTTGATTTGCGACACATGGCTTGAAAGTGTCCCTTTTTTGAGCATCCTCGGCAAATAGCTTCTTTTGCCTTACATACCATATTATGCTTTGGATCCCATGGTTTAGCACAATTAAAGCAAAAACGTTTTGTTGTGTTGATCGCATCCACCTCATGTGACGATGATACCTTAGCAACCACTAATTTCTTGGAGTCCAAGATTCCTTTGTTCACATTTGCCGATTCAAACGTTTTTGCAATATCGATAACCCGTTCGACTTTTTCTTCAAGACCTCAGACAATGTGCGTTGCTGAATTTCTTCCACAACACATTCTGGTTGATCAACAGTTGCCGGAATTGTACGATTTACAGTAACTGTTCCCAATAATGAGTTTTCTGAGCCATCATTTGGGTATAATGTATTGTATATATTCGCACCCTTTGTGCCAATCAACCACAGAAATATGGCAATTTTCGTTGGTTCCGGTTGAGCGTTCTTGTTGTTTGCAATCATGTAAACTCAGAAATCTCGCTTCCAATTTTTCCATTCTGCTGACAAATTCGAGCAATCCAGTTCTTTCAATTCTTTCCGTGCCTCTGCCATTTTGCACCCGGTCCGCTGATTTGAATTTATCAGTATTAATCAAATCAAAAATTTCAGTAATGCTCTCACACTGTGGTACGCAATTGCATTCACTTGTGATGTTATGTTTCATCACCATGTGATAAAATCTATTCTCCTTTCTTTGCGTGTGACTGACGAAAATCGATGGTGTGATTATTTATTCCGAGCCAATCTGTACTTTGACTTCTGACACCATGTAAAAAGTATAAGAAACAATACTTTTTATGTTTTAGTTCAATTGTTTTATTTACATTGGTTGTTCTCAAATACTTATAAAAATGACGTGCATGTACGTTGCTGGTTGACGCTCAACTAACTAACATCTGACGATACACACTGACAGTGTAATTTGGCTGACAGCTCTGGTAATACCAAACGCAATATCATTACAATTTTAAACGCAGTATTTTCCACCAACTTTCGAAACACTTGCAATATCTGCGCTTCATTTACCAACTTTTCCTTCTCTTTGAGTATAAATGCTTTTCACACATCTTGTGTTAAGCTTCCATCTCTCAGACTATCGCTGTTACTCGATATGACACTCTCCTTTTCTCGATGCACAACTCGTTCTGTCTAACACCGAAGTATTCCATATTCTAGGTTCAAAAGCTTTTCCAAACCTGGAGGACAAGTACTAGTCTGACTTAGAACCTGAATTGGTATGTTTGGGTGAGGCTTACTACTTTTACCAGATTAATTTTTTTCTCTATACAAATGAGTTTTTTTTCATGCCCATTTCAGTATCTCCGCCAAATCCAAGTATGGATTGTAGGGATTCATCCGGCATAATGTGACATGGCTGGCTTATGCTATTTTCTTGAAAACTTGTGGGACCGTTGTTACCATCGACATCATTCTAGGTTTAAAAGCTTTTCCAAACCTGCAGGATAAGTTCTAGTCTGACTTAGAACCTGAACTGGTATGTTTGGATGAAGAAAAATTGGTAACGCTTCACAAGACGGTGCACCACCTAATTTTTATCGAAAATTATCAGAGGTGGTATCAAAAGACGCGTCTCGACCTCCGTTTTAAGAAACCGAAGGCGGAAATCAAAAATCATTTCTGCCGAAATTTATTTACAAAAAACCGTTAAATAACCCCTAGAGTCCGAAATATGGGGGTCGATCCATAGTTTTTTTTCGCATAGAACACCCTTCTGCGTTGGCGGCCTTAGGCCGCGCTTAAAAAAAATTACCTGTGTGGATACGACACCGGTTTGGGGATCAAAACTAAATGCGCGCAGAACACCTTTCTGCATAAGTATGTGTGTGTGTACAACAAATCTGCCAAAAAAAACAACCCCATGAAAATTTCAACCGATTTTTTGCTTATAACTTTTGACAGAAATAAAAATTTTAATTTTCGCTTTCGGATTCTACAAACGGAGGTCGGGACGCGTCTCTTGATACCACCTTTGATAATTTTCGATAAAAATTAGGTGGTGCACCGTCTTGTAAAACGTTACCGAAAAATTAAAGGTGTCGTCATTGGTGCCGTTTGTCGTATCGCCGTAGTCGTATGCCTAACGTAGTCAGCTGTTTATCGTTACGACGGTAAACCATATATGTAATACTTCTATATCACTACTACTGAACTGTGCAGCCTGTCAAACATTACAGTACAGATATACAACGAGAGAAGGAGACAAAATCTCAAGGCTGTCGATAAATTTTTTTAAAAAGGGGGCTTAAATATATGTATATTTCAACAAGCCGTCTTGCTTCTATCAATATTGTACATTAGGCTATTTCGTTCTCCAAATGAAAAAGTAAGCTTTTCTTTTCTGTTAGGATTATAAAATTTTTGATTGTTTTAAGAACTCCGCCGATTAGCATTTCCGATTTGTGCTGAGTGCGCAGATATACGTATGTAAATGAGCCCTTAGTGACCAAAAAGCGACAAAAAAAGCAAATAATGCCAACTGACAACTACGAATTTCTCATGCACAGAATTAACAGTTACAAAATATGCGTAGGCGCAACAAATGGCATAAATTGAAAACAAACCTAGTTAGCGGTCGTAAGATTTTCAGCTGGTATAAGTAAAATTTACAAAATTGATATTATTTCAACACCAATAGCAGCCAGCCCAGTACTCATATTTTGTTTACTTCATCAAAAATTTATTTCATTAAAAAACCCAAAATAAATAAAATTTTTAAAACGTTTATATACCGTATGTTCAAGCAAATTCATTTTAAATTATTTTTTAAAACGTTTAAAGAAATGCTTGTTGGGATGTATGTATATGTGTATTTTCATACATGTATATTTGAATTTTTTTCATTTCAAAAATATGAATTCTTCGGCTTGTTTTTTTTTTTTTTGTACTATTTATGTAAATAATGTACTTTGTATGGCTGCAGCCCATGCTTAAATAATAAGGACATCAAGCCTTGTATTGTATTAGTTGGCGTTTTCATTTTTTAATCGACTAAACTGAGATTTTATAACCATTAGTATGCAAAAGTTGGGTAAAGGGGATAGTGACCCATCGGTACCCCTTTAATACCTTTTTTACACACGCTACTACAATTCACTAACACTAACAAAGCCCGCGTATGCGCAGAACTTACATTTGCAAAGTTTCAGCAATTAATGATTGACAGAAAATTTGCACATTAGGAAGATAGGAAGGTATTGATATAGAAGTATTATATATATGCAGTAAACCAAAAACCAATTGGTTGGCTACGATACTGTTACGACCTTAGCGGCACTAATAATAGATTGCATTGATTCTCATAAGGTTGGTCGAATCAGCTGTCATAAATTTACCGATACTGCTACCGATAAAGCACCAATGTCTGCAGCTTAAGTAATGGAACTCGCCAGAAGTATAAAACGCTGAAATGAATTTCAACGCATAATTGTAACTATAGTTCCATTACTTAATTTTTCTTCATAATAAATAATTTTGCTTTCATTTTGGCAGAGGATGGGAATGTGCTTTTCTGCAAGGTTGAATTTATCGAACAATAACACTAGCATGGTTCAACTATATACAGGTTGGCTCATCTGTAAAGCAACAAAATATGTCCGTTCAAATTGTCAAAATCTGTGTATTGGTGCGAATGGTATGGAATGGAAACATAAAACTTAGCAGTTTTTGTATGTGTAAGTAAAATGTTGCCAATGTGTTGGTTTCATTTTGAGTTTGTCATCTCCTTTTGACAATCCCTTCGACCATGCAATGACATAAATAAAATCAGCTGATGAGATGAGCCAACCTGTACATAATTGAAACATGGACACTAGTCTTGATCAAATGAGTGTCATAATACGGAATGAAAATTCGTTCGATCAGCTGTCTCGACCACAGCCGAAGATCGAATAAAACGCTTATACGCGTCTTTTGATACCTCACTCGAAAATCTTGGCCGAACTTTAGGGTGGGGCCCCTAAACTACTACACTAAAATTATATATAATGAGTGTCCTTCGATACTATCGTCGTATATCGATAGTTTTCCACCTATATGGTACACAATGAATCGTTCATAAATTCGTTTTCGCTGGAATGTCGTACCTGTTGACAGAAATAGCTCTTGAAATGCTAGGTTATAAATTTTATGACGTCGATGGTAACATCGGTCCCACAAGTTTTCAAGAAAATAGCATAAGCAAGCCGTGTCACATTGTGCCGGATGAATCCCTACAATCCATACTTGGATTTGGGGTAGATACTGAGATGGGCATGAAAAAAACTCATTTGTATAGAGAAATAAATGAATCTGGTAAAAGTAGTCAGCCTCGTCCAAACATACCAGTTCAGGTTCTAAGTCAGGCTAGTACTTATCCTGCAGGTTTGGAAAAGCTTTTGAACCTAGAATATGGAAGACTTCTGTGTCAGACAGAACGAGTTGTGCATCGAGAGAAGGAGAGTGTCATATCGAGTAACAGCGATAGTCTGAGAGATGGAAACTTAACACAAGATGTATTAAAAGCATTTATACTCAAAGAAAAGGAAAAGTTGGTAAATGAAGCGCAGACATTGCAGGCGTTCCGGAAGTTGGTGGAAAATACTGCGTTTAAAATGAATAAAGATATTTATAAACAATATAAAGCCGTTTTTTCGGGTAATAATAAATAAAGGTTTGGAATAATAAATAAAGGTTTTAAAGCGATTAGTTTGCTTCATAGCGCATTACATGGTAAAGTCTGGAGTGAAAATCCGGATTCCACACGACTGCCTGACACTCTTAAAACACGTCCGGAGGGCGGTAAAAGTCTAGTTTAGGGGTCGACTGCTAATACGCTACCAAAAATATTGGGTAATGTCTAGTTGAGGGGTCGACTGCTAATACGCTACCAAATATATCGAGAGGGGTGTCAAACGACGCGTCTTGACATCAGTAATAATAATCCGAAGGCGGAAAATAAAAATTTTAAAGCGTTCAAAAGATATTAACGAGAAACCGGAAAAAGACCCGCGGGTACCTCCGAAACCGGGGTCGGATCCATAGTATTTTTGCGCAGAACACCTTTCTGCGTTGGGCTACGCCATGCCAAGTCCGGGTGTGTGGTATAACCGTGGCTACCGCCACGGTGATGCAAATTTTTTTGTGGGTACCAACACAACAACAACCACATGGAAATCGCCAACTTCAACTGCAAATATCTCCGGACAGAGATAAAATTTTTCTTTTCCGCCTTCGGATTATTGTTCTCGAGATTAATACACGTCTTTTGACACTTCACTTAATATTTTTGGTAGCGTATTAGCAGTCGACCCCTTAACTAGACTATTACCAAATATTGGGAGAGGTGTCAAACGAAACGTCTTGACATCAGAATTAATCTGAAGGCGGAAAATAAAAATTTGGGGTAGTAGTCTAGTTGAGGGTTTGGCTGCTGATACGCTACCAAAAATTTAGAGAGAGGTGTCAAACGACGCGTCTTGACATCAGTATCAATAATCCGAAGGCGCAAAATAAAAATTGTAACGCGTTCAAAAGATATTAACGAAAAACCGAAAAAAGACCCACGGGTACCTCCGAAACCGGGGGTCGAATCCATAGTATTTTTGCGCAGAACACCTTTCGGTCATAGTGCAGTTTACGGTACCCACCGGAATTTGGGCCAAAATTTTCGAGTGATGTATCAAAAGACGCGTATTCACGTCTAGATCAAGAATCCGGAAGCGGAAGTTAACTTTTTTTACCTGTTCAAAAGATATTAACGAAAAACCGAAAAAAGACCCGTGGTCCCTCCGAAACCGGGGGTGGGATCCATAGTATTTTTGCGTAGAACACCTTTCTGCGTTGGCGGCCTTCAGCCGCGCTTATAAAAAATAACCCTGGGCTACGCCATGCCAAGTCCGGGTGTGTGGTATAACCGTGGCTACCGCCACGGTGATGCACAATTTTTTTTGTGGGTACAACACAACAACAAACACACGAAAATCGCCAACTTCAACTGCAAATGTCTCCGGACAGAGATAACATTTGGTAATAGTCTAGTTGAGGGGTCGACTGCTAATACGCTACCAAAAATATCGAGTGAGGTGTCAAAAGAAGCGTATTAATCTCGGGAACAATAATCCGAAGGCGGAAAAGAAAAATTTTATCTCTGTCTGGAGATATTTGCAGTTGAAGTTGGCGATTTCCATGTGGTTGTTGTTGTGTTCATACCCACAAAAAAAATTGTGCATCACCGTGGCGGTAGCCACGGTTATACCACATACCCGGACTTGGCATGGCGTAGCCCAGGGTTATTTTTTATAAGCGCGGCCGAAGGCCGCCAACGCAGAAAGGTGTTCTGCGCAAAAATACTATGGATCCGACCCCCGGTTTCGGAGGTACCCGCGGGTCTTTTTTCGGTTTTTTTGTTAATATCTTTTGAACGCGTTAAAATTTTTATTTTCCGCCTTCGGATTATTAATACTGATATCAAGACGCGTCGTTCGACACCTCTCTCGATATTTTTGGTAGTGTATTAGCAGTCGACCCCTCAACTAGACTATTACCTAACATTTTTCTTTTCCGCTGTGCTCGAGATTAATACGCGTCTTTTGATACCTCACTCGAAAATCTTAGCCCAACTTCAGGGTGGGTACCATAAACTGCACTACTACCCACCTTTTTGCGTTGGCGGCCTTCGTCCGCGCTTATAAAAAATGGTAATAGTCTAGTTGTTGTTGTTGTTGTTGTAGCAATGCTCGCCCACCTAATAGCCGCGACCGATCACAAATTGTCATCAATATCCTCTAACGGGAGTCCAAGGAAACTTGCCGTTTCAACAGGAGGGGTGTTAGAGGCGTTGGTTCCACATTACAATTGAAGAGATGGTTGGTGTCATGTGGGGACACGTTGCAAGCGGGGCATACATTTTGTATGTCGGGGTTGATTCTGGATAGGTAAGAGTTTAACCTGTTACAGTATCCAGAACGAAGTTGAGCAAGAGTGGACACGCGTTTCCCTGGGGAGTACGCGTTCTTCTTCCGCAAGTTTTGGATAATTTTCGTTAAGCACTGGATTCACCGGGCAATTCCCGGCATAAAGGTCCGACGCCTGTTTATGGAGTTTCACCAAGGACCTGCTTGTGTTTTTTCACTTCATACGGCTGGGTTCTCATGTGCCGTATTTCCTCAAAATGCTTACGGAGATAACTCCTTAAGCCCCTAGGCGGTGCTGGTTCATCAATCAGATGTCTGTTGGATGCCCAGGTTTCTGGGGTATTCAACAGGAACTGTTTGGTCAGCATCTCATTTCTCTCCCTGATGGGGAGTATTCTCGCCTCATTATGGAGATGGTGTTCTGGGGACATAAGAAGACAGCCCGTGGCGATTCTGAGAGCAGTATTGTGGCAGGCCTGTAGTTTCTTCCAGTGGGGTGATTTTTAGGCTTGGCGACCATATGGGTAACGCGTAGCACGTAATCGGCTGGCTAATTGCTTTGTATGTAGTCATGAGCGTTTCTTATCTTTTCCCCAAGTACTGCCAGCGAGTGATTTGAGGATTTTGTTACGGCTCTGAATTCTCGGAACAATTGCGGCTGCGTGCTCACCAAAATGCAGACCCTGATCAAACGTCACACCCAAGATTTTGGGGTGTAGGACAGTCGGTAGCGTAGTGTCATCGACGTGGATGTTCAAAATGGTCGACATTTGGGGCGTCCATGTTGTAAATAAGGTCGCGGAAGATTTAGTCGGTGATAATGCCAGGTTTGGCGAGGCGAAAAAACTGGAGAGATCAGGGAGGTAGCCGTTTATTTTATTGCATAGCGCATCGATCTTTGGGCCTGGGCCTGTGGCCATTATTGTGCAGTCATCGGCGTAGGAAACGATTGTGACTCCTTCCGGTGGTGAAGGTAGCTTAGATATGTAGAAATTAAACAAAAGTGGGGATAGGACACCACCCTGTGGCACCCCTTGTTTAATTCTCCTTGGTTTTGATGCTTCGTTTCTAAATTGCACCGATGCCTGCCGACCACCCAGATAATTTGCGGTCCACCTTTTAAGACATGGGGAAGGGTAGACCCTTCCAGGTCCTGCAGTAACGAGCCATGGTTGACAGTATCGAAAGCTTTTGATAGGTCTAGCGCTACGAGTACTGTTCTATGGTGGGGTATTGATTTAAAACCGCAATTTATCTGGGTGCTAATGGCATTTAGCGCGGTGGTAGTGCTATGGAGTTTTCTGAAGCCATGCTGATGAGGGGCTAGCTGCAAATTTGCTTGGAAATAAGGGAGCAAAATGGCTTCAAGCGTCTTTGCCACTGGCGATAGGAGAGATATCGGACGATACGACTCACCTATGTTAGCTGGTTTCCCAGGCTTTAGTAGCGGGATCACCTTGGCCATTTTCCATTCCCGGCGGGAATGAGATTTTCCGACGCGGATTTAATGACCTTTACGGAAGTCACGCTCCCCTTGGCGGGCATCAGTCGGGATAGGGAGGGGCAGCAAAGCGGCTGTCTGTAAAGGATTTATATTTTTCCCACTTTCCTTTTTTGAAGTTTATGAAAGTGCGTTTTTCAGTGACGATGAAGTCGGCGGTACGCTCAAGCGAAATAAGTGTGGGCAGGTGGTCGGATGCCAATGTTACCATCGGCTGCCAGTTGACGCAGTTTACGAGTTCTGCGCTCACGATTGAGATATCTGGCGAGCTGTGACAGCTTCCTACCATACGTGTGGGGGCGTCTCCGTTTATTGTGCAGAGCGTCGTTTCTTCTATTTGATCCGCCAACATCTCACCCCTACTGTCCGCCCGCAAGTTTGAATGCCATAGATCATGATGGGCATTGAAATCACCTAAGATAATGCGATTGTTGCCAGTGAGTAAGGATGATGTAGATGGTAATGATTTCTAGGTTTGCATCGCCTGACCGGACAGATAGGCCTTGACGTTCTAAGACATTGTCCCTGCGGCCGATGCCAGGATCAAATATATAATATTGCACAGAGTGGTGTATGATAAACGCGAGACCGCCTCCATTTCCGCTCGCGACTATCTCCGCAATCTTCCCAGTTAGTCCATTACAGGTTTAACTGCAGGATTCTGAAGTGCATAAGGGGGAGACGTCGCCACTCTGGGGGTAAGTGACGGGTGACTACGCCTGGGTTGTGGAAGGCCAGGACGCAATTGCTGTTGTGGCCTGGGACTGGGCGTCCTTGGGCAAGCATTGGGGTACCCGGATGATTTGGGTTTGCGACCTGGCAACATGGCGCGATGAAACCCGTCGGGGGGTTGCCGTCGCGGAGACCAGAACATCTGGGAAAGTGGCACCACCCAAGGCAGAAGCTGCATTGGGCGGATGTCGCAAACCTATATATTCTGTGCTGGCAGACGGTGCAAACGGAGGTAGGGACTAAGAGTCTGTTTCCCTGACCTGCACGATTGCTGCCGGAAAAGAGGGGGGGGGGGGGGGGGGGGAGAGAAGACGGGGGCAGGGGCTGATGCTCAGCATTGCTACCAACTCTGCGACGAAGGTAGTAGTTATGAGTGGTATCAGCTGTTTGAGTTATTGGCGCCGTGGGGCGCGAGCAGCAGCGGGTACTTGTTGTGGCTTGCTGAGCAGCGGGGCTGCTGGAAGGTAGTGGGGGGCGCTAAGGCGTAGACTACGGGACGCCCTTGGGCGTGAACAGCAAGGAGCCACAAAAGATTTATAAAAGTTACGTGGACGTCGGGTTTTGGGATCAAGCCCAGAACAACCTGTCCGATGCAACCATCCCTTGCACAAGACACACTGAACAGAGTATGACCGTCCTAAAAAGATTCTTTTCCGGCAGATGCAGCAAAACCATTTCTCAGGACCGGATTCAGAAGACGGACCCGGATTGGATTCGATGCCTTCCCGGAGTAAGAGAATATGGAGCAGTCCTGCTGCAAGGAGCTGCTGGGAGGATGACAATTTGTGGGAGGGACGAAACAAATTAGATGGGGTCACACTGAAATGACAGTCCTTGGTCGGGAAAAATCCCGAGTCGCTCCGGTACAAAGAACCGACTGCCTTGGGAAGCGAATCGCGTCTAGTCAGGCCCGATTGTCCAGGAATCATCGCACCAGAAAGGGTAAGTAAATTGGCTACCATTTTATATATATAAGCAACATGTATGAATTTTTTAGTGATAATTTGTCATGCTTTTGTTGATAATCAACTGAAGAATGCAAATACGACAGAGTTCGAAGTTCATGTGAAAACCAATTATTTTTTTTAATTAGCGTTTGGAGAGAAAAATACATATGTATGTATGCATAGAACTGCATAGAAGGGAGGAAATAATTGATTATCAGTAGATTTGCAAAATTTTTGTCATTTTCCCTGCATCGCAGTTGTCATTACATTGCGTTAAGAGGAGACATCAACACCTTACTACCCACAGCCAGTTAAAATTTTAGTAAATTTTGCTCTTTTCATCACTGTTTCAAAACGTGGAAAGTTATATATCGAGCATTCCATGAAGAATGGTACATTTTAGCAGACTTTCGCATTGCGGTCATTAATATTCAATCCCTAGAAGGTTTAATGTAGTCATATCAATAGTTCCCGAGATGGTGGTGCTAGTACCACAATGGTGCTTGTTACCGGAACGTAGATAGATAGATAATTTATTGAGGATTGCACAGTGACTTGCACATCTCCTTCACAGCACCTCATCCTAGCCGACTTACTTGATGAACCCCAGCAGCGTTCTTGGCTTGAGGGATTAAATGTGCGAATGCTCTGGCCATGATGAGCCCATAAACTTAGCCCTACGTCTTGAAATTGCGCCGCAATCTAAAAGGATATGGTCCGCCGTCTGCTGATCCATCACAAAATCGGTATGTGTTGTTCGATATTATACCCAGCTTTTGCATGTGACTGTTCAGTCTACAGTGTCTTGTAGAATAGCCGTTGGGGTTCTTAGGTTATCTTTTTGAGAGGCCTATTAATGCCCTATATCGAGTTGTGCTGTAACCCCCTAACAGTAACTTACATTTACTCAGGCCTGGCATATTGCGCCAGTGTTCTGTCTTTTCCCTCCCTTCTGCTAACAAATGCCCCTGTGAGCCAACTGGCAGGAACGGTTCGGGATCGATGGGTTATGCAGTTTCTGCCTCTCTTTCCATGTTGTCCGCCTGCTGTTGTTGTTGTAGCAGTGCTTCGCCCCATCCAATAGGTGCGACCGATCACAAATTGTCACCAATGTCCTTTAACGGGAGTCCAAAGAAACTTTCTGTTTCAACAGGGGTGTGTTGTATATGTATACCTGTTGTATATGTATACCCATACTATTTATAACAACACAACTTGTACATGCATAAGTGAACTAGGCAACCCTAGTTCAGTTATGCATTAGACAACACATCTCTATGTACAATGACTAATCATTAAATAAAGCACGAGGTTAAAGACAACACGTAGTTATAACATGGTGTCAGGTTTCGAACCATTTAATTAATAATAACTAAATTAAACATGGCAAACGGAAAATCAGAATTGGTGGAAAATTCACAAAAGCCAGCAATGACTTTTTGCTTCAACCATTGGGCCAATAAATTTGGCGGCAAGTAATTTGGCAGTAGAGTGGAAAAATTGGTCTACTCAATTCAAACTTTTTTTTACGCGCGTCAAATTTGGAGGACCAACCAAACGCGCGAAAAGTCGCTTTATTAATACACCATCTCGGGGTAGAGTCCCTACAGATATTCAACTCATTTAATGAAGATGTGGACACGGTCGAATACAGTGACTTGATTAAAAAATTCGAGGGCTATTTTGTGCCAAAAGCCAACATAGCGATGGAGCGCCACAAATTTTTCACACGTGGTCAACTTACAGGCGAATCCATAAATGAATATGTGGCTGTCTTAAACAATTTAAGTTCGACGTGCGAATTTGGCAGTCTCCGTGACGACCTTGTCCGGGACATTTTTATATGTGGCCTGTCACACAAATTTTCAAAAATTAAGGAGAGGCTTCCGAGCGAAGGTGACATACGCTTGCAAAAAGCACTCGACATAGCAAAATCCATTGAATTAGCCACAGCTCACAAAAACGTCATTGAAAACTTGGGAGAACAAGAAGTGAGCACCATTGCGGCATTGACGCGTTCAAACAGCAAGCGCAGAAAGCCCTGTAAGAAGGAGCAAACGACAACAACGAAATGTACCAAGTGTGGACAGTTTCATCAAAACAAATGTCCAGCTGCAGGTGTCAAATGTCATGCTTGCGGTAAGCCAACCACTTCGCCGTGTATTGTCACAACAAACAACAACGGAAGAAATACATAAAAAGTTTACAGAAAGATGAAAGCGAAAGTGAAAGTGAAGACGAGAGCGAGGAACTTTTTGTGGGCGTCATGAAAAAACTAAAACCACGTCAGTCAGATACGGAGTGGAACATCACCGTGCAAATTGGCAGCAGCAAGATTATTTGTCAGATAGATACAGGAGCACAAGCGAATGTTATGTCATTGAGTATGTATAATACATTGAAGCTAAACAATTTAAAAAAACATGTCAAAACCAAAATATAAACTTTTAGTGGCGAAAAATTGCCAACTGTAGGCATGTGCAACATACGATTGTTTTTTAAACAGAAAGTATATTCAGTTGAATTCTATATTATAAATATGAATTGCAATAATATTATAGGTCTACAAAGCGCCATTTTGATGGCTTTAGTGAAACAGGTCAATATGGTAAAGTGCCTAAATAAAAAGTTCGAAGAATATTTAAATGTGTTTGAGGGTCTAGGGCTACTTAAAGATGAATGTCATTTAAAAATCAATCCGGAGGTGGAACCAGTAACAGATCCTCCTAGGAAAATTTCATTTACACTGTATGAGCCTTTACAAAATGAACTAAATAGAATGGTGGATTTAAAAGTTATTACACCTGTTAAAGAACCAACGGAGTGGGTGAGCTCAATTGTGTTAGTTACAAAACATAATGGCAATTTACGCTTATGTCTAGATCCACGAAATTTGAATAAAGCTAGTTTGCGACCACGTATTGCGTTTCCGAATATTGATGAATGTAAATCTAAATTAAGCGGGTCTAAAGTTTTTAGTACACTGGATGTGAATTCAGGGTAATGGATGATGAAATTGGATGAACACTCCTCCAAGCTATGTACATTTAATACACCATTCGGCAGGTATCGGTTTTTACGCTTACCCTTTGGTATCAATGCAGCGCCAGAAATATATCATGCCGAAATGGTAAAATTATTTTGTGACTTTGAAGGGTTAATAATTTACATGGATGACTTTTTGATACATGCATCTAACATCGCGGAACATGACGGAATATTGAAGAAAGTACTAGAAAGGGCTCGAAACGTAGGTTTGAAGTTTAATAAAACAAAATCACATTTTTATAGACGCGAAATTAAGTTCATAGGACATATTTTTTATGAGCAGGGAATTAAACCAGACCCAGAAAAAATTAAAGCCATAACAGAGTTACCAGCACCACGTTCAGTGCCTGAGTTACAGAGATTCCTGGGCATGATTAACTATTTAGGGGCTTTTATAAAAAATATGTCAGCCAAAAATAAAAACTTACGCGAATTACTGAAAAAAGATATACAGTGGCATTGGAATGATGCTCATGAAAAGGAATTAATTAATCTAAAAAATGAAATTACAAGAGCACCGGTGCTGACGTTATTTGATACCCGCAAACAGCTGAGGTTGTCTGTAGACGCCTCTAAATTTGCAGTCGGTGCTGCTATTTTTCATGAGGAAAACCCGATTGCGTTCGCCTCAGCCTCTTTGACTAGCTCTCAGATTAATTATGCACAAATAGAAAAAGAACTTTTCGCTATTCTTTTCGGCTTCGACAAGTTCCACCAATACGTTTACGGGTTGAAAGTTATTGTAGAGACCGACCATAAACTTTTAGTATCGCTGTTTAATAAACCTCTTTAAAATTCCTCCACGACTACAACGCTTTATGATGCGTTTTCAACGTTACAACTTACAAGTTGTGTATAAGCCTGGAAAATATTTATTTGTAGCCGATACACTCTCTAGAGCGCCATTGAGGGAAAAAACCAACCTTGATGTGGATAAAGAATTGGATTTACAGTGCAATTTGTTAATGTCTCACATAGGACTTTCAGAAGAGTCTATAAAAGAAATAACGAATGCCACGCAAGTGGATGAAGTCTTGCAAAAAGTGAAAAAGTATGTTAAAGACGGATGGCCATCAAATAAAAAAATAGTTGACCAGGCTTTACTTTAGTTACAAAGATGACCTCTCAGTTGTAGAAAATTTACTTTTAAAAAATACTCGCATTGTTATCCCCAAGCTACTTCGTAAAAAGGTTTTATTTAACATACATGAGGGCCATATGGGCGTGCAGCGCTGTCAAAGTCTAGCTAAAGAACCAGTGTTTTGGCCTAACATAAATAATGACATCTTAAACGTAGTCTCTAGGTGCGAGCTTTGCATGAAATACAGATTAGCAAATCGAAAACAAGAATTGATGAACCATGAGGTACCAGATATACCATGGTACAAATTAGGCTGTGATTTATTTGAGTTCAACAAAAGAACGTATGTACTGGTCGTACACTACTATTCAAAGTATATTGAAATTGAACTTCTTAACTCGGGTTTCTCAAGCTTGGCAGTAGTAACTAAATTGAAATCTATTTTTGCCCGACATGGGGTACCGGGAATCCTTGTTTCGGATAAGGGTTCGCCATTCAATTCTATTGATTTTAAAAAATTTTGTGTCGAATGGAATATTCAACATACAACTTCCAGCCCATATCTACCTAGGTCGAATGGCCTGGTCGAGAGGTCAATTCAAACCATTGAGAAAATGTTACATAAATGTCTAGATGAACAAACCGATCCATACACAGCACTTTTACATTACAGAACAACTCCGAAAAATAGCATGCCAAGCCCAAGCGAGTTGCTCATGTCTCGAAGACTGAGAACTAAAATACCATCAATGACACAAAATTTTGAAGTAAGGCTTGTTGATAAATCGGCGTATAGAATGAAATCGAAAAACAAAGTCAAAAATCAGCTAAAAATTTCAATAAGAAAACCAGACCTCTTAAACCACTTAATGAAAAAGAGAAAATTATGTATAAGAAATCTCCCACTTCTGTTTGGTATCCCGGTGTAATAATTAAAAAATGTCCAGAGCCGAGGTCCTATTTAGTTCAAGATACTGAAGGCGGTTTATATAGAAGAAGCCGAGAACATATTCTCAAAAAACCTTTAAATGAAGAAAATATAAATGAAAATGGCGCAATAAGTGATGATATGGCAAAAGACCGGAATGTAATAGATTATCATACACATGTAAATGAAAAGACTAAAATCCAAGAAAAGAAGACTGTAGAAAATAAAAATATGAATTTTGAAAATACTAGTATAGCTAACCACACTGATAAACCAAATGAAATGTATACAACTCAAAGAGGAAGAAAAGTTAAACCACAAGACAAACTGAACTTGTAAAGCATAATATTTCAAATTGTATTGATACATATTTTATAAAAGGAAGATGTTGTATATGTATACCTGTTGTATATGTATACCCATACTATTTATTTTTTTTTTTTTTGGGGCTTTGAATACTCGTTTTGTGAGTATTGATGATGGCACGGATATTTATGTGTCCGCTATAGCGCCAGGTTGTACTTGGGTAGTGATGTATTTCCTTGGTTGTATGTTGCTTGCTTTATTGTGATGTTTCTGCCATATTAGGGTGGAGGTGCAAAAAGTAATATATTTACAGATAATTACAAAACGATATTGTATTTTACAACTTGATAGTTACAATTAAATGAGATTTTTAAGGATTTTTTGTTTTGACAATGATATTGATTAAATGTGATGAATCATGAAAGATTAAGTGATGACTAGATAACTAGTGACTTACATATCTAAAATTAAATGAAGGTGTGAAATCTTTTGTTAATGTTTAATATATACATACGTATATAACCTTTAGTGTTTTTAGTTTAATTTGTTACTACCTGGTAGTATCAGTCTTGTATTGAGATAATGATATGTTAGATCACATTATTTGTACTTTAGTATATAAGGAACTTGTATAAAATTTTTATTTTTTTTCGAAACCCTTTCTTATTTAGGGAGTTTTTTTTTTTTTTCGACGTATAATGCTTATATATGTATATGACAATTTGGTAATTTCATAGCGCGCAGTCCAGTTTAGCTTTGTGCAGGAATTGAATTAGTTCGTTGTAAGATTTTATGTCTTTTGAGTTTATGAGTTCTTTAATGTCTTTAAATTTGGAAAAAATGCTATAGTAGTTTCTCAATGACCTATGTTTTGTGCAATCAAAAATGAGATGTTTCGGTGTTTCTGTGACATTGCAGGTATTGCATATATCAGTGACATTATTGTGAAAACGTCCAAAGTAGGTTTTGTTGTATGTGCGTCCGATGATGATTCTGTTCAGTAGTTTAATGTCGTACGGTTCCATGTTTATTTTTTTGCTTTTGAACCAGGGTTTCTTTATCTTGGTGGCTATGCACTCAATAATACTGTCATCCCAATTAGTGCATTTTGTTTTTATTTCCTGTTTGGTTGCCGTCCAAAGCTCCTTCTCAATCTTCATAAGAGCTTCATCAGGCGTGAGTGCGATTGCTAAGTTTTTGCCTATAGTTGTTGCAGTTTTTGCTGCTATATCTGCTTTTTCATTAAATTTGATTCCAACATGACTTGGAACCCAGGTAATTGTAAGCTTTTGAATGTTAGAGTGTGCTACCAGATTGTGAATATTGGCGATAATGTAATTTTGTGTTGTGGCTGTTTTGAGTAATTTGATGGCAGCGAGGCTGTCCGTGAAGATTGCTGTTTTTGTCCAGTTGTTCTTATGGGCTAATTCGACTGCTTTTAGTATTGCTATTAGTTCGCCTGTAGTTGATGAAAGTTTGTCGTTGATGTTGAATAGAAAAGAGACATTTCTGGCTATATCATATACGGCGCAGCCTGTATTGGTATCGCTGACTGATGCGTCCGTTGAAATAGTTATGTAATCCTCGATGTGTAGTTTTGTTAATTTTTCATAGTATATACCTTTGAGTTGTTCATTTGTTATGTTGTTTTTGGATCCTCCAAGTTCCAATTCCGTAAGCGTTAATTTGTTGTGTATGGTAAATGACACATTGGTGTTGATTCTGTTGATTATGTGTTTAAATTGGTTGTATGTATGACTGTAACTGGAGTTGATGGGGGTTCCATTTTCCAGATCATTTTTGAGTTCCGAGTTGATGAACCATTGTTTTATTAATTCTTTTGAAGCTAGCCAAGTGGCCCTGTAGATGGGGGGTAATTCGCATGCTAAGGCATAGCTAGCTAGTGTGGGTGTGTTGGGAGGGACCTCTAGACATCGTCTTAGGGATTCATTTGCAATTGTTTGCAATTGTTTGTCGAAGCTTTTTGGTGCGTTCGCATAGCTGGTACTGGCATATTCCATTTTGGATCTGATAAAGGTTTTGTAGATATTTAGTCAAACTGCAGGTGCTAGACCGGATTTTGTTGTTGTGAGTCTGTTGAGTAAATTCTTTGCGGATTTGGTGTTGTTTTTTATGTTTTTACGTGATCTTTGATTGATAAGCTTGCATTAATAGTTCGTCCCAACCATTTAATTTTTTGCGTCTGTTGAATGTTTTCTCCGTTGATTTGGACGTTGTGATTTCTGTTGTTCCCTGTGGCCATGTACATGAATTGTGTTTTGCTGAAGTTATATTTTAGGTTGAGTGAGTTGCATATTGCTTGATTTTCGTTGACTTTTGTTTCAAGCTTAAGTTTCGCCGTGTTAATGTTGTTGTCGTAAACAACTATGGCAATGTCGTCTGCGAACTGGAAAACTTGTGTGCTTCGGTCGTTAATGCTGTGTAGCTTGGACGTATAAATGTTAAAGAGTGTGGGCGATAAACAACTTCCTTGAGGGAGTCCGTTATTTACTTCGACGACCTGTTTACCCAGGGTTAGTCTTCGTTTGGAGAAAAAATTGTGTATCCAATTTGCTATTTTTGTGTTGATGTTAAACTCAATTAGTGTATTGTGTAGGATGTCGATATTTACGCAATTATACGCATCGGTTATGTCGAGTACGCAGAGAAAGACTTTGTATTTGTTTTTCTTTTTGGTGGCTATTAGGTGTAGCATCTCATTCAAGCACATTGTGGCCGATCTGTGTTTCCTATATGCAAAGCTTTTTGGAGGGATTATGTTGGTTTCTTCAGTGACTTTATTTAACGCGTCTTTAACCATCATATTTAAACTTTTGGCGAGAACTGAAATTAGGGAGATTGGGCGAAAGTTTTTAATATCGTTGTGATCCTTGTTTGCCTTTGGTATGGGAACTATTTGTATGTTCCTCCACGAGTCAGGAACTTCGTTGTTGTTGAACTGTGTACTGAGGGCTTTCAAAAGGGCCTCCTTTGATTCGAACGACAAGTGTTTGATCATGTTGAAGGTTATTTTGTCACATCCACCGGCTGTAGATTTTTTATTGTTCAGAATTTTGATGAATTGGTCTATTTAAAACTCGCAGTTGTCGTTGTTATTGTAGGTGTAATTAACCCTTATGGGAGCAGTTGTTGTGCTTATTTGATTTTTGAGTGTTTCTAAATATGTTTGATTATCTTCTTCTGCCCAGTCATTGGTGCTCTTTTGTTTGCCTTTTACATTGTTAATGAAGTTCCAGGCATCTCTGGTGTTGGAACATTTGTTTATTTCCTCTATTTTGTTGGTGTAGCTTTCCTTTTTCGCCTCTTTCACAGCCTTGACCCATTCTTTTTTGGCTTCTATAGCTTCGTTCATATCAACAATTAAGTTTGTCTTATTTGCTTTTTTCCTTTAGGCCATATGTAGTCTGTATAGTTTGTTGAGTGATTCATTCCACCATGCTTTAGGTTCTCGTTTAGTTTTGTTGAGATCAATGCTGATTGTATTTTTGATTGCTTGTATGTCTTTTTGTAGGTTGTTGAAGTCACTGGAAGTAATCGAGTTTATTTTATTTAGTAACATGCTGTTTGGTATGAAGATATTTGGACTTTTCTGGATATTGCTTATGCTGATTTTGATAGGATAGTGTTTGCTGCCTCCTATGCCTACTTGAATGCATTCCCATTTAATGTTATCCTGTGGTAGACTAGTAAACGTTAGATCCAGTACTGAACCATTGTTGCTTCCGATACTGTGAGTTTTTGTCCCGTCGTTTAGACATTTTAAGTTTGTGTGTTCGATTTCCTTCTCCAGTGTGTTTCCTTTGGGTGTGTTGATACTGTCGCCCCAATTGCAGTTGCGTGCATTGAAGTCGCCTAATAACATTACATTGTTGTGATTGCTGAGAAAATTCAAAACTTTATTGATTTCAGTTTCAAATGTTCTGTTGTTCATGCTTGGTGGAAAATAAGCATTGCAAATTATTGTATTGTTGCTAAGGTTGGTGGTTTTTGCTATAATGATATCTTGATTTGTAATATATTTAATTTTGGTAAATTTTATGCCTTTTCTGAAGCCAATGGCTACGCCTCCGTAGCCGTCGTTTCTGGTTTTTTTTAAAAGATTGAAATTAATCAGTTTTTGATTATTTGTTTGCTCGTCGTGGGAAAAAATTTCCTGCAAGCAAACAATATCAATGTTGTTTAAATTGTTAAATTGATCAATATATGATTTATTAGCTTTAAGACGTTGTATATTAATTGTAGTATTTGCATCATCATGATTGTGGAGATTGTTATCGATTCTGTCCTTTAGATTTTTTTTACACATGTTCCCTATTAGCCTGACTAGGGGTTCATCAGTATCTATTTCGAATTTTTTAACTAGTAGCGTGACTAGTTTTTCTATTTCTGAGACCTTGCCCCAGTTGGGGTTGAGGAAGACCGGTTGTGGCTTAGCGCGCGGAGTTTTTGGTTTCGGTTCATTTGTGGTGGTTTGTGTGGGTTGTTGTGCCACCCGACTATATTTGATTGTTGTCATTTTTCTGTTGACAATATTATCATTGTTGATTGTCGGTGTTGTTTTTCGGCTTATCGGCGGAAAACTTTCTTCATAATTATCTAAGATCGCAAACCGGTTGTTGCTGTCGTTCGATAGATTATAAATGTAATGCGCTTCTTTTTTTGAAATTTTTTTAATTGTCATTATTTCGATGATCTTTTCCTCCTTTTGCCATATGTTGCATTTGTTTTTGTTCAATGAGTTGTGCCCTTCTTCTCCACATAGAATGCAGTTATTTGTCTTGTTGCATTGGCTGCTGCAGCCTTCCTCCTTCCCGCACATTATGCATATGTTTTTACCTTGCATCCTGGCCTGGTATGCCTAGTCTACCACAGTTAAAACATTGCCGCACTTTGGGTATAAAGTGAGTTATTTTCAGGTTCACATAAAAAAGCTCAATAGATTCTGGTAGATCGCTACCTTCGAATCCTAGTTTCACAGTAAAGGTTGGTAAAAACTTTGTCCTGTCGTCGGGGTCCCTCCTCATTAGCCTACACACTGATTTTACCGGAATGCTAGATATAATATTCTTTAAAATTTCGTCCTCTGAGAACTCAAGAGGAACTTGTCTAATAACCCCCATTGTTTCCACTAAGTTCCGTGGTATAAAGGCTTTCATGTTATTTTTGTCTAAGTTGGAATTTTCTAGACATTGGTTTGCTTGTTCGAAGGTGTGAAAGTATATTTTGTAAAGGAATCTTCAAATTGCATTTATTTTTTTTAATGCCGTTTATTTCAAAGTTTTGGATTTTGTGCCATAAAAATAGGCCATTTTTCATTCGTTCATTGTTACACAGCGAGCTTTTTGATGTGTCTATTAGGACACAGAAATCACCTCTGTGAAGTTCTGTATACTTCGCATTATATTCTTCTATTTTTTGACTGGAAGTTAGATTACCGTTTTCTGTGTTGTTAGCCGTCTTAGTATTGCTAGTCACTACATTGCCGTTTGCTTCTACTTCCATGTTTTTTTCATTTTCCGCACTTTTTTTGTTTGTGTCTGTGTTTGACTTTTCCAATGTCTTTGCATTTGCCGCCAAAACTTGAGCGTTTGCCGCCAATTTGGCAAAAGTATCTTTCGGCACTAGCATGCTTTGTAATGGTATTTGTATATTCTTAGTGTCGTCCGTTTTTGTTCTTTTCGGGTCGTCAACTGTACCTACTTTGGTGCGTCTGTAATCTTCATTGCTCTCACTTTTGGTTTTTAGTTGTGTTTTCCTCTGGTTTTCCAACTTTTTCTGACTTCGGCCTTCTTCAAACCAATTTGCGTCAGGCTTTCCATCAGCGTTGGATTCGCCAGGGCCTTTAGACGCCGTAGCGTCGGCCATTATGATTGTGAAACGTCTAATTTGTAAAATTTGCACTTACGTATGTCATAAAATGAGAAACTTACCAGTTAAAATGTATTTTCCCTTAACGCTGGACTGCGCACTTCACATAAGTGATTTTCTTAATTTTTTTTTTTTTACATACACTTATATTTTTATTTGGTCTTTTTAATTTTGTTATACACACTTAAAATGACTTAATTAATTGCACTTGGTTTGCTTTATATTGTAGGAGCAACCTGCACCCTCGGTTTGTCAAAATGGTCTGCCCCATACTATTTATAACAACACAACTTGTACATGCATAAGTGAACTAGGCAACCCTAGTTCAGTTATGCATTAGAAAACACATCTCTATGTACAATGACTAATCATTAAATAAATCACGAGGTTAAAGACAACACGTAGTTATAACAGGGTGGGCCATAATGAGAGGAGTGTTAGAGGCGTTTGTTCCACAATACAGTTAAAGAGATGGTTGGGTCCTGTGTGGACACATTACAAGCAGGACAATGTTTTGTATGTCGGGGTTGATTCTGGATAGGTAAGAATTTAACCTGTTACGGTCGTATTTCCTCATAATGTAATGCGAGTGATTCCGATCAGCAACAGTAAATATCGCCTGAAAATACTCAATTCTAGCGAAATTAGTTTTTTGAACTGTTTGGAGTTACAGGTGGCGACCGATTTTCTTTCCCATAGGACCGGATGCATTGTATTTTGCTGCGTGCAATATTACCATTCCCTTTTCGCGCTCCAGTATCGGATATATCATGTAAAAAATAAGAGGAGAAAAACTTTATCTTATTGGAAGGGTTTTACAATGCTCCAATAAACTTTTTGTAAAGGTATTGCAGTTATTACTACTTTTTATGTGATTAGGAAGTTCACTGAAATATTTCAGGCCCTTATATATATGGCCGTCCTAAAAAGATTATTTTCCGGCAAACCCATTTCTCAGTACCAGGGTCAGGAGGAGGACCCTGATTGGGGTCGATACCTTCCCGGAAGAGGAAAGTATGGCGCAGACCCGCTGCAAGGATCTGCTGGGAGGTTGACAATTTGTGGGAGAGACGCAACAAATTAAACACTGAGTCCGCCTGCTCATTACACTCCACTCCCCTGTGGCCTAGGACCCAGGGCAACAGTACTACGTTGTGTGCTCCTAATTGATTCAGCTTTTCTACGCACTGAAGGACCAGTGCTGACTTTATTTCGAACGCCGCAAATGCCTTTAGTGGGACTGACTGTCTGACTGAGTATGGCAATTGTTTCATTGGGGTATCAGCGCTGAAGGTTCAGCTTAGCGCACTAACTTATAGCGAATACTTCCGCTTGGAAAATGGTCGGATGTGCTTTTAGAGGTACTGATAATTTGGCTCTGGGTCCGAAAACTTTGGCTACAATCCCCTCTGGCGTCTTCGAGTCATCTATGTACCATACGATCTTGAGCAGACTAGTAATACATTGCACCCGCCTATACTTATACAGCCGTACCAAGAGACGGAGCAGCCCATTACATATTGGCACAACCGGAGCACTGCTGGACATCCATCCTATATGAAAGCTATGCATTCAAAAGTGTACCAGTGGCTGGTGCACACCGAACTGGACCAATGTATGCTATATTGAGGCCTGCACAAATACCAAGCTATGTTTATGTAAATAATGTTTATTTATTTATTTATTATCTACCGGACATAGTCCTCACAGATATGTAACAACTTAAACAAAAATTATCGAAATAGAAAAATATATGGTAACAATTTATAAATACAACGACATTATAACAAAAAATTTTGTAAAAAATTCGTTACGGCTTAAATAAATACACATGTACAAACATTTATATATCAATAGGAATACTGGAACATATTAATTGAAAAGAAAGTAATAACATCACTTTTAAAATGTTCTTTACATGAGTTAAAATCGGCATGATTGCAAACAGAGTTACAAAAGATCATTGTGTGAATAGGTTCATTATTTCCAAAATTCGTTCTACGCGTTTGAACATAGAAAATGTATTTGTCCCTTAGACACCTTTCAGGTGCATAGAAGGGGAGAAGAAAAAGTAATTCCGGAGAATCGATTTTGTTGTCGTAAATGTCTTTGATAAAGAAAATACCACAAATTTTCCTTCGAATATTAAGGCACTGAATATTTAAAATTCTACATCTTAGTTCATAAGATGGCATCGATTCAAAAGTGAACATTCGTCGAAGGGCAAATTTAGTGAATCTCCTTCGAACACTTTCTAACCGGCTGGAATGTGTTACAAAGTCTGAGTTCCAAATGATGCAGGCATATTCCAAAGTGGATCTTACAAGGCTAATGTTAAGACTTTTCAGCGGTAGCGGATCAAAAAAGTCTTTGGAATTACGTTTGAGAAAGCCGAGTTCTGAATTCGCAGCACTGATTATGTACTCCCTATGAAAGTCGAATCTAAGCAGCATGCATTATGCATGGTTCAACTATATACAGGTTGGCTCATCTGTAAAGCAACAAAATATGTCTGTTCAAATAGTCAAAATCTGTGTATTGGTGTTGGTGCGAATGGTATGGAATGGAAACATAAAACTTAGCAGTTTTTGTATGTGTAAGTAAAATGTTGCCAATGTCTTGGTTTCATTTTGAGTTTGCCATCTCCTTTTGAGAATCCCTTCGACCATGCAATGACATAAATAAAATCAGCTGATGAGATGAGCCAACCTGTACATAATTGAACCATGGCATTATGCATGCGTTTCTCCGAGTGAATTTGATAATGTTACTGCTAATGTCAATTTGCACGATTGAGCACATACAGTACCTACGTTTATACAAGGTGGAACACCACACTACCTACATGGCGATGTAGCCACCGATCAGGTTGTTGTAAGAGATTAATTAAAATATGTTATTCATAAACACTGATTCTTATATTTTCATTATCATTAAACTGTAGACTAGACTCATGGCGGGTATTCTTACTGGACACTCTCTTCTGGCGTCACATGCCTTTAAATTAGGCTTGGTCAGTTATAGCAGATGTAGGAAGTGCGGGTTGGAGGAGGAAACGATCGATTACGTTCTGTGCTCGCGCCCTGCGCTTGCCAGGCTAAGACTCCAGCTGACAGCTGTCAGATCTAGAAGCAGCAAGTGGCTTAAGTTCTAGGAAGCCGCTAACCCGATTGAGCCATGAGAAGCGTGGGTGCACTTTGGGTGTCCCAAGAAAAGTTCCGTACCTGCTCCGAATAATTTGTAGCTATCTAAGCGACAAAGTACTCCCTTTTGATACGGATAAGGTACTAAGAAAGCACAACACCACGGGCGGTGTCCCTCATGGATCTGTTCTAGGTCCAACTCTTTGGAATGCGATGTATGACGGGTTACTACAAATCGACCTTCCCGGAGGCACGGAAATTGTCGGCTATGCAGATGATATTGTCGTAGTAGCAGTGGCCAAGAAACTTGATGTGCTCCAAGCATTATGTAATGACGCCGTGGGAAGAATAAAGAAATGGTTGACGAACATTGGGTTGGAGATGGCTAGCAATAAGACAGATGTGGTTCTGATGAGCTCAAAGCGGACTGTGGATGAGTTGGTCCTAACCATAGGAAATTATCAAATAAATTCAAAGTCCTCCTTGAAAGATCTAGGAGTAATCATTGACTCAAACTAACTTTTATGGAGCTCTTCAGGGCGGTGGGGGAGAAAGTTCCTCCCTACAAGACAGGTACCCGTTACCTAATCGATTACTTAATCGTCACCAATAACTTGGTTACCAATTATCGTCTTAATGACTTTTACATTGCTGTCGTGAAAAAGGTAACGCATGCGCTCTCTCAAAATAGTGTACGTGTGACTGACTCGCTTTCTCGCTCTTACCTATTGTGTTTTGGACATTCCTTCTCGCTCGATGTTATTTACATTTTTAAGTTACTTCATTAGGTATGTTTTCGTTATCGCTAACCAAAACATATGCAACAACAACAACACGGGTAACTGGCCTATTGGTTACCCGTACCGGTTACCTTCTGTCAATTCGCTTTTTAATGAAACTCGTCCTTTTTGTTTAAATAATATTTAATTAATAAATAATGCATGTTTAAAATGGTTTTTGCAGTTAAAATCATGTGCTATTATACTAGTAATTTTTACATATGTGCATTTTTATATTTATAAACTATATAAATACATTACCGTCTATTCATAGTCGTGCCCTTTCCGAAACCTTGTTTTAAAGTTCTTATTTTGGTAGATTTGCTCATCAGTTTGCAGAGTCATATTAGTTTGGTAGGTATAGTAAGATCAGACGTAGCGAAATTACCTTTTTGCTCCACGTCATTTTACTAGTCATTTTACGGTCATTGTGACTTTCTGCAGCGGTTATATTCATAGTCACGTTTGCATTGGCGTGATGAACTTTTGTGACCAAATTTTCCGTTTCGTCCCTATTAATGTGATCGTGCATTCCGCTCCCACTTATAGGATGTGAGCATAGCACTGTGCTGCTCACACACGTCACAATGCTCGTCAAATGGCGGTCATTTTTCCGTCATTTCACTCTACATTTTCGAGCCATTTAACAATCAATTTTACTGCGGTTTTACCATTTATATAACCGCCATATAACGTGAATTTTACCTGCAGATTTACTTTACCTGGAGCAGCCATATGAATAAAATATAAACCAAAAAAATTGAATTTTCAATATTTATTATTTTCAATATTATTATATATGTACATGAAATTGGAACTTATATTAATCCAGTTCATATAAAACAGAAGAACTTTAATAATAAATAAACTCGCTTAATTGGTTTTTGTTTTCCAATCTCTTCTAAGCGAGCAAAAAAATAATATTAAGCTTTAGAAAAAACTCCAATTATTTGAATAATCTACAACTTAAAGCTTAGTAGAAATTCAGATCAAGAATATTCAAAGGTGTCGTGGATCCGATTGCTGTCTTAATTGAAGAACTTAAAAATGTACGACTATTAATTGAGTCAGACTTATTATTGTTCTAAATCTAATCATTCAAGCAAAAATTCTGCAACCCTTAGCAGGAGTATTGATTGGTTTCAAATCTAATTCCGACAGCAATCATATCACGACATCCCTTATTATATATGCACATGAAATTGTAACTTAAATTAATACAGTTCATATAAAGAAAAGTAAGTATTTTAATAATAAATAAACTCGCCTTATTGGTTTTTATTTTCCAATTGAAATCTTTTCCAAGCGAACAGAAAATAATTTTAAGCTCCAGAAAAACTTCCAATTATTTGCATCAATTCAGATTAGATTTACTCTTTTTTTTCAGATCAAGAATATTCAAAGGTGTCGTGGAATCCGATTGCTGTCGTAATTGATGAACTTAAAAATGTACGACTAGTAATTGAGTCAGACTTATTATTGTTCTAAATCTAATCATTCAAGCAATAATTCTGCAACCCTTAGCAGGAGTATTGATTGGTTTCAAATCTAATTCCGACAGCAATCATATCACGACATCCCTTATTATATATGCACATGAAATTGTAACTTAAATTAATACAGTTCATATAAAGAAAAGTAAGTATTTTAATAATAAATAAACTCGCCTTATTGGTTTTTATTTTCCAATTGAAATCTTTTCTAAGCGAGCAGAAAATAATTTTAAGCTTTAGAAAAAACTCCAATTATTTGAATAATCTACAACTTAAAGCTTAGTAGAAATTCAGATTAGGTTTACTCTTTTTTCAGATCAAGAATATTCAAAGGTGTCGTAGAATCCGGTTGCTGTCGTAATTGATGAATTTAAAAATGTACGACTTGTAATTAAGTCAGACTTCTTATTATTCTAAATCTAATTATTCAAGCAATAATTCTACAACCCTTAGCAGCAGTATTGATTGGTTTCAAATCTAATTCCGACAGCAATCGTATCACATTCCTTATTATATATGTACGTGATATTGCAACTTAAATTAATACTGTTGATATAAAGAAAAGTAAATACTTTAATAATAAATAAACTCTCTTAATTGGTTTTTGTTTTCCAATTGAAATCTTTTCCTGTGCAAGCACATCGCTAACCTGTGTTGGCAAAAGATATGATTATACTGTCTTCGATAGATAGTCGGACGAGCCGTTACTCGACGAAGTAGAGATGACCGTTGTTTCGGTGGCAGCTGCTACAACAGCAGTTTCTAACTTTACACCATCCGTACAGTGTGATGAATGCTTCACTGCCTTTTCCAATTGCTTGGCGCCAGCAATTTTTGCTGTTTGTAAAGCTTTAGCTGTAATGCAAATATATAGATGGGTTAAAGTTGTTTTCGTATGTTATTCAACAACTCACCCTATACCATCATCACAGCCTCCTCATCGATTTTGAATATGTGTACTGTTTCAGTATTCAGACCCAGTGCGTTTGATGCAATATTTTCGATTTGATGAATATGTATACTATCCGTTAGGCAGACAATTAGGTGCGTTCGATTCATTCATATACTGTGGGTATTTGAGCCGTAGACGCAATTGATATATTGTAACATTTGTAAACAGTTGGGTTTCTCTGCTGTCACCATCACCACTAGAGAGCTATTGAAGAAACGCTCGACCAAGATATGTTGCGATTTACGCGCATAGATTTTTTCCACCTTGTCACAGTTATTGATGGAGAAAATGCGAAAGCCATATTTACCATCCAATACGGAAATGGAACTGTGGAGGAAGAAACATTTTATAAAATTTAATAAAATCAATAAATGATAGTTGTGTTAAAATGGGGTAAAGTATCGTATGTTAAAGTATAGCGAAGTTTGAATAGGTCTCATTATTCATTCTTAGAAACATGTACGAAGGTACCTCGTAAGATATTAAAAATCCTCAACGCTTTTTTGCAATAACTTAAAAAAAACTCATATTCATCAAATTTCTGTTTAACTTCTACATATCAATAGCTACCTTTACCACCAGAAGGAGTCACTATTGCTTCTACACCTATGCTATTGTTTCCTACACCGATGAGCTTTGTGATAAAATAAACAGCTATCTCCCCAATCTCTCCAGTTTTGTCGCCTCGCGAAACCTGATATTGTAACCAACCAAATCATCGGTGATCTTATTTAAAACATGGCCGCGCCAAATGTCGACCATATGACATTACCCTACCGACTGTCTTACACCTTAAAATTTTGGGTGTGACTTTCATCAGGATCTACATTTTGGTGAGCACGCAGCCGCAAATGTTCCGAGAATTCAGAGTCGTACCAAAATCCTCAAATCCCTCGCTGGCAGTACCTGGGGAAAGGATAACTCATGACTACACACAAAGCAATTAGCCAGCCGATTAAGTGCTATGCGTCACCCATATGGTCGCCAAGCCTAAAAATTACCCACTGGAAGAAGCTACAGGCCTGCCAAAATACTGCTCTCAGAATTACCACGGGCTGTCTTCTTATGTCCCCAGAACACCATCTGCATAATGAGGCGAGAATACTCCCCATCAGGGAGAGAAACGAGATGCTGACCAAACAGTTCCTGTTGAATACCCAGAAACCTGAGCATCCCAACAGACATCTGATTGGTCAACCAGCACCGCCTAGGGGCCTAAGGAATCATCTCCGTAAGCATTTTGAGGAAATACGGCTCCTGAGAACCCAGCCGTATGAAGCGAAAAAACACAAGCAGGTCCTTGGTGAACTCCATAAACAAGCGTCGGACCTTTATGCTAGGAATTGCCCGGTGAATCCAGTACTCAAAGAAAAGTATCCAAACCTCGCGGAAGAGGAACGCATACTCCCAGAGAAAAGCGAGTCACTCTAGCTCAACTTCGTTCTGAATACTGTAAGAGGTTAAACTCTTACCTATCCAGAATCAACCCCGATATACAAAATGTATGCCCCGCTTGCAATGTGTCCCCACATGACACCAACTTTTGAAAGCTTATGTGTGATGATGCATCATCACCACCCAAAGAACTATTAGACTGATCTTCGCAATTTTCCTCTAGTATAGTAGATGGTCTGAGAAGTCTCACCATTTTCAAAGGTGAAGTTTGTAAAGTGATATCGCCCACTATTGTGGAGTCCCACATTTTAGATGGCGCTTCAATATCTTCTAGGAGTGTTACATCAATACTTTTTAAAGGAGTTTCATTATCCAATTGATGCTGCTCCTGTACGCATAAGTCATGGAATAGACGTTGCAGTGATTGTGCTTCTTCATCTATTTCTTGTAGTTCTAAGATTATATTATTAAATTTATACCACGCAATCCTATCAACTTTCAATATGTTGTATATTCACTTACCTTGTTTACAAGGGGTTTTAATATAGTTTCCATCGGCGCTGCGCTTTTTAGCATCTTCTTTAACCATATCCTTGTTCTCGCTATGTATGTACTTAAATAGTGTGCTGTCAGGATCGGATGCTGTTTTATCACACATTTTTTCCAAACCCATACAACTTTCATCAGACGGACGTTGCTGTTGGCATTCGAATATAGTTTCGTCACAAGATGCCTTAGTTGAAAAATTATAAGGAATCCTCTTTATAGTGTTTGCATTGTTGGATTTATTTTCATCCTCCATTTCAAATATTTTGTTCATTGCATTTCCGCTAACAGCAACGTTACTTTCGCGTTGATCCACATTCGCTACACGAGGAGCTGCGCGTGCTTCTAGCAAAGTTTGTAGATCCTCCTCTAAATCCAAGCTAAAGCGTTGGCAAGATACCGGCTCTTTAGCAGGCGTTGTAACCTTTCTAAATGTGTTCGTGAATCGAGAAAAAAATGTTGAAGATATTGTTTGTATTAATTTTTAATAATAGGTATATATTACCATGCTAAAGTGATTTATCTTTTTAAAAGTAAAGTAATAAAGTTCTACAAGCTAGTAGCTACTTTTTAGTCAAAGATTTGGAAAAATTTCAAATTCTTATATAGTAAGCCAATTTACTCTACAGTATTTAAAACATCCATCTCCATGCTCACTCGAATGGCTCATCATGAACAAGCATACAATTTTAATGATATATTTATAAGCATTTACCGTTGCATGACAAGTAATTTCTTGACTTTTGCACGCCAAGCTTTATTTGCTTGAAATTTTTCCAATCCAGACATTTGTATTCAGGAAAATTGAAAAAGAGCAACAAACATCCAAGTTATATTTTGTTGAACCACAGCAGACAAGGCGCGATAATCTTCCAGGGTTTTCGTTACGAAATATCTTTTCCAGATAAGCTTATACCTCTTGAGCACGCTACGTTGTGTTATTAGTTTATCCAATAGTTTCTTAATGGTGGCCGCATCATTTGAAATTGTGGCCTTACCACTGGAATCAACAATATGCTTGTCCATATTACGTGAACCCAATGTAGTGCGTACAGCGTCCACAATTGAATGCGAGGTATTGATGTTGGATATGATGAATATTTTTTACATAAAAACTCATGTACCCAATACAAGTTCAGGCATACCGCCGATAACACACCTTTTAAACGACGTTGTGTGTCCAAATCACTTAGCGGTTTTTCTTCTATGATTTGTAGCAATTCTTCAACAAACGTTGGATCATGTATGGGATGCGACCAAAGTGGACCGCCCATCTATAACCCTCTGAAAAAGCGACTGACGAGCCTTTTTGAACGGACATAACCGTTTAAACGGTTAAGCACCAATTAAGTAAGAAGGAAATAATTTGATTTATTCGAGTTTAAATACTTAAGTGGGATAGTTGAAACTTACATGATGTTTATCACCGTAATGCGCACAATTTGTATTAACATTTGGTCCAGTTGGTATACCGAATTTTACTTCCGCATTGCCTTTATCTGAGATATTGCTTTTACAATACCCATAAGCTCTAGCGTATAGGTATCACAACCAGTGCATTGATATACCATTCATTGTTTGCTGTGTTCATAATATAAAGATATGGTAAGTAATTGGATTTTGGTAAAAGACCAAAATGCTGTATACCAACCTCATGCTATATTTACACTTCGCTTGACTACTATGCATACGCACAAATACGCGTATATAAAAATTTGCAGAAATGCTCAAAAGTGGCTCAATATATTTTCCATAACGATTAGAGTGCGTTTCAATGCAATGCAATAGTATACGCAATCCCATCTCATGGCAGCATTTCATACGCAAAGGCACAGAACTATATTTGGCATTGCAGGCTTCAGGCGTGTTGCCTCCAGCACAGCCATATCATTCGCAGTTACAAGTAATGAACCCCAACTCGTCAGTGATTGTATAGCGCCATCCAGAAAGCGATTCGGACAACCATAAGGATTTAGGTCTATAACATCGAAACGCTTCTCATATGAAGTTGAAAGGTACATGAGAGTCCTATTGCGAATTTTATTATTGATTATTACAGTTAAATCACTAGCTATTGATTCGTATATCAAACTTACATTGCATCCCCTTCGCTTGGCACAATTAAATGTTCCACTCCATTGTGTCGCATATTTACGCTAATGGAATCTACTGCCACCTTAGATAGATCATTTGCAACAATTTCACGCACGCATGCTACTTCTTTTGCATAACTAATGCTACGTAAACCTGTTGCAGCAAGCGTTTCCAATATTCGCAGTCCATCGTCGTATTTTACACCACCAGTCGTGTTTCTTGTCATTAGCATTGCTTGCTTTCCTTTGTATTTTATGGATTTTTATGCGCCGCCGCTTCCCGCTCTCTTATCAACCGCTTTGAGTATACATTAAGTACTGAAATACTTAAATCACGATTAAATTCTTGTACTGGATTGTAGAATACGGCCCCGCCGGCAATAATTTCTGTAGTGCTTTCTTTGATCACACGTTCGGGTGCTTTGTCGTTCGTAGCGATCTGTTAATTCATAAAATTTAGGGCGATTTTGTTAATAACGCGAAACATATATTTACCTTATTTTCAGATATTTCCTCAACTTCCATTTTGGCTTTAAACTGCTGTGCATCCAAGTTTTTGTTATCAGCTGTTCGGTGGTAGCATACACTGGCTGCTGCTTTTGTTGAACAGTGAATCGTGGAAACTGTTTCAACAGAGGAAATATTTAAGCATTAAAGATGCACAACACTGTTTTTTTTATAAATCAACGATGATAGCCAGCCATGGGAGGTTGTTGCTGCTGCTATCGTGGCCTTGCATTACCCGGTTGCTGTTGTGGTATATACCTTGGTATAACTGGATGTGGCGTCATTGCCCCACCTGGTCCAGTTGATGCGGACCACGAACAACAACCACCACGACCTACACTGTTTGGGTTCACTTTGCTGCTGCAAACACACCTCCGTCACAATAATTAATGGAGACCATGGAGGGGTATCTCAACAAGAGAGGCTATTTTATTGCACACATAGCCGTTTTTTACACCGAATTTTCTAATCTTTTTTTTTCAATTTTTGATAATAAATCTTAATGGTAACAAGAATTTTTTTCTTGTATGTATGTATGTGGAAATCAAAATTTACTATTCTGCATTAGAATTGCTCACGATTTTTTATACTATGCAATTACATATTTCACTTTTTTTCTTTATAAACATGCACACATTGATATGAGTTTTTTTTGCTAAAACACACTTTAGTAGACCAAAAAATATTAAAGAATGCGTATATTAATTTCTGCAAAATGTAAATCACACAAATTGAAAAAATTTTCCACTTTTCTGTAGAATTAGAAATGGCGTAAAAATGACGTATTTTGTTATCCCTATGAAAATAATAGGTGCGAGAGAGCAGGATACATTGTGGGAAAGCAAAATTTGTCAGCATGCTATTTCATTTGCACAATTTTTCATTCCAAATTAGAGTTGGGTCATTTCGTTCTGAACTTGTTCAATTGACCGGGTCTCTCAACTGAACAAGTGAACTAGATCTTCGATTTCTGTTCTTTTTGTTCTTTTAGTTCATTTGTTCTTTTAGTTCGTTTTATCTAATGTTATTCTTTCTCTCTTCTCGTTCGCGAACATTGTAAATTCATACATACATACGCAGAAATTCACAGTGAGCACGAATGTCGATGATGACACTTACACTAAAGATATGTGTGGTCATCTTTGTGTGACACTGCTACAAAAATATATGTATGGACTATTTATGAAAAACATGTTTTATAAGAAACTAATCATTACATTTATTAAACTTGAAGATATACATATATTACCTTATTTATTCATTACTCATTTAAATATACCTACACAAAGCATTGCTGCATACACACCCCCATCTATACTTGTTGGCTTTTTTCGCGGGTGCGAGCAGCATTGATCAAATTTGCTTGAAAAAAAAAGAACAGATGAACAAAAAGAACAACTTGTTCGTTCATCAGAAAAAGAACGAAAGATTCGAATCTCTGAAATGAACGAAAAAGCACAACTCTATTCCAAATGGTCACCCCTGTCAAAAATTCGTGTGGCTGTGTGCGTTTTTGGTCACACGATTTTTGCAGGGTAGGAAGCATGTCAGGAGTATCGCCAGAATCCAAAGAAGCATGGTGATTCATTTCGTCACCTCCGTTTTCTTCCATATCCGGATTCATTCCATACTAGTCATTATAAATAGCTTGTAGATGCCACATAGATGTAACCATACCCTTAAGATCTTTCCGTTCAAATCTTGTGGTGTACAATGAGCAAACTTTTCATAAACATGTACACGTAAACTTGTATTTGTTCTAAATTGTTCACCACATTCTAAACATAGAAAAGATGTTCTTTCATCCACTGATTTCTCATGTTCCTGTATTAAGTGTTTGCGTAAATACCATTGTGATTACAATATGGACAAACAGTTAATTCTAAACTTTTCGTTGTTACATCAATTGTTTCAGCGTGTTGTACACGTAAATGAAAATTCATACTTGAATGTATTTTCGTCTTCCAATCACATAATTTACATTTTAAATAATGACTATTGGGCATATGAGAAATCTCATGGTCCAATAATTTGTTGAAGCTTGTTGTAGCTGCTTGAATATCACAAAATTTACATTTTGCACCACGTTCGTTATATTTAAATTATAAATGTTCTGGTTTCTCTACACGATGCATAAATTTTAGATGCTTTTTCCAACAATGTGCTGAATTTAGATGAAATACATACATTGGGCATTGTCTCATGATAAATTTTCCATAAATATACTGAGCCTCTTTATGTAGGCTCTTTTCTTAACATCTTATCTGGTCGTACCGGATATGACAGTTTTGCTTCAGGTTATAGTCCACACTCATACTATTTTCAGATTCTGTTTCATAATTTTCATCATTTTCGACATTGGACTTTGCATCAACATCATTATCATCATCGTCATTTTTTGATAACTCTGTTTTAAGCTTCATATTTATTAAAGGTTCATCTTCCTTAGTATTAAAATTAGAAACATCGTCATCTTCGGTTAAGTTTTTATCAAGTTTAGCTTTTTTCCTAGGTTTAAATTCTTCACTATCCGTATTAGAATTAATACCATCATCAACATTTTTCGTAGCCTGTTTGAGTTTTTAAATTTGCCAATGGTTCGCCTTTATCAGTATTAGAATCAGAATGGCCTTGGTCATCTTCACCGGGTATATATTGATATTCGGGCGAATAAACAAATGGACCACTTATAATTGCACACCTGATGTGCATTCGCATACATATGTTGCATATGTGACACATATAACGGTGTACCAGTGGCTTGTTATGCAGCTGACGCGGGATGAAGCATTGGATTTTGTGTTGCAAAGTAGGCGACATATGTTGGTGTTGATGGATGCGCATATTGCGGATATGTTGGTGGTTCACTAGTCATTAATTGTTTAGAAGTTTCAACTTATTGCGATTGTTGTTGTTGTTGCTGGCTGATGATGTGGTGTTAACGTTTGTTGTACAATTTATTCGGGTGCTTGCACATATTGTTGGTGTTGTTATGGTGCTGGAAAACCTTCAGATATTGAAAGTCCTTGATTAGTGTAATCGCCACGTAGTGAACTGCTCCTGTGACCGCGTCCGCGTTAACTATTACATCTGAAGGCGCTTAAGTTACAGGCATAGCTGACATCGCTTATATAACCGGTTGACTCTAAAGTAAAAACCAAAACAAAATATTGAAATCAGTGTTTATGAATAACATATTTAAAATAAGCTCTTACAACAACATGATCGGCGGCTACATCCCCGTGAAAGTAGTGTGGTGTTCCTCCTCGTATAAACGTAGGTACTGGATGTGCTCAACCGTGCAGTTTTCTTCTAATTTGAGCAAATGTATGTTCTTACAGCCACAGCTGGAATATTTGGGATATTTCTATCCGCACATCGTCAAAATCAAATTACCTAGAATGAAAAACATAGTATACAAGTACAAGTGTGTTGACTTCTTTCTGACAGGCACTCGCTTAAGTGAGCATAACGGGAAAATCTGGGTTGCCATTCTTGTTTCGGTTGAAAACGGTCAATTAGGGTTCTGTGCACGGACGTAAAAGATTGAAACAGGGTTTATGTAGTCACAAAAGTGTTGCCCCTGTCCCACAGCATTTTAATTTTTTTCATGGCGAAAATTGTTCAGAGTTTTCGACTTTCATTAAAAATTTAATTTATTATACAAGGTTACTTCTCTAAGTGTGAAAAGCATAGAAAACGTAGAGTTTTTCTAATTATTGTGAAAAACTTTTTAAACTCAACAACAAAGTATATCGGTAAAATATTTTCTAGGATATCTGAATTTCTGTACCCAAGTTCATTATATTTGTTTAATAAAAGAGTTTGGTAACAGCATTTTTAAACGAAAAAACTACAATGTTATTGCATAAACATGTATCTAATAGTTAAACTTTCATGCATTCATATTTTTGGCCGCTTCTTTGGTTTGCTTCCACTCACAGCACCGTTTTATTTGCGGGAGACTTTCACAGCGGCAGAAATTAAGGCGGATTTACATAGACGCTTTGGTTGTGTTGCATCGATCTGAAGCCTTGGCAGGTCCATAATATAAAAATGAGACTCCTTGCCATTTTCTTCGCTTTGAAGCGATGAGAGTTGTAAATCCTCCTTTGAGAATTTCTCAACTTTTTGAGTCCTTTAACATTCAACAAACATTGCTTGGCAAAATATAGGAGCTGCCATAAATTTAACTCATCTGTCGGCGAAGCATCAAAATATTAATATAAAGGTTTTGGTTGCGTGTCTACGCTTTGACGACGCCATACGAAAAACAATCAAACGCCTTGCGTTATCTTTCCTTTGAAGCGACCAAAGCGTTTATATAATTTTGCTTTATACATTTGTGTAAACAGGCATAAAAGTGAAAATTTTCACGCTTTATATTTTGTTAAGTTTCTCGAAATCTTTTTGACTGTAATTTAAATAAATTTTGCTTTTGGTATCTTTCGGCATTGTTGGAGGCTACAAATCTTCTATTATTTATATTTCCGCGGAAATATATGCAACTATTTCATCTGTTAAAACTACAAAGTTTTAGTAAACTATCAAATGCAACTCAGCTTAAAGTACTCTTAGGTACCAAAAATGCAACTCTACACCTAAGATTTGCATCAGGTGAGCGAGGCTGTTTGTTTTGACATTTATCGCTTAGTTGACACACTGGTACTGTACACAATGATGAAAAAGAAACTCATATCAGTAAGAATAGATTAAAAGTTTTTAATATAAGCCGAAAAGTGTTCCATAAATAGGGCTCCACAATTAGCTCTTTTCTGAGAGGCCAAAGGCACAAGAGAAATTTCAGATAACTAGAATCAGGACCTGGTAAAGTAACTTCAAATGAATCTCCACCATGACTATGCATCTTCCGATGGCAGGGGTAGCCAAAGATAATTTGCTGTTGCATTCATAGAGAACATAAAATTATAACAAGGGACAATTGATTGATGTTACGAAGTAAATTAGACGTGCTACAATAACAAATAAATACAGATGACTGTTTAATCCATTATGCGAAGTTCTTGAATGGATGATCAAATTGAAAAGGGCAAATTAATGCTAAAATTGTTTTCCCCGACTAACCCGGGAACGAATTGACCTGACTACGCCTATCCTTCTTTAGCAGCAGTGCCGTGAACCAGTTCTGTTTTGGACAGGAAAATAAACGTTTGGTTGTCTCCAAGTTGATCATATGATACAGAATATACTCCATCTAATTTTCGCCTGAAAGGTGCATTTGTTGCACCCTGCTGTCTGGCCGCTCACCCAACAACACCAGGCACGACGGAACTTTTCTTTTTTTATTGGACGTTGTGGTAGCGCACTACCCTCAAGTGGCCCAATGAAACCAGGCTAATCCTGTTCATGTGTCTGCATCCCGTGGGACCGCCGTTAGGCATAACGTCACGGGGGGGGGGGGGGGGGGGGGGGGAAGGCGATTTAGTCGCCACTACTTCGTATGCGCATTTCTCTGCGTTCCCTTTCGGCATGCACAAATTTCGTCATTACTATAAAGGCCATCTTGCTCACAGCAATCCAACAATATATTTGTCCGCAAATTCGTGGAACTAAATTCCTAATGGAAGGTTCCTCTCCCAAAACTCTGTTTACAGACAGTCTTTCGCCGTGAAAACGAGGGCAGTGAAACATTTTATGTTCTGCGCTTTCCATTTCGGACGGACAGCATGGACAGAAAGGATCCCCCTCTATCCCACGCTTATGTAGATATTCCTTGAAGCCACCGTGCCCGCTCAATATCTGTGTGAGATGGTAATTTAGTTCGCCGTGTTTTCGCTCGTACTATTCCGCTATATTCCGGACTAGCATGAAGGTCCAGCGCTCTTTTCTCGAATCTTTCCACCGTTCTTGCCACCTAACTAGTTTTCGTGACCTTGCGCTTTTCTTAGCATCTTCAGATGGTCGGCTGAATTCAATGCCATACAGATCGGCCATTTCACCTGAGAGTAGATCTACTGGGATTTTCCTGGATAAAACATGGATCGCGTCGTCGGAACAGCACATGCTATTCGTATAGCAGTAATGCGGTAGGCTGCTAGTATATCTTTTTGGTGCACCATTTTAGATCTGTGCCATACTGGTGCTGCATATAATATTATAGAGCTGGTTACGTTGGATAATAGCTGACGGGTAGCTTCGCTTGGGCCGCCGATGTTGGGCATTATTCGCGCTAGGGTTCCACTAACTCTACCCTACAAGACGGAGGTAACTAGTTCACCCACACATTCAAAGCTTTTTTCGCTCTCCACTAACACATCGACGTTTCATGCTGTCATTGGAATTACAGTTCATTAATTATTCCGGGAAACTTTGAAACGGAGAAAAAATATCATTGTTTACAACGAAAAATATCTTGTGCTTTTAGTTGTGACATGTGACGGAAATTAAAAATTTTGCTGCAGATAACACCTTTTTGCGTTGGCGGCCTTCGCCCAAAATAATATTAAGGGTAACGTTTTACAAGTGCACCACCTAATTTAAAAATATCAAATAATAATAAAAACGGAGCTCGAGGCGCGTCTTTTGATTCCACGTTTGATGATTTTTGATAAAAATTAGGTGGTGCACCGTCTTTTAAATCGTTACCATATTAAGTTGTATAGAACCGACGGGATGGCCTACAAGGTTTCATGTCATACTAAATCGCTCCCGATATGGTCGGGCTAGTACCTTAATGTAAAAATGTAAATAACGTCGAGCGAGAAGCAATGTCGAAAACACAATAGGTAAGAGCGAGAAAGCGAGTCACACGTACACTATTTTGAGAGAGCGCATGCGTTACCTTTTTCACTACAGCAATGTAAAAGTCATGAAGACGATAATTGGTAACCAAGTTATTGGTGACGATTAAGTAATCGATTAGGTAACGGGTACCTGTCTTGTAGGGTAGAAACTTTCTCCCCCACCGCCTTGAAGTGCTCCATAAAAGTTAAAAGTTTTGAGTCAATGATTACTCCTAGATATTTCAAGGAAGACTTTGAATTTATTTGATAATCTCCTATGGTTAGGACCAACTCATCCACAGTCCGCTTTGAGCTCATCAGAACCACTTCTGTCTTATTGCTAGCCATCTCCAGCCCCATGTTCGTCAACCATTCCTTTATTCTTCCCAAGGCGTCATTACATAATGCTTGGAGCAGATCAAGTTTCTTGGCCACTGCTAATACGACAATATCAGCTGCATAGCCGACAATTTCCGTGCCTCCGGGAAGGTCGATTTGCAGCACCCCGTCATACATCGCATTCCAAAGAGTTGGACCTAGAACAGATCCATGAGGGACACCGCCCGTGGTGTTGTGCTTTCTTAGTCCCTCATACGTATCAAAAGGGAGTACTTTGTCGCTTAGATAGCTACAAATTATTCGGAGCAGGTACGGAACTTGTCTTGGGACACCCAAAGTGCACTCAAGCTTCTCATGGCTCCAGCGGGTGAGCCTAGAACTTAAGCCACTTGCTGCTTCCAGATCTGACAGCTGTCAGCTGGAGTCTTAGCCTGGCAAGCGCAGGGCACGAGCACAGAACGTAATCGATCGTTTCCTCCTCCAACCCGCACTTCCTACATCTGCTATCACTGTCCAAGCCTAATTTAAAGGCATGTGACGCCAGAAGGTAGTGTCCAGTAAGAATACCCGTCATGAGTCTAGTCTACAGTTTAATGATAATGAAAATATAAGAATCAGTGTTTATGAAAAACATATTTTAATTAATCTCTTACAACAACCTGATCGGTGGCTACATCGCCATGTAGGTAGTGTGGTGTTCCACCTTGTATAAACGTAGGTAATGTATGTGCTCAATCGTGCAAACTGAAATTATTTATTAAACATATCTTGGTATTTGTGCAGGCCTCAATATAACATACATTGGTCCAGTTCGGTGTGCACCAGCCACTGGTACAAACACTTTTGAATGCATAGCTTTCATATAGGATGGATGTCCAGCAGTGCTCCGGTTGTGCCAATATGTAATGGGCTGCTACGTCTCTTGGTACGGCTGTATAGGTATAAGCGGGTGCGATGTATTACTAGTCTGCTCAAGATCGTATGGTACATAGATGGCTCGAAGACGCCAGAGGGGATTGGAGCCAGAGTTTTCGGGCCCAGAGCCAAATTATCAGTACCTCTAAAAGCACATCCGAGCATTTTCCAAGCGGAAGTATTCGCCATAAGTTAGTGCGCTAAGCTGAACCTTCAGCGCTGATACCCCAATGAAACAATTGCCATACTCAGTCAGACAGTCCCCACTAAAGGCATTTGCGGCGTTCGAAATAAAGTCAGCACTGGTCCTTCAGTGCGTAGAAAAGCTGAATAAATTAGGAGCACACAACGTAGTACTGTTGCCCTGGGTCCTAGGCCACAGGGGAGTGAAGTGTAATGAGCAGGCGGACTCAGTGTTTAATTTGTTGCGTCTCTCCCACAAATTATCAACCTCCCAGCAGATCTTTGCAGCGGGTCTGGCCCATACTTTCCTCTTCCGGGAAGGTATCGACCCCAATCCGGGTCCTTCTCCTGACCCCGGTACTGAGAAATGGGTTTGCTGCGTTTGCCGGAAAATAATCTTTTTAGGACGGTCATATATATAAGGGCCTGAAATATTTCAATGAACTTCCTAATCACATAAAAAGTAGTAATAACTTCAATACTTTTAAAAAAGTTTATTGGAGCATTGTAAAACACTTCCAATAAGACAAAGTTTTTCTCCTCTTATTTTTTACCTGATATATCCGATACTGGAGCGCAAAAAGGGAATGGTAATATTGGAAGCAGCAAAATACAATGCATCCGGCCCTATGGAAAAGAAAATCGGTCGCCACCTGTGACTCCAAACAGTTCCAAAAACTTATTTCGCTAGAATTCGGTATTTTCAGCCGATATTTACTGTTGCTGATCGGAATCACTCGCATTACGTTATGAGGAAATACGGCACCTTAGAACACAGCCGTATGAAGCTAAAAAACACAAGTATGTCTTCAGTGAACTCCACAAACAGGCGTCGGACCTCTATGCCGATGATTTCTGTACTCAAAGAACAAAACTAGCAGAGGAGGAACGCACTCTCCCTAGGGAAACGCGAGTAGTCACTCTCAACTTCGACCTGGATACCGTAACAGGTTAAACTCTTACCCATCCAGAATCAACCCCGACATACAAAACATTGCCCTGCTTGTAATGTGTCCACACAGGACCCAACCATCTCTTTAACTGTATTGTGGAACAAACGCCTCTAACACTCCTCTCATTATGGTCCACCCTTGTTGAAACAGAAAGTTTCTTTGCTCTCCCCTTAGAGGACATTGGTGACAATTTTTGATCGGTCGCACCTATTGGATGGGGCGAAGCACTGCTTCAACAACAACAGTAGGCGGACAACACGGAAAGAGAGGCAGCAACTGCATGACCCATCGATCCCGAGCCGTCCCTGCCAGTTGGCTCACAGGGGCATTTATTAGCAGAAAGGAGGGAAAAGAGAGAACACTGGCGCAATATGCCAGACCTGAGTAAATCTAAGTTACTGTTAGGGGGTTACAGCACAACTCGATATAGGGCATTAATAGGCCTCTCAAAAAGAAGAACCCCAGCGGCTATTCTTACAAGACACTGTAGACTGAACAGTCACATGCAAAAGCTGGGTATAATATCGAACAACACATACCGATTTTGTGATGAATCAGCAGACGGCAGACCATATCCTTCTAGATTGCGGCGCAATTTCAAGACATAGGGCTAAGTTTATGGGCTCACCATGGCCAGAGCATTTGCACACTTAATCCCTCAAGCCAAGAACGCTGCTGGGGTTCATCGATGAAGTCGGCTAGGATGAGGTGCTGTGAAGGAGATGTGCAATCCTCAATAAATTATCTATATATCTACGTTCCGGTAACAAGCACCATTGTGGTACTAGCACCACCATCTCGGGAACTATTGATATGACTTCATTAAACCTTCTAGGGATTGAATATTAATGACCGCAATGCGAAAGTCTGCTAAAATGTACCATTCTCCATGGAATGCTCGATATATAACTTTCCACGTTTTGAAACAGTGATGAAAAGAGCAAAATTTACTAAAATTTTAACTGGCTGTGGGTAGTAATGGGGGTAGTGATGTCCCCTCTTAACGCAATGTAATGACAACTGCGATGCAGGGAAAATGACAACAATCTTGCAAATCTACTGATAATAATTAATTAATTCCTCCCCTTCTATGCAGTTCTATGCATACATACATATGCAGCCCAATTCTAAACGAAAATTCCGTGAGAGTTTTTTCCCTTCTCCCATTCCTCGTATTCTAAATAAAAATGCCTTGTGAGTTTTTTCACTTCTCCCTTTCCTCCTATTCTGAACAATGCTCGAAAAAGCGGTAACCGGTTATGGGAGAAAAGTAGGTATTATGAATGTGAGGGAGAGGGAGATTTCTCTGCCATTTCATAGGAGTTTTTTTACTTGCTAAATTAAAGGGAATGCATCAAAATAGTTAAAGGAAATTGTTTCTTTTAAGAAAGAACACTTATTTATACAAATTTGTGCTAAAATATGTATTTACATTCTACCACAATATTCTCACTGTTAATGCAAGAACAACTACAACCACAATATTCTTTATTTTAAGTCGAAAAGTATATCATAAGCAACGGTAGAGCTCTTGGTATACATATTTGATGTAGCCATCCAGAAATTGCGCAAGGATTTTTTAATAAGGCTTAAATATATTTTGGCATATGACGAAGGACGAATTCAACTCAACTTGGGCGCCAGAAAATTGCTTTGCTGAATGAAAGCAGGCAACTCCGGCAGATTTGTGTTATGCGGCCGTCTTCTTCTTATGTTCCGCTGTTGATGTTGCTGTGGCAGCAATTCATTACTCATTTCAGTGAATACCACATGAAATGCAATAAATACTGTGCATTGTTTATATTTTATTTCTTAATTTTCAACAAATTTGCAACAATAATTAAACTTTTCAATTTTTTAAACAAAATAAGAAATGTGCAACGAAATTTCAATTGACAAAACAGCTGACTTCGAAAATTTGAAATTCCTATTCCCCAATTATTGTTCTCCCTAGGAGAACAGAATTGGAGGAATTTTTCCGCAGGAATAAAAAAATCCGCGAGAATATTTAGAATTGGTCTGATGTATTTTTCTCTCCAAACGCTAATTAAAAAAATTAATTGGTTTTCACATGAACTTCGAACTCTGTCCTATTTGCACTCTTCAATTGATTATCAACAAAAGCATGACAAATTATCACTAAAAAATGCATACATGTTGCTTATATATATAAAATGGTAGCCAATTTACTTACCCTTTCTGGTGCGATGATTCCTGGACAATCGGGCCTGACTAGTCGCGATTTTTTTTGCCTTAAGAGAGCGTGCTTAACGCGAACCATATCATGTTATGGCACAACTTTGGTGATGCAAACAATCAAAGACATTTATGCTTCTAATACTTCTAGGATAGCAGCAGCAGCTCCCGGTGGTGCCACATAAACAACAGTTGCATGTCGATCAGTTGCCTTTTTTGCTCCGGCTACCTATTCAATTTTAATTCACATTACATTATCTACTATTGCAACTTTTAATCTATACAAATCAATATAAACTACCGAAGCAAATACTGGCAAACCAAAATGCGTAGTTCCACCTTTTTTAGGGAAATGCATCCAACAAGTTTTGGTACCGTATTCCAAAGCATGTTGGTTGTAAAGTACCTTGTATCCTTGACACGTAAATCTGCATTTAATTGTAGATATCCCCTGATTTTTGCATATTCTGAGCTGAATCGCAACCCGGCGGAGATGCTATCTATTAGAATAATATAAAATTGTTTCTATTATTTAAAAATGCACATACGTATGAATGAAAATCAGAAAGTAAATAATGTTGTTGTTGTTGTAGCGATAAGGACACTCCCCGTTATCGACTTTGTTGGTCCTTTGCCGGATACAGATCGGGTACGTTTCGGGAACCATTAAGGTACTAGCCCGACCATATCGGGAGCGATTTAGTATGACATGAAACATTGTAGGCCTTCCCGTAGATTCTATACAACTTAATATGGTAACGATTTAAAAGACGGTGCACCACCTAATTTTTATCAAAAATTATCAAACGTGGAATCAAAAGACGCGCCTCAAGCTCCGTTTTTATTATTATTTGATATTTTTAAATTAGGTGGTGCACCGTCTTGTAAAACGTTACCCTTAATATTATTTTGGGCGAAGGCCGCCAACGCAAAAAGATGGTCTCTGCAACAAAATTTTTAATTTCTGTCACATGTGACAACTAAAATTAACTTAATATTATTTTGGGCGAAGGCCGCCAACGCAAAAAGGTGTTCTCTGCAACAAAATTTTTAATTTCCGTCACATGTCACAACTAAAAGCACAAGATATTTATCATTGTAAACAATGATATTTTTTCTCCGTTTCAAAGTTTCCCGGAATAATTAATGAACTGTTATTTCGATGACAGCATGAAACGTCGATGTGTTAGTGGAGAGCGAAAAAAGCTTTGAATGTGTGGGTGAACTAGTTACCTCCGTCTTGTAGGGTAGAGTTAGTGGAACCCTAACGCGAATAATGCCCAACATCGGCGGCCCAAGCGAAGCTACCCGTCAGCTATTATCCAACGTAACCAGCTCTGTAATATTATATGCAGCACCAGTATGGCACAGATCTAAAATGGTCCACCAAAAAGATATACCAGCAGCCTACCGCATTACTGCTATACGAATAGCATGTGCTGTTCCGACGACGCGATCCATGTTTTATCCAGGAAAATCCCAGTAGATCTACTCTCAGGTGAAATGGCCGATCTGTATGGCATTGGATTCAGCCGACCATCTGAAGATGCTAAGAATAGCGAAGGCCATTCTGATTCTAATACTGATAAAGGCGAACCTTTGGCAAATTTAAAAACTCAAACATACTACGAAAAATGTTGGTGATGGTATTAATTCTAATACTGATAGTGAAGAATTTAAACCTAGGAAAAAAGCTAAACTTGATAAAAACTTAACCGAAGATGACGGTGTTTCTAATTCTAATACTAAGGAAGATGAACCTTTGATAAATATGAAGCTTAAAACAGAGTTATCAAAAAATGACGATGATGATAATGATGTTGATGCAAAGTCCAATGTCGAAAATGATGAAAATTATGAAACAGAATCTGAAAATAGTATGAGTGTGGACTATAACCTGAAGCAAAACTGTCATATCCGGTACGACCAGAATTAGATGTTAAGAAAAGAGCCTACATAAAGAGGCTCAGTATATTTATGGAAAATTTATCATGAGACAATGCCCAATGTATGTATTTTATTTAAATTCAGCACATTGTTGGAAAAAGCATCTAAACTTTATGCATCGTGTAGAGAAAACAGAAGATTTATAATTTAAATATAACGAACGTGTTGCAAATTTAAATTTTGTGATATTCAAGCAGCTACAACAAGCTTCAACAAATTATTGGACCATAAGATTTCTCATATGCCCAATAGTCATTATTTAAAATGTAAATTATGCGATTGGAAGACGAAAATACGTTCAAGTATGAATTTTCATTTACGTGTACAACACGCTGAAACGATTGATGTAACAACGAAAAGTTTAGAATTAACTGTTTGTCCATATTGTAATCACAATGGTATTTACGCAAACACTTAATACAGGAACATGAGAAATCAGTGGATGAAAGAACATCTTTTCTGTGTTGAACAATTTAGAACAAATACAAGTTTACGTGTACATGTTTATGAAAAGTTTGCTCATTGTACACCACAAGATTTGAACGGAAAGGTCTTAAGGGTATGGTTACACCTATGTGGCATCTACAAGCTATTTATAATGACTAGAATGGAATGAATCCGGATATGGAAGAAAACGGATGTGACGAAATGAATCACCATGCTTCTTTGGATTCTGGTGATACTCCTGACATGCTTCCTAATTTCGCTACGTCTGATCTTACTATACCTACCAAATTAATATGACTCTGCAAAATGATGAGCAACACTACCAGCGCAGGAAAAATAAGAACTTCAAAACAAAGTTTCGGAAAGGGCACGACTATGAATAGACGTTAATGTATTTATATAGTTTATAAATATAAAAATGCACATATGTAAAAATTACTAGTATAATATCACATGATTTTAACTGTAAAAACCATTTTAAACATGCATTATTTATTAACTAAATATTATTTAAATAAAAGGGACGCGTTTCATTCATATAAAAAGCGAATTGACAGAAGGTAACCGATACGGGTAACCGATAGGTCAGTTACCCGTGTTGTTGTTGTTGCATATGTTTTGGTTAGCGATAACGAAAACATACCTAATGAAGTAACTTAAAAATGTAAATAACATCGAGCGAGAAGGAATGTCGAAAACACAATAGGTAAGAGCGAGAAAGCGAGTCACACGTACACTATTTTGAGAGAGCGCATGCGTTACCTTTTTCAGACAGCAATGTAAAAGTCATTAAGACGATAATTGGTAACCAAGTTATTGGTGGTGGTTAAGTAATCGATTAGGTAACGGGTACCTGTCTTGTAGGGCATTTAAATCATGCGATTTAACGGCACCGTTCCACTGCGCAGTCGCATTAATGGAATGAATTTTTTTCGACAATACCATGGCGGAGTGGCCATTTTGGGCGGAAGAAAGAAAAAAAGAGCAGAGGTTTAGTCCTGCAAGCGTGAGGGTCCAAATAGGTGGTTGACTGTGAAAAAAATCGTGTAAAGAAAGAACGTTGAGAATTGTCTGAGGAAGAATTGTGAAAATTTTGCTTGATTGCTGCTGCTGAAATTTCAATTAAATTTTTCGTAAAATGTGTTAAATGCAATATTGAAAAAAAAAATTGGGAAAAAGTTTTGTGCGGGTGATAACTGGGGTTTACATAACAACTGAAATTGTGAAAAGCGTTGTTTATACGAAAATTATTAAAAGAAATTTTTGATAGCACATTTCTACGCCTCCAGTCTTTGTTTATACGCGTGTGTTCAAAGGAGCCCTAGTTAGCAGCAGCAGCAGAAAAAATATAAACTGAGGAATATTTCAAGTTTTAGCTGTACATCAGCAGCAATGTAAGAAAAGCTAAATTTTAATTGCGTTCCGTTTAAATACCTGCCATTTGGGGTTAAATGTTAGACCCAGTCCAACCCCATAAAACGATTTGACACTTTTACAAGCAACGCACAAGTGTGGCAGCCTTTTCCCAGTATAACAAACAAACGTAGTTCGCAATATATCTATTTTGGGCCAATTTTTTGTTACAATTGTAATTATTTGGAGCTTTTCGGCCGATAAAATAAAGACAAAACACAAGGTTTCTCTTTTCCCTCTACACGTTTCGATGAAATTTTTTCATCTTCATCAGGGAGAATTCAATTTATAACATTGAAACTTTCAACATCTAACACATAAATAAACAAAACTTTACATTTAATTTACTGCCTCCATTCATGTTTCCTGCTTCTTCCATTCGCATTCCACTAGACATTTCTACCTACGTGAATATGGGCAAATATAATTGAGCATGGTGGAATCACATAATTGAGTTCACACTTTTGTATAGCGAACAAAATTGAGAAATACCATAAAGCGCATTCTTGTATGCATGTATGTGCGCCATCACCAACGCCGCACGCCCGCCCACGCGATATCATCAGCGACCGCGCCGCACCACCAAATGCGCAGCAACCAATACCACAGACGGCGCCAACGGAATCGCGCCAATAACCACCACCAATAGAGGGAATACCTCGAGCGCAACAACACCAGCTTGAACAACAACGACAGCTGGGCCGCCAAACATAGGCCTGCTGCAACAGCATTAGGTATAACAACAACAGCAGGGCCGACGAATATAGGCCTTCGGCAACAACACCAGCAGGGCCGCCAGGCATAGGCCTGCTGCAACACCAGTTACAACAACAACAGCAGGGCCGCTGAATATAGGCCTTCGGCAACAACACCAGCATGGCCGCTAAACATAGGCCTGCTGCAACTGCGCCAGATAGAATAACAACAGCAGGGCCGCCAAACATAGGCCTGCTGCAACAGCATCAGCTTCAACAACAACAGCAGGGCCCCCAAACATAGGCCTGCTGCAACACCATCAGCGTTAACAACAACAACAGCTGGGCCGCCGAATATAGGCCTGCTGCAACACTACCTACAACAACAACGACGTTTGAAACATGGTGAGTTCGTTCCGTGACACGGACAAGCTAGGAATATTATTATACCTTTATTATTAGTTCCTTTTTATAGTTTACTTAATACGCCGTAAGCCTTCAAAAGGGAAATGAACATTTTTTTTCTCGAACTTGATTTCGAATTATCAACCATAATTTTAGGAAGTTTAAAATTACTTGAACAATTGCTTAAATCTTGAATGTACGAACCTAGTCTTAAAATTTCAACTTTTGAAAACCATTTCGAAATTTTAAATGGTATTATTTAAAGTGTAAGACCTTTCGCGCGCATTGAATGCTCTATTAGCGTTTTTTTTGAACATACATTCGAGGTTGAAGTAATATTCTTGTAATGGAGTTGTATATATTCTAAGGAAATAATACCGTTGACTAGTTCTCTTTCGTGTTATAGGTGTAACGCTTTAATTATATACATATATGTTTACAATAATTTTTCTCGAATTTATTCTTATTACATTTGAAACAAGCGTTTTGTCGCCTTTGTCTTTATAACTTAATGCATACGACTTATTTTGAAGAAAACAGATTTAGATAAAACTCAGGATCTATTTATATATACTTCTTTATATATAGTTGTTTTTGATAAAGCGAGTGCCCGTCGTATTGGTATTTTAGTGTAGATTAAAAGATAAATGCGCATACAAATATGCATCTTAACGGTCTGAAAACTAAATTTTAGTAGCAATAACATTTGTTCTTTTGTAAATAATCAAAGATATACTTGATTAAAGGTGAAGTGTATAACACATAGAACTGAAATAAAGAGAATGGCCATATTATGGCATAAGTATTAGTTTAAATTAGTTATGTGCTTGTTTTACGTAAATATATATCTATGTATGTATACAAAAAGTAAACGTTTACATTACATACGATATTAGTGTATCAAAAACAAAAAAGGAGGCAAGCATAGATACACAGAAAAGATATAACACAGAGCAAATTACTGTACAGTATTTATATATATAAGTGTATGTACATATGTATATAAAGCGTGCACACTTTGCAACCCCAATTAAAATATTTTTACCATTCAATACCGAAAAAAAACAATAAATATCACTTTAAATTGTTTGTCTTATCCCAATAATGGCAAATGATGAATTTTTGAAATACAATTCTTGTGCTAGATAGAAAATTTTAGAAGCAAGGATTTTAGTTTTCGAAATCCTTCTACAAAAAAAAAAAAATGTCTTATTGTTTATACGCGACAAATTCTATATAGGCAGGCTTTGCACAAATTTGCATTATAACAAATTCACAAAAGATTATCTAATATTTTTCAAAATTTATGCTAAGTATGCATACGTATTTAGTTGTTCAGTCTGCTTAAATAAACTTTACTTACTATATGTGTAATTGTACTATGTACATATGTCCGAATTTCTTTTTTATACAATACCTGATATCTAACAAAATAATTGGCAGGCAGTCGAGCGTTTGAATTATCGTTTTGTTCTTCTTGCTGGAAATTATTAGGAATAGGGATAAACTTGAATGTGAGCAGACCCGCAACACAAATCCCATTTTTTTTCGTACAAACACTACAAAAATAAATATTTTTTATGCACCCAATAATATTAAGATAGGTCGAAATAAGAGTAGGGTAGAGATAATAATAGGTTAAAACTCAAATAAATTTTTATAAATAAAAAGTGTGTAAAATGGAAATGCTGATGTGTCCATTTATTTAGAAGGCACTAGGTAGGACAGGTAAGGCGCCACCGGAAATTTAGGTGCGTCGGTGGCCATGGATTTGATGGTGGGTCAAGCACCGGGCGTCGCAACAACACCCACTGCCGTTTTTAGTTTTCTTTTGTTTCAACGTTTGGTAACCGGTCATTTCCGGTTCGGTTAATTTTGTTTCTTTTTTTTGCGTTAACTTTTTTTGAATTTTGAATTGAATGTTTTAACGGTCTGCCCGTGACATCCGGTTCGGCCGGACGTTGTTTTAGTCCATTTGAGCGTTTTGAATTAATTCTGGGCTTTTTTTCAGTTTTTTTAAGGCATAATATGACCTTTTTTTCTGTTTATGGCGCAGGACAGCAAGGTTGGCAAGAACCCAGCCCAGCAGATTTGACTAGCCACTGTGCACCACCAGATCATGCCGACTGCCTTCCTTGCTGCTCCATTGTAGATGCGAAACCATAAGATGTTCTTGTTGTAGCAATGATTCGCCCATCCAATAGGTGCAACCGATCACAAATTGCCATGAATATCCTCTAAAGGGAGACCAAGGAAACTTGCTGTTTCAACAGGGGTGGGCCATAGTGTGAGGGTTGTTAGAGGCGTTGGTTCCACATTACAATTAAAGAGATGGTTGGTGTCATGTGGGGACACATTGCAAGCAGGGCATACATTTTGTATTCCGGGGTTGATTCTCGATAGGTAAGAGTCTAACCTGTTACAGTATCCAGATCGAAGTTGAGCTAGAGTGACTCGCGTTTCCCTGGGGAGTGTGCGTTCCTCTTCCGCAAGTTTTGGGTACTGTTCTTTGAGAATTGGATTCACCGGGCAATTCCTGGCATAAAGGTCCGACACCTGTTTGTGGAGTTCACTGAGGACCGGCTGTGTTTTTTTGCTTCATACGGCTGAGTTCGTAGGTGCCGTATTTCCTCATAATGCTTACGGAGATGACTCCTTAAGCACCTGGGCGGTGTTGGCTCATCAATCAGATGTCTGTTAGGCTGCCCAGGTTTCTGGGTATTCACCAGGAACTATTTCGTTAGCAATTCATTTCTCTCCCTGATGGGGAGCCTCATTATGTAGATGGTGTTATGGGGACATAAGAAGACAGCCCGTGGCGTTTCTGAGAGCAGTATTTTGGCAGGCCTGTATCTTCTTCCAGTGAGTAGTTTTTAGGCTTGGAGACCATATAGGGGACGCGTAGCATGCAATCAAAACAGATTTGAAGATTTTATTACGGCTCTGGAGTTTCGGTACAATTGCAGCTGCATGCTCACCAAAATGTAGATCCTGATCAAACGTCACACTCAAGATTTTGGGGTGTAGGACAGTCGGTAGCGTAGTGCCATCGACGTGGATGTTCAAAATGGTCGACATTTGGGATGTCCATATTGTAAATAAGGTCGCGGAGGATTTAGTCGGTGATAATGCCAGGTTTCGCGAGGTGAAAAAACTGGAGAGATCAGGGAGGTAGCCGTTTATTCTGTTGCAAAGCCCATCGATCTGTGGGCCTGGGCCTGTGGCCATTATTGCGCACTCATGGGCGTAGGAAACAATAGTAACTCCTACCCCCAGCGGGCCAGGTGGTTAGAATATACCCGCGGTAGGTATGCCTGTCGTAAGAGCGGACTAAAATAGCAGATTCCAGGGGTAGTGTAGCGCAACCTTTTCAGGTTGGCTGCGCAATATATAGCTGCTCCAAACCCAATTGCCAACCTCCCCTATCCGTGGCGAATCCTGTTTCACCAACAGACGAGCCTCTGGCGACCCCAAGCTCCTCATGGAAGTTGGGGGTGGGGAGGGAGGTATGGCCTGAAGGTTTAATGACCCATATAAATCGTTACCGAGATGGTCGGGCTAGCATCTTAATGGTGCTGTGTTACCGGAGCGTACCGGATCTGTATCCGGCAAAGGACCATCACATCGATAACGCTCCCCAAAGCCTTTGGGGAGTTAGGCAAGGTGCACACGAGCCTAGGCGTCATAGACGCTGCAGGCGAAATTTGAACGCTTTGATGCCGAACACATTTATTTGAATGCAGAGCTGCATACGAGGCGTCAGCTGCATTAAAGCGACTGTTATGGATTCGCATTTTCGGTGGAAGCAGTAAGGAAGGCGGTCGGCATGATGTTGTGGTGCACAGTGGCTAGTCATAGTCGAATGGGGCGGGTCCTTGCCGACCTTACTGTTCCTGCGCCATAATCAGAAAAAAAAGTTCCTATCATGCCTATCAAACTAGCAGCTGGCAAATTCAAAAAAACCGGCAGAAGCGCAGAGACCGACTCAAAACGCTTATAAATTCAAAATCAAAACGACATCCGGCGAACCGGATGTTACGGCCAGACCGTTAAAACATTCAAAATTTAAAATTCAAAAAATATAAATCTAACGCAAAAAATTACCGAACCGGACACGGCCGGTTACTAACGCTGAAATGCAAAGAAAAAAACGCTGAAAATTAAAATCAGAAAAACAAAAAGGGCCGAATATAACTTGGGGGCGCCGCGGGTGTTGTTGCGACGCCCGGTGCATATACCCACCCTCAAAAACCATAGCCACCGACGCACCTATATTTCGGAGGCTCCTTACCTGTTTCCCTAAGTGCCTTCTAAATAAATGGCGACGCCAGCATTCCCATTTTAAATACTTATTTATTTATAATTCATTTCTATTAACGTATGTATGCTACAACAAAAAAAAATGCGATAGTGCAAGTTTCTTAACCAGGGCTACAGCATTGTTGAACTAAGAAGGTAAGCGTGTGTAGTGTATAGAGTGAGAGGAAAAAAAAATGAGGGGGGGGGGGAGGTTCTTTTCTTTCCTCTTACTTTTGCTCGTAATACTTCAAGTTATACATATATTTAGGTCTCCCCCTTTTTTTTATTTTTTTGACAATCGTTATAAACGCTTTGTGTGAAAGAAAAATATGTAATTAAATGTACTTATGTATAGTAAATATACTACATACAACGTAAGAATTTGGTCGAGTACCCCTTTTCTGTTTTCCCTTCACAAAACATATTTTAGGGCTATAAAGTTGGGATACAAATACCGATAATTGGGGCTCTCTTACAAAATTATTATGTTGTTGTAGTATAACTTATTTTTGAGTTTAACAAAATATCAATTTAGTATAACGCATAGTATAATGACACTAACATGTAATATGTACCAAGAAAACTTGCTATAAAAGCAATAAAGATTAAATTTGTATAGCGCTATGTATTATATGCACGTATATTATTTGCTTCTAGTTGTTCGAACGATATTGCTAGCAATAGTGAGTCATATGTATAGATATATATATATTGTATTTGAATGATATAAGAAAAGAAAGTTTAAATCTTCTAGCCAATTCGTGCATAAATTTTTTTTCTAACAACACACGGTTGAGCTCCAAAAATGGATCGTTAAAACGTGTCACGTGATAAGGACGGCTTATTATCAATAAAATTTATAGATCTAACTTCAAACATTTTAAAGCGACAAAATATATTATTAAAATGATATAAAAAAAAGGATGTATGCCCTTTGCTGTAAAGCTAACAATTTCAAGTATTCAATAATAAAATTTGACGAAAAAAAATCGACCCTTGTTAAATGGTTTAACCGGGCTGTATAAAACTGTCTAGGTACTGCTTAGAAATTTCTTTTAACTAATTACATCTAAGTTTATACTTTGCTGGTACTTACATAGCCGCCAGAGTACGTACCATGGGTCTCTGCCGGCGTGGTTACTGGTGATGTTGTTGTTGCTGGTGAAGTTGTCGTTGTTGTTGGTTATGGTGCGCGGTCTTGAGCGTTGGTACTGTTGGTAGTTGTTGCGCTCTGGTCCGAGGTAATCGAGTGAACCTGGTGGCAATAAAACTTCGTGTTGACTTTTACGACCTGGATGACTTGGTGCTAATTGGGCGTTCGTTGTATTACGCTGCAGCGTACCGCTAGCCCTGTAGGCGGAGATGGTGCCGGACGCTGTTCCAAAGGTGGTAGTGTACTTCGAAGACATAGAGAAAGGGGTTTATCTTCGGATACCAAGGGTTCTTATCACAATTAGTTTAGTGCCGTCTGAATCCGAATCGGAATCACTAGTACTTTCCTCACTAGGTGTGACTGTGAAACGCCGACCTACTTCAACTGGATATTCTATACGTTGAGTTTGTGCCAACACAACACAACCGTTGTAATGTTTATTACCACCCAAAATAGACGAGTAGAAAAGAGTTTTGTCGGAATGGACTTTGCGCTATCGACTCTTCCTAGTTTTTGGGCATTTACCTGTTTGTTCTTTTAGTAGTTGGGTTAAGGAATCGGCCTGCAATTCCTCGTTGCAGTCTTTTGGTTCATCCACAATACTCACTTGAATACGTGCACAGCCGGCGAGGGTGTTTTGCGATTAGTTGAGTATAGTTGGGGAGCAATAAAGCTACTGAAGCAGTATCGGTGCTTGACGCCTTTGCTGTAGACGTTGTGCCAATAGGTGTTACACGATCCTTTTGTATAATCGCAGGGCCGCCAAAAATTAGGCTGAAGCAAATCCACCAAATCTTTCCACCAAATTCCGAGAATTAACGGAAGAAACACATGTTCTGTTATTCTAAGCTTCCATAAATTTAGTGACTTTCAAACGACCTTCTCGTTTGTATAAAGGCTTCTTCGAGAGTGTTTTTCCTTTCTTTGTCTAAATTGGTTTTTCGTTCGCCGGAAACTCATGGCAATTTTTTTTCTAGTGCCCATCACTAGTCACTAGGTGTGTTCGCACGAAAACGCTTCCAAGTGGACCGTAACCGTAGACCATAACAGCAGACCGTAACACGCCAAAGCATGAAATTTTCGTGAAGCTAAGCGTACAGCAATGTTGGTCGCTGAGCGTACGTACGCTTGAAAAAAGGAAGAACAAGCTGTTTGTTTACATTTGTTTGTATGCAAATTTGTGTAATTAGTTAAAAAATGTTACTTTAGTTAATAAAAGTGCCTGAAAGGTATATTACCAAAGCGAAAAAGAGTATTAAACACCACAACAGCTTGGTTAGACATTGTTGAAGTGTTTAAAAGCCTAAAAAGTGTTGGAAACTAGAAATCACCCTTTTCTCTAGTCCGCGGTGGTTTAAAATTGCCTTTCATAATTTACAAAGGCACGGCGATGCAAACAACGTTTAATACCTATTTTCCTTTCCTTTGGTTTTGGGGACGTCTGGCGATTTTTGTATTGTTCAGAGAGTACCACTATGTCATATCCTCCTTCATGCACTGTTTGGGATAATAGCTCTTGGGCTGCCTCGCAATGGTTTAAATTGAGCTGCAATACCCTCATGAGACAGTCATTTTGCTGCCCTCTCGTTGTGGGCATTTAAAACTGCCTGCTGAATGTTGTCCCCCACATAGCGCGCATTTCGGTGCGTTTTCGCAACTTGCAGCCTTATGACCTTCCTGGCCGCATTTCCTGCATAGGCTAGACCTATCTACAGTCACCTTACATTTCTGAGCTATATGCCCGTAGCCCCAGCACCTATAACAGCGTTTCTCTTGCTTGAGCTCTCTAATTCGGCAGGAAACCCATCCTACCCGGATTCTTTGCGTATTAAGAACCGCCTTGGCATCATCCGCTGTAAGGCTTATAAGTGCCGACTTCGTGCCACTGTACCCTGTGCGTATGCTTTTTATGGCAGCCACATCTGGAAGTTTGATGTTGCTTTGCTGGTGGAGGGCGTTGCAAATCTCCTCGGGCGTAGTAATCTCATCGAGATCTCTGCATTGGGACTTTGTTATAACTTTAGCCGAGTCCTTAAGTACCGCTTCAATTTCTGCTTGGTACGCGCTTGTTTTCCCATCTTGCGATTTTTTCAGCTCTAGTAACAGCTCTCCTTTCGCCGTTCTTCTAATCGTTTTGACGTCATCACCCAGGGATTTTAATTCGTCGCATCTTCTCACTTTACGCAAAATGTGGGCGTACGTCGCATCCCCCGCCTTGGAAATGATGATTGCATCCGGCCTAGCCTTAAGTGCTTTTTTCTTGCTCTTCTTTTTAGCTAACTGTCACTCTCCCGTCTTTTGGGCTGCAGTTTCCTCTTTCCGCTCCGCCTTCTCTTGCGTTTCTTGCCGTCGTTTGTGACCACCCACGTACCCTGGAAAGACGTCTTTTAGTGTAGTAGTGGGTTTTACCACGTTGTTCTCCTTGGTCGAGTACGAATTATTCCTCGGTCGCTTTCCTGGGGGTGATGGACTTCTATCCTTGGCACATTCGCTTGCACGCAATTTATATTC